>NC_139021.1:137780336-138188890 GCF_964662115.1 Mustela nivalis
AACAAAAGCACCAATACAACTACATAGGGAAAGGAAGGAATTCTCAACAAATGTTGATGGAAAATCAAGATCTCTGTAACAGAAAAGAAATGAACCTCAGCTTTCACCTAACACTATATACAAAATCAGTTTGGAAGGGATCACGGACTTAAATGTAGAAGCTAAACATAAACCTTCTAAAAAGGAAGACTGGAGAGTATCTTGAGGACACTATGTTCTTATGACACAAAATGCACTGACAAACACTTGCTAAATTAAATATAATTAAAATTTAAAACTTTTCATCAAAAGACATTTCGTGACTTTAAGATATAAGCTACAGATTGGAAGAAAATATTTTTGATACACTTACCTGACAAAGAACTTAAGGAAATGCAAATTAAAACCTCAATAAAATATCACCCCATTAGAATGGCTACAGTGAAAAAGTTGACAATACCAACTGCTGGCAAGGAAACAGAGCAACTGCAGTTCTCATACTTTAATGGGAGGGCTGTAAAGTACTATAACCTCTTGAAAACTGTTTGTTAGCACCTTAAAAGTTAAATATACATCTATCCTATGACCCAGAAATTCCATTTCTAGGTATTTATTCAAGAAAAATCAAAAAACACATTTCCACAAAATCACTTGTACAGGATGATCATAAAAATTGTATTCAAGATCACCAAAAGTCAGAAACCATGTAAATGTCATCAATAGGTGAGTAAATAAATTGTGCCACATCCACAAAATGGAACCGTATTAGCAATCGAAAGGAACAATCTACTGATATACACAGAGCAACATGCATGAATCCTGAAAGCCTAACTTTGAGTAGAAGGAGGTAGACACAGAAAGGAATACCCTGTCTGATCCCATTTCTGTGAAATTCAGGCAAAACTAACCTATAATGACAGAAATCAGGACAGTGATTACCTATAACTGAGGAAAGAGGGCAGTTATTAACTAGAAATGACAGAAGGAAACTTTTCTGAAAAATGAAAATGCTCTATTTTGGAATGGGTGATTGACAACTTCATACAAGTGCATACATCAAAACCCATTGAACTGTACCATTAAAATCTGTGCATTTGATAGTATGTCTCACACACTTCACTAAAAATATTGAGGT
Source organism: Mustela nivalis (assembly GCF_964662115.1). Taxonomy (NCBI): domain Eukaryota; kingdom Metazoa; phylum Chordata; class Mammalia; order Carnivora; family Mustelidae; genus Mustela; species Mustela nivalis. The sequence goes on from NC_139021.1 coordinate 137,781,451, forward strand.
GGACTACCTCCAAATGACGGTGACCCCCTGTCTCCAGAAGTATTCAAAAAGTGGCTGCTTGTACCAACCTGGGGAACATAGAAACTGAGCTTGATGTCTCAGTAGAGATCATCTGCTCTAACTTATCAGTTCCCTCCCAACAGTAGGATAGGCAGTAGGGTCATGAAAGTCCAACAAATCAGAGAGAGGACTGGCTTAACAGAAAGAGAAAAGAATTTATATATTCAGGCTCTTTTAATCTACTTCACAGATTAAATAATGTACGAGAAGCCCTACACAGGTACTGACACAAGGTTGTCCTCAGCAAATTCCCCTCCATCAACCTACCCAAGTTCTAGGGCCCAGCCGCATTGCTCTGTCTTCTGCTCATGGAACACCCCATCATTGATGGGTAACCTGGCCACCAGGGATCAATAACCCAATCCCTTCCTATCACCTCAGAACAGGCCCTCCAGTGCTTCATAAGACTCCACTGATATGATCGTGACAAGTATGGCTTCTGGAGCCAGATGGCTGGGATTTCGGTCCTGGCATCTCTATTTCTGAGCCAAGTCATCTTGGAAAAGTTATTCAAACCCTGCCTCAAGTTCCTGGCTCTCAAAATGGTAGAAACTTCTCAAAATAACCCTCTTCACAATAAGAAAGGGTTTCTTATAATAATTTTTAAAACTTCAAAGAGAATTCTTATGCAAACATATACAGACACTCAAATAAACTGGGGCTCATTGCTCTGGAAAGGTGTGCATTGCAAAAAAAAAAAAAAAAAATCGTACTAAATTGCATCTACATTTTCTGCACCCTTCACTGTGTCCCATAGTTGCTGCCCTAGATCATCTGCCCCAAGGAATTCAGTGAGGGTTTTACTTGTCCCCTAGAGCCCAAATGTATCTCTTGAGGTGGAGGGGTGGTAAGGAAAGAACATGAGGATATCAATCCAATCTTTTAAAAGTATTGACCAAGCGATTAATTCTGATACAGCTAAACTCTTCAGTGAAACCAACAGATAATCCAGTTCCCTAGATCCTATAGTTTTTCAACTAACCCTATACATTTATTCAATTAACACCTATCTAGAGGAAAGGCATGACTCTGGAACCCAGAATGATGAAATTCAAATCCCAACTCTGCCATTACCAGCGAATGAACACTGGCAAGTTCCTCCCCCTCCTGTTGTCTTGGTTTCCCTACTGTAAAATGGGAGCAGTAAGGGTAACCTACCTCACAGGGTGGTGGTAAGGGATATAAATCACTGTGTCTATAACAGTTAAAATTGTCCTCGGTATGTAGTAAGTGCCACTGTTTGCTATTAACATCATGATGAAACAGATACTGGGCTAGGCACGCTAGGGATACAAAGTGATTACAAAGTGATACAAAACCCTCAAGGGATTTATGGTATTATAGAGCAGCTTCCACTCTACAGTTGTATTTAGCTCGATAGGAAATATAACTACGTACATTATTTTATTTAGGAGAAGACCCCCAAATTAGCACTTTTCTCTCCCTTGCTCCTTGATGCCTGAACGTCCACTGGTGGAACAGCAGAGATACATAGAAAGAAAGACCTGGGCTTCTGATATCAGATAGATGTGACCTTGTGCCCTGGCTCCCTTCCTCATGAAATTTGAGAACTCAGTCTGGTATGTTGAACCCTGCTAACCCACCACCACACATCCCCATAAGGGTAATACTTATGCCTCTAAGGGGGACACACAGTAGGTGTTACACAAACACTCTTTCCCCTCCTCCAAAGCCCCTGATCTCAGTCCCTCTTCCTAGGGTCCGATGATCTGGTCTCTATTAAAACGTACATTTGGGTGGGAGGTTGGGGGAACCAGGTGGTGGGTATTGGAGAGGACACAGATTGCATAAAGCACTGGGTGTGGTGCAAAAACAATGAATACTGTTACGCTGAAAATAAATTTTTAAAAAGCATACATTTGGCTAGGAGTCATTGATCTCCCAGTGGTACTCTTGGTTGCTGGACAGCTATGATGCCACCTGGGCATGGGAAAGGGGAACAGGTACAGGGTATAGAAAGGAGCAAACTGTGGACCAAATTGAGAACTGAACCAAATCTACTTGCTGGTAAGTCATGACTCTGTTTTTAGTGGACAAAAGAGTATTCCAATGTCTGATTTGATATAGGAAAGATTAAAATGTCAAGGCTGAGTCTATGATCAGGCATATATTACTGTTTATTCCCCAAATCCCAGACCATTTGAATTAAGTGCCCTAGGTCACCTCCCCATCCTCTTAACTCTTTTTAAAATTGGAGACCAGAACCTGCCAGCTTTGCACAGGCTTCAAGTCACAAGGGGAAGGATGCTTTGCTTTGGTCCCTGGTTTGTCTACTCAAGAAAATATTGCCTAATCTCCAGCTAATCTGCCTTCTTCTACCTCACTCCATCTTCTTCCCTCTTTCTCCCTCCTCCCTGAGAACGAACTGTCTGAAGGGTAAAGTCTGTGACTCGGCCCATTTCCCTCTCCCCCTCATCACCAGCTAGTGTCGAACATCACTAACTCCTCGGTCCTTGCACTCTCCTCGCATTTCCAAAGTAACAGCCTCTGCCTGTCCTGACACACCATATGTGATGCTGGAGACAAATGAATCCAACTACATCCAATATCCTCTTCTTTTCCCCAAAATGAAAACCGGAGCTCAATGACGAAAACTGGAATAATCCTCCCTAATCCCCCTTCCCACGCTGAGCCCCAGCTGGAAAGCTGACACATGGCCCTGAGCTTCCCTCCTGCCTGACATTTGGACCCACAGGAGACAGATGGCAGTCCCCAGTCACTGAAGTGCCCACAGGTTTGATCAGTGAGATTTGCACCCCCCCCCCCAATCTACTGTAGGGAGGACTTAAATCAGTTTGCATGGTCAAGAAATCAAATCAAAACAAAACAAAATGCATACCTAGGGATAAACTAGGACAGGGCTCCTGCCAACTAAAAGAAGAGGGGCTGAATGTTATGTGCCTGGGAGCCTCAGGACAAGAGTGAGGCAAGAGAGGCACCTAGCGCACAGAATTCAAGGAGGCACCCTTTTTTAAGGCCAAATCTGCCCTCTCCTTGCCCTGTGAGTCCTTAAATTTGCAGCCCACGCCCTTCTCCTGCCTGACCCTCATCCCTTCCCCAGGCACCTGTAATGAGTCTATTTCCAAGTTCACCTCTGAAAAGGGCTCTGAGGTTTCTGTCGCCTGTGGCAAGATCTTTCATCATAACCTACGGGGTTATAATGGTTGTGAACTAGGGAAACCTATACAGTCCAGGCAGAGAGCAACGTTATCCTAAAGTTAATCTTGAGCAGAATTTTTGCGCCAGTGGCTTTGAATAAAGACAGAGGAACACAGTGAATTATATCTTCAATTACAGTTTACAAAGAACAGAGGCACTCCTTCCAAACGGGTACTCATGATTTAGCTCTCTATAAAGGCGAAAAGCAGAACGCTGAATCTTAGGTTGGTGAAAACATTTTCACAAGGGCCTCAGGTGCCACTGGATTTAGCAGTGTTTAATTCTGATGCTCAAAATTAAATGACGGTAAATTCAGAGGATGGAGACGGAATATTTGTTTGGGCAGGGGAATGACCTACCACCTCAAGTGAGCCTGAGCTATGTTTTGCTTTAATGCCTTCAATTAACACCAGGATAAACTTGGATAATCGAACTCAGGGGTCAGCACATTTTTTTCCTACAGAGGGCCGACACTAAACATCTCAGGGTTTGGGAGCCGTACAATTTCTGTTGAAACTGCTCAGCTTGGCCACTGGAGTGTGACAGCTAGCCAGAGACAATAGGTAAGAAGATGAGCTGGGCGACAGTCCAATAAAACTTTATTTCCAAAAATAGCTGGCGGACCAGATTTAGCCTGCAGGTGGAACTTGCCAATCTCTGATCTACTGACACTCTGGAGGGAGGAAGCAATGGTTTATTTGCCAACAGGTGCTTTTTCAAATGAATAACACTTAGTCGTCCCTTCTGTTTCTCCTTCATTCTAACACCTGAGATGTTGTTCATGTTTTCCTAGATTAATTCAGGTATTTACACACCATTTCAATCTATGAACTCCTGGAGGTCAAGGTCTCTGTCCCTTTTACCTGTTTATACTTTGTAACATCCAGCACAGCTAGGCGCGCTGTACCCATGTAAGTTTCTTCTCTTTCAGGACACAGTGATTCATATCTCTGGTTTTGATATGTGAGGACTTGGAGATACATTTAACCCAACAGGTGAAACAGTATCTTCCAAAGGATGGATTGCCACCCCCTCCTCAAATACATCCTTTTTCTAATAAGTCCTGAATAAAGATATGGTAAAGGCATACGCGAATTTGTTCTGACCAAAAACAAGTTAGCAAGTACCACTATGGGATTCCCAAATCCTCGGCTCGGGTCTTATTTCAGCCTTTCTCCCTAGACATCAATGTCAATGTCACTTCTGCCTCCTTCTGTTCATATGCCCAATGTCCAGACCGCAGTAGCATTCAAAATACACGTGTGGAAGGAATGGGGAAGTGAGCATGATGTGGGTTGAGCTTGTATACCCTCTGTTATGGGAAAGGCCTCTGCCAACCCGTTCTGACAACGATCCCCGAGGCAAGACTTCCCACTGTTGTGAGGCTTAGTAGACACCCACCTTTAGCACCAATGAGTGACCTAATCCGGCTCCCATCTCAGCCTGTGTCCCCAGCCCCACTTTGTCCCTGAGTACGGGAGGTCGCTGATCAGAGTTTGAAATCTCAGGCTTCGTGGACCCATCAGTTCCCACGGGCCTCATCCATTTCTGTATCCCACTCTGAGTGACAGGGGATGAGCCCTGAAATCCCGATCCCTTCACGGAACCAGAGCAGGCGGCACAAAACTATCCGCTTATTGGTCACGTGGCAACAGACAATGTCTGGGGAGTCCTCACAGCGTACCCCTTCCCTGATGAAGACGGATCACACTTAAGCAGTGGTTCTCGAACTCTACGAAATAGCTCCCGCAACACAGGAAGGATCTCACAGGTAAGACCACGTGTGGCAAGCTCGCCTCCGCCTATGAAAATGCCTGCCAAGACATGATGTATGTGGAAATAAGTAAGGTGGGACCCTGCTTTATCATTAGCAATAAGTGGATTCTTTCTTCCTGCCTGAGTGGGGATGTAATGAACAAGACACTCTTAACTGCGGCTTAAGCTGCTTTTCTTTACCAACTGCCTGAAGTGTGGGTCTGCAAATGAGATGAACCCACCATGATTTTGGACTGATTATTTCATAAAGGGGTAAAACAGGCCAGCTCTTTCCACTTCTGCCATCAGATGCCTTCCTTGTGGCCCTTCCACTAACTGCAGGAGGAAGATAAATGAGGAGATAAATGGGCACAAGTTGCAAACCCAGCAAATGGAGGGGAAGGATATACTTAAAAGGAATGAATGAATCAGCGAAAAGTCACTGGGTCCCCGTGCCATGTTTGGTCCTTTTCTGGGAGGTGTTAGGGCCACAAACACTATGAGACATGTGGTCTCCACCCTAAAGAAAGACAAACAATAACAAAAACTTGAATCAAAAATCAAAAATAGCTCATAACGAATCACGATGACTTATTGGAACAGACTGAGATTTTGAGACTGAGAGCATGATCCACAGATAATGCAAAACCTATGCTGGTTGGCAAATTAAACTTCCTTTCCTAATGCTTACTTCAAAACTGCTGAGAGGGACAAAGAGGACAATAAAAATAAAAATAACTTAAGACTTCTTGTGGTTGTGAAAAGGATACCTACATGACAATTTGGGAAACGAAGCGGTTCTAGTTTTGAGAGCATTCAACACAACCTGTGACCTTACACAAGTCATGCCCCCTCTCTGTGCCCAAATGGGTTTCTCATGGGAAAGAAGGAAGGAAGGAAGGAAGGAAGGGGGGGAGCAAGGAAGGGAGGAAAGAAGAAAAGAGGAAGGAGTAGGGTTTACTAGTAGATAATCTGTAATGCCCCTTTCAAATCAAATTTCTATAGCTAAATGTCTCTGTGCTTCTAGAGGTCACTCATGAACAAAGAAATAATAGCTCAAAAATAGCCAAAAGAGAAAAAAATTAAAATATTCTCACAAATCTACACTTTCTGTAGCTACTCGGTCCCCAGGACCAAATGTTCCCGCACGTGGATGCCTGAGTCACCCGAGTCAACTCCCCATGCCTTTGCCCAAGCCCGCCTGCCCAGCTGGACTACAGGCATTTGAATGCTGGAGCACTGGGCTTATTCAGATGCTAATATCTGAATGATCCTCTCACACCAGGAGGACAGCTTTGGAACAAGACGTTACATCTCAGTGGCCTCACCTTGTAGAACAATTTCTTTTTATAAATGCTAATTGCACCTCGTTAATTAAGAGAGATGTTATACTGGGCAAGAAATCATAGAGTCAGCACATCCTGCAATTCTCTCCAGCATTTATCACGAGCCGAAACCTTTATCTGATGCATTTCTGTATGGCCTAGAGGGCAGCACAGCAGCTCAATATTACAGCTTCTGACTTGGGGTCACCATGGGTCTGGTCTAGAAAGGGTCTCTCGGTTTAGAAGGGGTCAAGCATCCAACCTCAGTGAAATCTGTAGAGTTCTGTAGTTAAAATCAGAGACTTGGAAGATTGGAAGACAGGCCTGGACTAATTTACTTGTCTATTGTTCAAGACAAAGAGGGTTGTTTTTTGGTTTTGTTTTGTTTTGTTTTCCATCTTGTCATCTTATCACCTAGGATAGTGCTGGACACACAGTGGGTGCTCAGTCCAAGTGTTGATTAAATTTAAATCCTGGCTTTACCATTTGTGAATGATGACGGAGGTGTTTTCTGTAGCCTCTTAGAGACCCTGGGGGATTTTAATTTGTTTTTAGTTTGTTTTTGTATAAAGAAATATCTCAGCGTAAATTAACCAGGAAGCAGAATGTGAGCAAAAGATTCTATTGTGAATAGTTTATTTGGGAGGTGACCTCAGGGAACCCAGGTAGGGGAGTGGGGACATAAGAAAGGGATAGGAAGACAAGCAGCAATAAAGAGTTCACCAAGCAAATATCACTGCGGATGACTGGAGAGGAACGCCACTAGGGGACTGGGCAGCCACTGGGGAAAGTATGTGCAGAGCTCTCTCACTGAGGTTTGGGGGACCAGAGCACAGATCTATCACCTCTCATAGGTCACTGGATGAGGGGAGCATAAAGATCTGAGCCTGGGTGTCCTGGAGGCAGGCCAGCAAGCAGTCTTCAGTGACCAGAGAGAGGTCTCGAGCAAAGAAATGTTATTGCTGGCAATTCAAAATCCAGCCACCTGCACAAAGGAGAGGCCAAGGGGATACAAGTGGGGGACCAGAAGGGTCTCCCTTACCAGAATAATAAAACCTACCTCTTGGGTTATCTGGAGGCTTAAACGAAATAGTTAGAGGGAAGGTCTCGTCATTATGACTACTCTCTGCACGGAGCCTCCCCCGACCGAGGGCTACTTCTGGAAGGCCATGGCCAGTGGGAAAACACTGCTCCAAGCATGTCTGAAGACAACACAGACCCAAAGAGATGTCTGGTCCTGTCCCCTCGGGCACTGACCATGAGCATCAGCATACTAAAGGACCTGGGAGTTCTTGCAGTTGAGAAACCCTCTAATTAAACTAGGATTTCCCAAACTTACTTGACCGTAGAATTCTCTTTCTGGAATGCCTACTAACTTTCTGTGTAATCCACAATTCCATAAAACACATGTTGGAAAAAGAAGGCCTGAAGCTGGTAGATTTTACCTAGGAGAGCATCCCGTAATGTCCAGTTCACCCCCAAAATTCTGCTCCCAAATATGTTTTCTTACTGTCATCCAAATCTTCTGATTTCACGTCTTTTCTTGATGAACTCAACCCCACCCCGATGATTCCTTCACTTTTCATTTCTCTGGCTCACAGCTGGTACTAGCTTGCACTATGAAATTACTCTTCCTGGGACCCATAGTACGGTTTCTATCTCCAAAGGACTCCTTGCAGTCTGCCTAGAGATGGTTAGCACCCGCCAGGCCACACTTCTTTCACAGGCAGCAATCCCTGATGGCTCTACAACTTACTAACTTTGACCAATTAAATTACATTTCCCAGCATCATTTGTAAAATGGGTTACTATTTTACCACTTACTAACTTTGACCACTTACTACGTTGACAGATTACATTAACTTTCCCACTTACCACTTACTCTGCCGCTCCTCTAGCACTCACTAACTTTGACTGATGAACTTGCTACATTTACTAACTTTGACCAATTAAATTAACTTTCTACCACTTACTAACGTTGGCTGATTAAATTAACTCTCCCAGTGTTACTTGTAAGATGGGAAAACGAGTTTAGCACACAATTTGCTATAAAGGTTGAGTAAAACACAGCACAAAGCCTCCAATACTGTGCAGCATACAGCTGGCACTCAGTGAATGCACCTGCCCCTCGAGTCTCTGCCTCTAGCCACTCCCACAAGAACCCTGATTCAAGTTCTTACTGACTTAAGAGAATTGTCACTGGAAGAGAGAATGGAATGATGAGAATAATTTGCCAGAATAAGTCAAGCCCCTTAGTGAGTATATCTGTATCAAATCTGCCTGCTACTTTCTGATCTCCAAAACGTGTGTGTGCGTGTGTGTGTGCGCGCACACACACGTCCCTGTGTACCTATAGATAGATAACTACACAGGGAGAAAGAGGAAGAGCGACTGATAGATCAGTCTGTCAATATCTATATAGCTACCCATCTACAGGTACATAGATAAATAACTCACAAGACCCCGTATGAGGTCGGGCTCAAGTTGCCCCCATGTTACAGATGCAGCAAGTGAGGCACAGAGAGGTGACACAGCTTGCCCAAGCTCACCCAGCCCCAGGGAACAGAGCTGGGCTTTCTCGCAGCCTGAAAGTAGTTTTCCCCACTTCCTCTCTGAGCTGACAGTAAAAGCAAAGAAAGGATCTGGGTGAGGACTTCACACTTCAAAATACTTAACTAAGGGGCGCCTGGGTGGTTCAGGTCCATGATCCGGGGCTCTTGGGATGGAATTCAGCAGAGAGTCTGCTTTTCCCTCTGCCTCCATCCAACTCGTGTTCTCTCTCTCTCTCACATAAATAAATAAAATCTTCTAAAAAAAAAAATGATTCACTAAGACGACATGAAAATGAAAACTTTAGTTCCAGAAAAGAGTGTTATAAAGCCTTAATGAAATGAAAATAAGCACGTGGGGCAGGGGTTGGGGGGGGGGGATATGTGGTGGAAATCTACACGTGGTCATTTTCTCTTTTCACAGCAGAAGGTTCACCACTCTTACGTTGCATTTCAAAATAGAGTTAAAAGGAAATCTGATTCCATGTTCACCACTTTTATGAATTGTTTTCTCATAATCAGACTAGCCTGTTTTAGGAACTAAAAGTTACAAAGTTTAGCAATTGCTGCATTGTTCTTCCAAGTTTCTTCCTGTCACCTTCAAATAAATTTAACATTTTAATTTTAAAAATGGTATGAATACTAACTGATTTTATATAAATTTCTGTTTAGCTAGCATTCATATACCTCATGCACAGAGAGACGGCTAACATGACCTTCATCTGGTTATCAAAATTTGTATGTTCTCTGTTTTAGTTTGTTTGATGGATTCTTCTTTGCATTCTCTGCGTTGCTCCGTTTCTCTTAAAAGGAGAATGTGTCATTTTTATAAAAATTATAAAAGATTGAGTTTGAAATTCCATAATTAAGATGTTTGGACTTCTCTTACTTGGCCCCTATTAAAAAAAAAAAAAAAAAAAAAAAAAACTTTGTTGTGCTGTAACAAAAGAGCTTCCTTATCTTAGAGGGACTGGAAGCATTCTTTTGTGGACCATATAAAAAACAAATCTCATCCCGCCTTGGGGCTTGGCAAAGTTTCTCAGTGTGGCCACAGTCAGAGAGGCTCTGAGCTTGGGGCTGTAGTGTCCTCTAAGCCCCACTGACTTTAATAGGAAAAGAGTCCTGGCACCTCTTCGGGGACTGCTGCAGTAAGCTCTGGCCTCCAATCACCTTCATCACAAATGTCCCAGCAAGGTCCTTCTGCACAGCACTGATGTGCCTCCCTTCTTGTTGCTTCTGGTGCCCTGTGGGTCAGGGCCAGGCGGGAAATGAACCAGGAGCATTAAGACTCTGATCTCGAGAAGCATGTGGTCACATCAAAGAAAGAGCATAAACGGGTCCTACACAGGGAAGTGATCAGATTTCTAACAGGCTCAGGGAAAACAATCAGGAATAACTGGAAAGACAGAAATGAGACGGAACAAAAGAAAATGCATTTTGGGGAGGGAAGTCTGAGGTCATCATCCTCAAGAGTCTTCTTTGAGGTAAAAGGGTTGCATGCAATGAGAGGGAAATGAGACAGGCAGAGCAAAGGAAAAATAGGGATCCTAGCCACTGGCTTAGGATTAAAAGAGGTAATGTTTCCTTTGATCTTTGCAATAACTCCTGAGATAGGCAAAGCAAGAGCTCATCTCCTTTTTACAGATGAGTTGTTCAAGGTCAAACCAGAACCAGACCGGCAGAGTTCCTGCCTGGACCACAGCTGGGGCCCTGACTCACATCTGGGGCTTTTCTCACCTCATCACTGGGCTCTGGGGATGTCTTCCCCTTCTCCCTCCACCTTCTCACAGAAGTAAGAGTTGTAGGAATCTGATAATCCCCAGAGTCCAGTAACACCGACCCCTAGCCTGGCCCAGCCCCGTTCCTCACTAGCTCCACAACAGGGATCAAAATCAGGCTGACTTGAAAAGCTTGGGGTAAACCCCATCGACGCTGTCCTGCAGAGCTCCTTCATGTCCCAGGAAGGAAGGACTCCCAGGGGAGCTCAAGTTTCTTGCTCGGGATTAATGTCAAGGTAATGCAAGTCAAGCTTTGGTAGATGCCCAGGCATAATTTCAAGGGAAGAAGGGGTTCGAGGTGACCGGTCTCTTTTGGGGAGAGGCGGGGTAGGATCGCACAGCCTGAATATTGCAGCCTGGCCAGCCAGCATGCAAGGGTAATAAGTAACCCTCAGCCCCCAGCCCACTGCAAGAACTGGACTGATAACCTTGACCAACAGCACATACCACCCATCCTATCAGTGCAGATTTAAGCAAAAGGCATTACACATTAAAAATAACCACACTTTATAAAACTTCCTGTTGTGTGAGTTTTTTCTACATGCTTTTTCAAAGCAACTGGCTTGGTATATAAATCACACTGTGTGCTGCAGAATATATGACACAGCTGTGAATTACAAGGTCATAATTTTACCAGCAATTTTAGATGCTGCCATAAACCATCCAGGGTCTGAAGAGAGCTCTAATACATTTTGATTTTTTCCTAAGCCCCCAGAATGGCATTCTAGGCCAGCCATTCACAGATGCTGCATTTCTTGCTTTTGTTTTAGGGGAAAGAAATAGCCTAGTATCCCCATCCCAACCCCTCCCTTCTTCTTTTCTTCTCAAGTATATCGCTGCCTTTTCTCTTTCTTAAATTGCGGGGCATCTAGCCTTTGACAGATGTTCCCTCCGCTTTCTTGGGAGCAAGATGAGTTGAGCCTTGGGCTATGACTTAGAAAACTTCCCACAGCAGTACCCTTTTTGCCGAGGACTCACCTAAGGGGGTATAGACCTGACCTTGGACCAGGTGGACCTCTTCAGTCTGATCCAGAAACAGTTTTCCTGTACCTCCTGCCGTGACCTTTCTTTCCCTCTTCAGCTTGGGTTATAACTATTTTCCTGACTTTTCTCAAATATTTAGGCCTTAGTACATGTGCAAACACTAACTCGGTTTGACCTGCCTCTGGTCCCCTTCTCTAGCTGTCATGGTCCAACTTTTGACTCCAAACACCACCAAAAATGCCACTTGTCTCAGAAAGCCTTCCCTGGCCCCGTGAGCCATTGCTTCTGTATTTGGTCCCAGAGCAGCGCACTGCCGCACTTAGCCCAACACACAGCAGCTCTCCTTCTCTCTCCCTGAAGACAAAGGAGCTCGCGGGTCCAGGTGCCATCCCTTTTGTTCATTCACTCATGTCCTCATTCACTAAGCACTGAGGCTTCCTTTTAATCACTTTGCTAAGACTTGAGGCAGTGCCTGGAACACAGCAGGTGCATAATGTCTACTGAACAAAATGAGATGAAGTGAAATGAAGGAACAGGTCGATGAACCCCATGGACCGTGCACCTGCAGGAGGTGGTCAAAGAGAAGGACCACAACGGGGTAACAGGGCAGGCTCTCCTCCCTTCCCCGAACTTCCCCGAAGAGCTTCAACTACCCTATCTTCCCCAGGGTAAATCTACTCCAGTTAATTCTACCACCAGCGCAGATCCATCAGCTGCCTTCAGACAAACACTGAAGCTTCCAAACTAGTCCACTTACTGGTTCCCCAACGCAGCATGCAAATTCCTCCCCCAGTTTACCTTCTTTTCTCTTGTCTGCAATGTCCTTTCTCCACTCCATTTAGTCAAACCCTACCCACGCTTGAAACCTCATCTCAAACTCTATTCCCCCAGCAAGGCCCCCTGGTATAGTAGCTCCCTGCTTGCAACTCACAACACCACGGGGACCACGCGGGTGGCTCTCAAGCAGAGAATATTCACCCCATCTGAGCATATACCTAAATTAACTGATCAGCACTGAGAACGCAGGACACATCAGAGCTCTTGGATCATAGTGGGAGCATGACTGATGGAAAGACTCTTCCTTCTAGCCCTGGCCATGCTACTTCCTGGTCTTGTGGTGTTGGCTCCATCACAGAGCCCATGGAACACCCCTGTCCACATCTGCTGAACCAGTGAACAGCAACCCCTACCTCACACAGTTCATTACATACAATCATGTTCACAGAATGTTCTCACAGAATTGAACAGCTGTAGAAATGGTGTATGTCTTATAAATATACAGAAATCAATTCGAGCAGCCCCACAGGCCCCACTTCCTTTTAGGCATCAAGGCCACTACTTTTCTATCTTACACTCCCTTGGTACCAAGCTTCCTTTCAAATTAAGAATTGAACATTCAAGTGGGAGACTCAACAACTCATGATTTAGGTCTGCTTTCACTCTCACCAAGAAATACACACAGGGAGCTGAAACCCTGCTCTTGACTTACAAGCCTATTTTTCTAGGGACCCCATCCCTCCAAGGCTATTTCATCTACTGGACATCGATGGAAACATCATCTGCCCTCGGCCACATGACAACCTTCAAGGGCAGATGCTGAATAGGGAAATAAACAACAGTTATTTCACAGATGCCTACTTCCATTCATTGAGGGCAAGGTAAGCAGGACAGGGAGGAGTCTCCATTTGGGCTCACTGGTATATTCCACTGGTTTTAGTGTTAGCTACTACATTGTGCCAACAAGATGCTCAGTCTGAGAAAGTCAAGCAAAGCAGCTTTGACCATTCAGTGACTGTCCTACTCAGCTGAATGTCATTATAGATCATGTGTCTAGGTAAGTATATGTCTCACGTGGTCCACACATGCACAACATGTAAATTACATCTGAAGTGAAGAGTGCATTTGCATGCATTCCAATGTGTACCTTCTTATGTTTACTATTGAGTCTCTTTATCCATGCCTCCGTTCTACTTAGCTATCAAGGACTTCAAAGTCCTGTTGTAGAAAAGGTATTTTGAATTCCCATATCCACTACTAGATTAAGCCACTCAAGGCTGACTTGTCTTTCATTTCACAGGGTATCCCTCACAACAAGCACAGTGATATAATCAATACGTTCATTATCTATTGAATGAATCATTTATTCATCCCCAAACCCTGGTCTTTTCTCCCTCTGCCTTTTTCCCCCAGGCCTCAAGAGACACAATGAATCTGCTCAAATTGTTATTACATTGGGTCCAGTTACAATCACCTAAAATCAGTACTCTGGGTGTCCCCGTTCCAAGCATCCTCTTATGCAAAAAGAACTAGAATCCTATGGGCAAGGAACTGGAAAACTGACTGAAGCTAAGGGAATTATCTTCCCCCCCAACTGCAGATAAGGCTGTGGTCCCAACAGCCTTATTTTCAATGACCAAATAAAATCTCCGAGACAATTAAGTTGCTGTTTAAGGCTATTTGCTCTGGAATCACCAACAGTACTCAGAAAGACGGCAAAATGTTGGTGATGAGGAAATAAATTACTTGCTGGAACATAATGGATTATGGAATTAAGACAGGCCAGAAACAAATGAGGAAAGTATTATACAAAATCTCTCAAGGTTCTAATTTTATCTTGTTTCTATGTTCATTAATATTTTTCCGAACCACTTTCTACTGTCAGGAAATAAAATCGACACAGAGTTTTATTGTTTTCTGACTACCGTGTAGAGATCACATCTTTGCCTCTGGTTTTGATCAAGATTTAAAACTGGGAGGAGCCAAGCCAAATGAGAAAAGCTGGGAATTTTTTTTCTAAGGTTTTCTTTCTAAATATTCTTTTCTTTCTAAAAAGCCACAGGCACTCTCCAATGGGCAAAGAATGAGAGAGAACGACCAGAAAGTTTTGGGGCACTAGAGAGGCAAATTGACTTAGAGATAGTGGGGAAATCACTCCATCTATATTGACTTTCCAATCTGTAAATAAGGACTATTTGAAAGAAGCTTGTGATGTTTTGAAGGTGTAGTCTAGAAACCTCTGATGATTTTTAGAGTGCTTTGCGTACTTTAACTAAATGGACTGTGGGATCCTTATTTACTACACAGTCATGACTCATCCTTCAAAGGTCTGACCTGCTGAGCGTAACGATCTTGTCTTTGATCAGGTGACTAATCATCATTTTGACTGCCAAGAGCAGCCAGCCATACCAATTCTGTCTCCCCAAAGAAGTACAGAAATAATGATTCCTGTTTGATAGATTCAGGGATTAAGTCTCATAAGGAGAAGTCTTTAAAAATCACCAAAGAAGGAAGCTCCAGAGATCCAATTATCCTCTTCTGAAGCCTGCCTTCCTTCACTATTCTCTGTGAGGAGGACGGTACCATTCATGGGGAGAGAGCCAAGCCAAGCCAAGCTTTTCCTATTCCTTCATCCTCCACATCTCCATCAATCACAATGTCTACTAGTTCTTCTTCTTCGATATTTCCCTTGATTTCCACCTCCTCTCCATAACTCTCCTACTGCCTTAATGATCATAAGTCCTTATGGATTCTTCCCTAGATTCTGACGTGGTCTCAGCTAGTCCCGTCCCCCGTCTCAACCCAACTCTCTCCCGGTTTCTCCCACAGGATGCTCTCCACACTCTTTCTTGCAAACTACAGAATTCTAGAGGATTTTCAAGGTGACACTGCCAAGATCAGACTTCCACATTTCAAACTTCTTCACATAATACTCAAAGTCCTGGCAGATACAGCCCCTGCCTTCTGGAGTCACCTTTTCAGGGCCTTGCCCCCATCACACTTGGGTCTCACAGAAAAAAACTGCTTCTGCATTTCTCCACACATAGCTCCTTTCCTATCACTTACTCATCATTCAGGCCTCAATGCAAGCAACACCATCTCCATGAAGCTCTCTCATCCTTCCACAATAGAGCTGACCACTCCCTCCCTACCAAGGTTAGGTCACTTCACTATATTTTTATTACACTTATTTTTTTTACATGTATCTTCTTCAGTTAGATGCTGAACCAACTGAGGACACATACCATGTCTTATTTCTACTGTATGGCCAGTGCCTGATACAGAGCCTGGCTCAGAGAATCCAAGCTTCATAAATGCTTGGATAGATAAATGAATCAATCAGTTAAAATCTTCATAAGACCTTTCACAATTAATCTATTCCTATAGCAGGAATTGGTAAACCAGAGCCTCTGGGACAAATCTGACCTGTCACTTCTTTCTTTACAGCCTGCAAACTAAGAATGTTTATTTTTTACATTTTTAAATAGGTGGCAAATGTTATAACAATACTTCATGGAACAGAAACACTATATGAAATGCAAGTTTCAGTATCCATGAATAAAGTTTTCCTGGGATACAGCCATACCCCTTCTCTCACATCGTCTGTGGCTGCTTTCCTACTACAAAGATAGATTTAAATAGTTGTACTAGAGACTGTTATCAGTCGTAGAGCCTGAACACTTACTAGCTGACTTTTTACTGATCTTGGCTGATCCCCATCCTATAAAATGGAACATGGGTGCCCATATCATTTTGTCATTCATTTCATTGTTCACTCAGTGGATATCTGATATCTCAGTGAGCATCCACCACATTGGTCAAGTGTTTTGCCAGGTTCTAGAGATAAGCCATAGAGCCAACAAAGTTATCTGCATGATGCAACTCCTAGTCTGGGTTTGCAGCAGGAGAAAAAGACCAATCAGATCATCTTACAAGTACCTTTGTAATTACAGCACTGATGGGTGTCAAGGCATGGTACCAGAGATAGCCTCCCATTATGCACTAAGAGTCAGTGTCATTATCAAAGACTGCCAAACCCATGTTCACACTTATAGCACCCAGGTGGTTTTTCTGCCCTTCTGTCTGTTTCTGCCTTGAGACCTTTCATCCTTAATCAGATTTTTCTTCTAAATTGACTTGGGATAAGTTTCTGCTCCCCATGTGACACTTGTCCTCTTTATAACCCCAGCACCAGAACAAAGTCTGACCCACAAGAGACACTCAGGCATCATCACTGAATAAATAAATGAAAGAATTAATTAATTGGAAGAAATGTAGGCAAATTCCTTGGCATCCCTGGGTCTCAGTTTTCTCCTAAGTGCAATAAAGGACAACATGTTCCCAAGTCCTTTCAGTTTTGTGCTCTGCAATTCCTCATGTCCTCAGAGCGGGCCCCCATCTGGCTTTCTGATTCACTCATTTCCATGGACATAAGGCAGCCTCCCTCTGCTTCTGCAGCCCGATGCATCGTCTCCTGAATGACACATGAACCCTGCCCAAGGCAACACAGCCCACACTAATCCATTCCACAGATCACTGCTGACAGTGAACAGGGTGAATACTTTGGGGCTTTAGTCAAGGTCTGCTCAAGGTCTTCGGCACGAAAGGTGGCTAGGCTGAATACACACCAACAGAAGAAAGAGAAGACCCTGGCTTCATAAATTGGCCCACCGGATCTAAAACCAGGAAGCTGGGGCGCCTGGGTGGCTCAGTGGGTTAAAGCCTCTGTCTTCAGCTCAGGTCATGATCCCAGGGACCTGGGATCGAGCCCCACATCGGGCTCTCTGCTCAGAAGGGAGCCTGCTTCCTCCTCTCTCTCTCTGCCTGCCTCTGCCTACTTGGGATCTGTCTGTCAAATAAATAAATAAATCTTTAAAAAAAATTAAAAAATAAAACCAGGAAGCTTTTCTTTCCATACCGATTTGTAAACTGCAGCTTCAAGACCGGTGGGCATTGTCAAGCACATACGCACGCGTCGCCCCTATGTTGTCTGCTCCCCCCACCCACATACATGTACACGCTCATGATCATTTTTTAAGGGTCCTGGAACATAAGGAGCTCAGAAAACCTGATCCCAGGGTTACTTGGTGCCTCTTTCCCCTGTTGGAAGCAGTTGTTTTCCTTTGGTATCTCGATCTCATGGAAGTGGTATGAACAAAACACATTTGCACCCACGGGTCATCTGTTTTTTTCTTGCCCCATTAACTGTCTGGTGCTACAGCTGCCACTGTCACATGATTGAAGTGCTCCTTGAACAACCACAAAAGCTCCCGGGATTCCTGTTAGCCCTAAAATAACAGAACCAACCATTTGAACACGTTTCCTCCTTGAAAACCCTAAACCTTCCATATGGCAACAGGACATCCAGACTTCTGCTTCTCCGTGTGTTGTGGCTCTCTCCCTTCTTCTGATTTCTTCCCATTCCCCCGCCCCTTTCTAAAATAGTTTTTTTTCCCCCAACTTTGCTGAGATGAAGTCCAGCCAAAGAGAAAAAAAAAAAAAAAAACCAACAGAAAAAAAGTTAAAAAAAAAAAAAAAAGAAATATCATAACATTAAAAAAAAAAAAAACAAAAAAACAGGCCTTCTCTTCCCTCAAAATGAGTTGATACAAGGAATGACAACTCAGGATAAAAATATACACTACTGTGCTCGCTTCGGCAGCACATATACTAAAATTGGAACGATACAGAGAAGATTAGCATGGCCCCTGCGCAAGGATGACACGCAAATTCGTGAAGCGTTCCATATTTTTGAGTTAGAGAGGAGAAGGGAGTTGGGGGAAATTGGAAGGGGAGGTGAACCATGAGAGACTATGGACTCTGAAAAACAATCTGAGGATTTTGAAGGGGTGGGGGGTGGGAGTTTGGGGTACTAGGTGGTGGGTATTATAAAGGGCACGAATTGCATGGAGCACTGGGTGTGGTGAAAAATAATGAATACTGTTATGCTGAAAATAAAAAATAAATTATAAAAAAAAAAATAAAAAAAAAAAATAAAAGAATTGCCACACACATGAAAAAAAAAAAAAAGAAAAAAAAAAAAAGTTTGAAAAACCATTGTCTTAATAGTTTAAGAACACCTAAAAGCAGCCATTAGCATAGTTCACCAAAAAGAAAAGCTGGCCATGAAAACAGAACAAGAAAATGAAAAAAGAACCCAAGAAAACCAGTGGAATAAAGAGCCCTCAGATCTGTGGAATGCACAGCAAACAGAAATAGAAATAAGAGATGGCTTTAAAAAGAGTGGCAATCTTTATCCTGTTATAATGATCTTAATGCATGGTGACTTAGAGAAGACAAGACACTTGAGAACAAGAACCAAAACCAAGTGGCACCAAAGAAAGGAACAATACCACTGTGAAAGGACTTCTGAAAAGTCTGAAGACTGTGATTTGAGCAGCCACCCATGCGAGGTGCCACCCTAGAGAGAAAGGATCAGGAGTTAGACAAGATTATGCTAGCAAAATTGCATGTGATTTATCATGTCCAAATTCTTTAGTTTGTATGTAATTCAAGGTTTCTCTCAACTTGTCTTCAAACTGGAACCTTATTAAATATATGTTCCATTAAAAAAAAAAAAAAAAATATACACTACTTTTTTTTGGTGTCTTTTCCAATTACTCCGCACCTGCCAGGCGGCTGAAAGCATATCATATGAAAAGCTCTATTATCTTCCCCAGAAATGACCTTTGGGACCCACCGGATGGCAGTCAATGGTGATATTATGCTAACTCGCCTCCCAGGAGGAAGGACTGAAGTCGGAACACAACACTAGCCCAGTGCAGTCCCTCCTTAAACACTGCACGTCCGGGTCATATATCAGAGCTGCTTTATGGGCATATGTGTATTATATGACCACACTCAAGTTTATTAATAAAGCTCCCATTTCTGTTTAGGTTTGACAAACGTATCTATTCAGGATCTGCACGTTCTACCATTTTTCAAAGCCAGCCAGCTCTGACATGCAAGAAGGAAAGTGACAGATCCTTCAATATTTCTTTCAAGTCCAAAACCAATTCAGTCAAAGGACAGAAGGAACTGATCCAACTGGGCTTAAAAGGATTATATAAACAATTCAGGACTGGCCTTCATTTTAGGGGAGCAGGTAACGTCTTCACTCTGGAGTCAGGCTAGGGTTCCCCTCTCCTCCACCTGCCTGGGAAGTCCTCTGAGGCTTGATTTGGTTATCGGCGGTGGTTTTAGTGTATGCTTAGCCCGAATACCTGTGCCTACTTTTCAAAATCCTAGCTATTGACCTACCTTTTGTCTTTCTCGGGATTTTCCACATTGTTGGGGGACCTTATGAGGGATATGTTACCTCTAAGAGTTAAAGACAGAGCCTATTTCAGTCAAGGTTAATTCCCCAGAATGGAAAGAGACTGAATCTTGAGAACTGCTACCGTGTGTTTCATTCCCACTTTCCCCCACTAGGGGGCAGAACGACACAACAAATCTTTTCAGACCGGTGGCCTGGAAAATGCAGTTTGTATTGAGGTGAGGGACTTGGGAGCGGCTTTGAGGGCTAGGGAAGAGGACAGACATTTGAAGCAGGTCACTGCAGGGAAAAAGCATGTGACATCTGGGTTTCCCCCAGGTCCCCTTCTGTTTGCTTTGGAGCCTGGATCCCTCCTCTTCAAAGGACTAGAAGCCCTTTTCCTAAGAGGGGGGCAGGGGTGAGCAAAAGCTATTGTCCCTAATGAATAAAAAACAAAAATGAGAATAAGAAGTCCTGAGACAATGTGCACTTTGCTCCAGATGCCCTAACAGTTGAAAATGGATTCTGTCTCAGTTCGTAAATTCAAACGAAGTGTTTTAAGTCACCTAAGATACTCACCTACCACATTAAGGATATTTATCAGTTAATCTGCTATAACCTGTTCAGTGTTGTCAGCAGATGCCAAGTCATGGCCTTTGTAAGGATGCTGGACCACAGATGTTGTAAGTAGGAAAACAGTCTAGTATGACTGTTTTCTATAGAGGAGACACCAGAATTTCTGTGTCCCAAGAAGACAAAGAATGTTGCTACCTAGACCCCTTTTTAAAGGGGAAGTCACTGTGGCCAAAAATAATTGTTCTCAAGGAGGAGGAGGAGAGGAGAGAGAGGAAAAGGAGAAGCCCTTCTGGACAAGAAGCTGTCCACACTGCAAGAATCAGACAACCCTTTCAAGAAGCGTTACTTCCTCCCCAACTAGAGAAAGACTTCACCTGGCATGCTTCCCTTATCTGTTATCTTCCTGTCCCTGTAAACAGTCAGATTTGCAAATTATAAACATCTGGGTTTACAACCTGGGCTTTATTGACTTAACTTTCCCCCAGCAGGAGAAAGCTACCTCACTCACAGTTTAAATGCCAAGCCCTGCAGGGCAACTAACACATCGTACTTGTTCTAATGATTTGTGGAATGAATGAATGAAGCTGGGAAGGGCAGTAACAATGGTGACATTGAATAGAGTCTCCTAACTAGAGCTGAGATTTGAGTAAGGTGAGTGAGTTACAGAGGGAGCAAGCACCTAGAAGGGCTAGGACTGAACCAGGAGTAGCCCTAGCAGTAATGAAAAGCTCAGGCTCTGAGGTTAGAAAGACCCAAGTTCAAATTCTTGCTGAAGTCACACAGCAAAGGAGACAGCTCTCCCATCTAGACTTCTCTAAGCTCATGGGTCTTCTATCCAGGGCTGTTAAGAGGATTAAATGAGATAGATAAAGAGCCTAGTCTACTAACTGCTCCACAATACTTAGGTAGCTATAATAACAATAGTAATAACAACAGCAAAAATCAGGTGTTATTTTATTCCTAGTACATCTCTTACTGATTTCAGGGGCAAGTTCATGCCCAGTTAATCAAACTGATTTGCAGTTTTGAGCAAAATACTGTAGCAAACATGTGAAAGAATATAAAGGAATATAAAACACAGCTGCTATTCTAAAACAGGAAATCAGATCCCAAACTTCCTATAAAGAGCCAGATTGCAGAAATTTCAGGCTTTGTGGATCATAGATCTTTGTCTCATTGCCAAAGATAACAGGTAAATACACAGGTGTGGCTCTGTTCTAATAAAACTTATGTACAAAAATAGCCAATGGAGCAGTTCTGCCAATTCCTGATCTAGTGAATCACCCAGGACGTGCACTTCGAAAAAATACCTTATATATGACTTATAAAAATACAGTCAGCACCAGAAGAGAGGCCATGATTCAGATGATAATGGTTTTAGAAGAGGCAAGATCGTGACTGCTCGAGTTCAGGTGAGTAGAGAGGACCGGTGAGCACGGGCTACACGGGGGAGGTACCAGAGTCATAGAGACGGGATATCTCTGCAGCTGGGGCGGGTTGGTAAGTGGGCTGCTTGGTGACAACAGGGGAGAGATTCACAGAAAGAGGTAGAAAGGGAGACGGGGTGAGAATAAAAAAGACAAAGGCTCTGAGATTGAGTTTTGACAGAAAGGAAGAGCTTGTTCTGCCCCTGGGCTGGCCAGGGGGAAGTTTCGCAATCCACCCAGGAGATAATAAATGAATGGTACCCTTTGTGAGTGGGTTGCTGAATTTTTATCTGGCCTTAAAGAGAGAAGCTGAATTTAGCAATTGTCATATGGGAGCCAAGTGTCACCATCCTGGTATTTGATATTTATTTCTAGTAATACAATGTGTTTCATAAAAAAATAGAGCTTTGCTCCTCTTTTCCAGTTGAAATTATAATGTGGAATATCACATGCTTGGTATCTCTCAAAATGTAAATGATTCTGTCCTCTGCCCTTCTTTCTGCCAGTCGGCCCAGGTCCAGGCTGGGGCATTTCCATGACTCCCAGAGGGATAACTGGGAAAGAGTGGTTGTTAAAATAAATTATCCTGGGGGCAGAGAGGGGTCAGGGCCTATCCTTCCTTAAGGGAGGGAGCTGAGAGGCTCTGGCCCAAGGGGAGGGAGGAGGTCAGGCTTCTGGGGAAGGGATGGAAATGGGACTGGGATCTCTCTCCTTCCTTCCTCTCCCCAAGTTTCTAACATATCTTCCCCCTATTTTTCTTATTAAGTCAACGCTATCCCATTTATAGGGATTTTAGAAAGAGATATTAACCCCAACTGACTCTGGAGGAAATATTAGTGCCTAATAAACACAAGCAAAGGTCCTTATTCTCAGCGTACCCCAGGACCTGGCAGGCCTCAGAAAAGGACTACATATGTGAGACCAGAAGTCTTTCTACAGAGCGCTCCTCTTTTCCAGTTGAAATTATAATGTGGAATATCACATGCTTGGTATCTCTCAAAATGTAAATGATTCTGACTTTAATTTCAAACACACTAAGATAAGGGATTACATCAATAAATATATTGGAACTTTGGTACCCAAAAAACAGTAAGATTTACTGGAATACGAGAATCCTGGAAACTAGCCAAACAGCCACTACTAGAATTCAAATGAAGCCTCTCGCTAGGCCAGACCAGCGGGTGGCCCTAGGACAGGGCGGCAGCATCAGCCATTGCGTGGGAACTTGGTAGCCAAACAAATCCTCAGGCTCCCCCCCCCCCCACCCCGTGTATACTGAATCAGAAACCCAGCTGTCTGGGTTTTCCCCAGCCCGCCCAAGTGATTCGATACAGCTCAAGTTAGAGAACGGGCTGGTCTTTTCAGAATAGGTATGTTCACGCGTCCTAAAGCCTCTATCCTTGATCATGACCGGGGTGTCTGATTCCATAGATCTGGGAAGCTGCTTCAGTGTTTCGTTTCCATTTTTTAAGTTTTTTCAGGTATTCAGCTGTGTTCCTGAGCAAAGAGCCAGCACTACAGGGTTTCCCAATCCTGGCTGCATGCTGGAATTAGCCCAGGAACTTTAAAATATTCTGATGGCTGAGTTCCACCCCAGTGATGCTGATGTACTTGGTCTCAAGTACAATCTGGCTAAGGGGACGTTTCAAAGCTCCGCAGGTGAGTCTAACCTACTACCAAGGGGATGGGAATCTACATTCATGTGTTATTGTCACTAATACACACCTCAGCATATGTAAGAATCACCTGAATAATTTATTAAGTCAAATTCCTTATTCCTACTCCTTACGGAGTCTACAGGTTTGGAGCAGGGCCTGAGAATTTTTATTTCTAATGACTCCCTAATGTGCTGGCCTGCAGACCACACCATAGTAGCATTGCCCCCAGGAAGAACATGCTAAGTTTTTAGATAGCTGCCATCGGCTCTGGGTTGGGCTGGCCGATGTTCCTCTTTCTGTTCCTCCTCGGAATTCCTATCCATTGATTATTTTTCCTTATAAAGTACTCACCCGATTTAATGATCAACATCTTAAAGGCACGATCTGGGTTTTCCTCCTTAGTGAGCCACTCTTCGGAATCAGTGGCTTGCACACAGTAGGTGTTCAGTTGGTAAGTGCAGTACTAGGATCTCAGAGCTGCTCTCCCGTGTTCATTTTCTCCCTACCCGGTTTGCTGGCCAAGTCAATCCACCACGGCCCTATCTCATGAAGAAGAATCAAGGCATCTATTTTCTGAAGATGATGCAAAGGTAAATATACGTCCAGTCCTCGAGATTTAGGTTGCTTGAGCTGGCTGTTCCAATAATACCCCAGATGAAGTACAGCCATCTGGAGAGGTTTTGGCATCTATGAAAACCTACTGCTGAATTTGTTCCTTGAAGACATTCATTTTGAGAGGTTATTTCCAATTTGGCATATAACAGAGCTGTACACGTCAATGAGGATTTAGAATCCCAGCTACCTGCAGAGGGCATCTTATTTAAAGTGTGTCCTGACAAAACAATTTCAAGGGAATACAATCGGAAATCTCTTAGGGAGGAATAATTTCTCTAGAAGCAGTTTCAGCTGCAGCAGCGGCTACCAGGGCAGCAATCAGCTTCCCCCAAACCAGCTAAACTTTCAGCATGCCATTTTGTTGGAGCTGCCTTCCTTCAGAGTCCAGTCAAAGGGACAGAATTCAGTGCATTCATTTCTCTTGCCAGAATACAGCCATCCGGTCCCAGTGCCCTTCCCAAGGTGCATGGTATCACTGAGGACCACCCCTCGCCCCCCACACACCTGCCCCTCAAATTAGCTCAGACAAAAAGCAGAGCCCATCATCTCTATTGTGACACTATTTCAAGAGGGATTCAGGGTGGTAACAGATTATTTTTTATTTATTTGGTACTTGCAGAGAATAAACGAAGAGGCTCAGAAAAAGGGAACTGGAGAAAAGCGGAAAAATGTTTTAAGGTTACAAAAAGGAGAAGACTCACAGGTTACAGAAATTATATTAATTCAATTTTTCCAAAAAAAACGAATTGAGTTGTTTTTCTTCTTAATTTCCTTTCTTACCTGGGAGTAACAAAGAAATTCTGTTTAGGGGGGTCCCTCACCTTTTGTCAAGGAACTGGGACAAGGAGGAAGCAGCGTTCAGTATTTGACCTGATTAGACAGGACTGTTAGACTAATTTTTTGTAAGTATAACTATAATGGCTAGTTAATTTTATTTTTTTTAAGATTTTATTTATTTGACAGACAGAGATCTCAAGTAGGCAGAGAGGCAGGCAGAGAGAGGGGGGGGGAAGCAGGCTCCCTGCTGTGCAGAGAGTCTGAGATGGGGCTCGACCCCAGGACCCTGACTCATGACCTGAGCTGAAGACAGAGACTCCAACCCACTGAGCCACATAGAGAGTCCGCTAGTTAATTTTATAGTTTGAGAGCCAGCACAACAGAACACTGGGGAACATAAACCTTGGAGGTAGATTGCCTGAGTCCAAAACTGGGCTTATTATGTGACTCTTGGTAAGTTACAGGATCTTTCTAGGGCTCGGTTTCCCCACCTGGAAAATGGGGCTATAAATGATCCCTATTTCATAGCATCACTTGAAAAATTCCCTGGGATAATCACAAATTGTATCACACACATGCACACATACAGACACACAAACATGTAAATGTCAGCGCATCCACACTACCCTGGTTATGGAAGCCTTTCTCTTTTTTTTTTTTTTTTTTTAAGATTTTATTTATTTATTTGACAGAGAGAAATTACAAGTACACTGAGAGGCAGACAGAGAGAGAGAGAGAAGGAAGCAGGCTCCCTGCCGAGCAGAGAGCCCGATGCGGGACTCGATCCCAGGACCCTGAGATCAGGACCTGAGCCGAAGGCAGCGGCTTAACCCACTGAGCCACCCAGGTGCCCCAGCCTTTCTCTTTAGAGCTCACATTTCCTCTCTCCCTTTCCCACCTCCAAAGACATTTGGCTCCCGAAAGGGAACCCAGACTTTTTCTCTTATTATCATTTTAAATTAAACCACTGACTACAGGGAGAGGTCTACTTAAAAGGTTTGGGGCTTTAGTGCTTCTGCGACTGGCTGCCTCAGGTCACTTCTGGTGGCTCTCAAAGGCCCTTCCTTCCAGGCCCTGGGCAATGGAACTGGGAACCTTTTTGGGGTGGCAGGGAAGAGGGTGTGTGAAGAATGGGGAGCTCATAATCATGGCGGTTGACTCACATCAAGTAATCGGATGCCGGATACCTTATGGGCATGCAAAATGAGCCTATCCTTACCTCTACCAAGCACCAACTACCCACTGAGTTTGAGCCAAATTGTCTCCCTTCCCTCCAGTTTACTTAATCCCACAAGGATCCAGCAATGTCCTAGACAGCCCTGTAGGGGGAACCAGAGACCTTTCTTTTCAGAGCCTGAAAGACCATTTCAAAATGCAACAGAGTCCTGGGGAGAAGCTAGGACTGGAGCCAGTTCCAGGGGCTTCAGGAGTACCTTTTATTTTCTCCCTACAGAGGCCTTAAATAATTTCATCTGGATAGGGTGGTGGGGAGTTTCCTCTACTAATGATATCTCTACATCCGTCTATTGGTCCTTTCACTAAAAATCACTTCAGTAAACATTTGTTAAGCTTCCGCTGTTTACAGGAGCATCCCAGACAAACAAAAAGTAAAAATTCAGGGTAAGGTCTATCACAAGACACATTCTAGAGCAGCGTGGTCCAGTAAACTTCTGTGATGATGGAAATGTTCTGTATTTGCACGATCCACCCCATAGCCACGAGTGCTATGAATACACAGTGCTAATGAATACTTGAAACATGGCTAGTATGACAGAGAAACTGAGCTTTTATTTCATTTAATTCTGATTAATTGACATGTAAATAGCGCAGTGTTGCTAGTGGCTACCCTACTGGACAGCACAGTCCAGACTGGAAAGCCTTGCTACTTCAAATACAGTCTCCAGACCACAGGCGTCAGCATTACCTGGAAACTTGTAGAAATGCCGAATCTCCAGTCCTGCCCACGCCTCCTGAATCAGAACAGGCATATTCTACCAAGATCTCCTGGTGTCTCCCTGCATGCAAAGATTAGGAAGCACTCTTCTAGGGAGAAATTAACTCCACATTCAGTCAGAAGACACATACCCATGGTTCTCAACCTCACTGCATTTTTGATGCAACTGGAAAGCGTTAAAAAAAAAAAAATGCTGAGCCCAGGGCATCCCCCCCCCCAAAACCCCGAGACTCCAATTTAATTGGTTAGAGTTTTGGCCTGAACATCATGAGTTTTAAAACCTCTCTGGGGGATTCTTGTGGACTGCCAAATTTATAGCCATCCCAGAATAGCCTAGAACAGTGGTTCTCCAAATTGGGTGAACGCAGGGAGGATCACCAGGAAGGCGTGGAAAACACAGATTGTCAGATCAAACTCTGGGAGTTTCTGATTCACGGGGTCTAGGTTGGGTTCTAAGAACCTGCACTTCTAACAAATTTTCAGGTGATGTTCCTTCTGCTAGACTGGGAACTATACTTTGAGAACCACTGACCTCGTAGCTTTGTTTTGTTTTTTTAAAGGTTTTATTTATTTATTTGACAGAGGGAGAGATCACAAGTAGGCAGAGAGGAAGGGGGAAGTTGGCTCCCTGCCAAGCAGAGAGCCAGATGCGGGACTCCATCCCAGGACCCTGAGATCATGACCTGAGCCAAAGGCAGAGGCTTAACCCACTGAGCCACCCAGGTGTCCCTGGCATCGTAGTTTTAAAAACATGGGCTCTAGAATCAGATTGAACTGGGCTGAGTCCTGGATCCACATTTACTACCTGGGAAAGTTACCTAACTCTCAATCCTCAGCTCCCTAAATTGTGAAATCAGACCAACCATATTTACTCATTGGGCTACAATGAGTGTTAACTCAGATAATGCCTCTGAGATACCAAGCCCAGTGTCTGCTTTTCACAAGCAGTCGGTAATTGTTCATGATTATCATTATGGTGAGAAGACATACTCACTCATTCATTCAACAAGGATTAATTACATTCTAGGCACGGTTCTAGGCACCAAGGCACAGCAAAAAAAAACCAAAAACAAAAACAAAAAAAACCCAAGATGGTCAATGTCCTTGCACAAGGCTGTTGTGGACCTTGCATTCTAATTGATAATATGACACAGATGATCATTTTGCTCTTACAGCACTAATCATAAGAGTAAAAGAAACGAAGGTCGGTGGGGCGCCTGGGTGGCTCAGTGGGTTAAGCCTCTGCCTTTGGCTCAGGTCATGATCTCAAGTCCTGGGATGGAGCCCACATTGGGCTCTCTGCTCAGTGGGGAGCCTGCTTCCTCCTCTCTCTCCGCCTGCCTCTCTGCCTACTTGTGATCTCTGTCTGTCAAACAAATGAATCTTTAAGAAAAAAAAAAAAAAAGAAAAAGAAATGAAGGTCGGGGAATTCATTCCAACTGGAAGAATGTGAAAATTTCACAAGGGAGGTGGAGTTAGGGCTGTGCCTGAATGGGGAGAGGGTTACCAAGGAGGGAGATGGGGCAGACACTCACTCCTGAGGGAGCAGGAGGGAACATTCAGCAGGGGGGATACATCTAGCAGCCTGGTGGATGGGGGGGAGGGGCAGGAATTTTAAAAAAGGGAAGGGGAGGCTGGGAGTGAAGACTGTGTGCCTGGAGTTGCCCACCAGGGGCTGCCTACCCTCTCTGGCCACATCACATCCTGCTTTTATGTTTTTGGCTTTGTTTTGTTTTTTCAATTTCAATACACCGAAAACTCATGTCAGGAAACAGAAACCAGGTGAAGACTTTCACCATTGAGTATTCTTATCAAATGCAGAGGTTAGTCCACAGAAGCCTGGCTATTCACCTCATTCAGCTGCTGTGGGATTCTTCAAGCGAGGGAGTGGCCCTGGGGCCAGCCACCCTGCAAGTAGAGGGCAACAGAAAGCCTCCTGAGATCCCAGCTGAGCCCTGAGACAACGACCAAGTACTTGCAAAGGAAAGCCTTGTTGTGGCTCCACACGCTGCCTTCCTGGGAAAACAGTGACACACATCACAACTCATTACCTCAGTGCGCATTCTGAAATTCTGGTTTCTCTCCACTCTTTAAAGTTAAAAAAAAGCAAGAAAGCATGAATTCTAAGGAAAGGAAGTAGCGCCCAGAACAAATGGGTGAAGGGTGGAGAGCAGGTATGACTGCCTAGTAATTCTCCCGGTCCCAGGAAAAGAAGAAAAACAAAACCATCACATGGAAGTGAGGAGTAGGGAAGTTCCCAGGCTCTAGCGAGACTTCCCCAAGTGTCTCTTTTCATAACACGTCGGAAAAGTATGAGGCAAGGGTGTGGAGGGCTCAGAAGGCCTGCCAGAGGGTTTGGACTCCAGAAGACTGAGAAGAACCACAGGCTCTATGATTTGGGGCAAGTTACTTAACTCCTTTGGGTCTCAGTTTCCACGCTGGCAAAATGGGATTATTAATAATAATTCCCCTTTGGCAGAAAAACGCCTCCCCCCAAAACTTTCATGATAATCCTCAGAACCTGGGAATATGATAATTTACATGGCAAAAGGCAATCAAGCAGCAGATTAAGGTTGCTCCTCTGCTGACCTTCATATGGGGAGATGGTCTTAGATTATCCAGGTGGGACCCCAACGTAATCATAAAGGTCCTTGGAAGTAGAAGGGGGAGACAGGAGGAAGAGTCCGAGGAAGGTAATGACGGACAGCACGATCAGGGAGAAACAATACCGAGGAATGTGGGTGGCCTTGGATGCTGAGAAAGGCAAGGAAATGGACTCTTCCTCCGAGCTTTCAGAAAGGCGCACAGCCCCTAACACACTTACCCCTGCGCCCAGAGAGACCTATGCCGATCTCTAACCTACTCAAGCGGAAGAAATAAACTTGCCTCGTGTTAAGGCACTGCATTGGGGGACACTCGTGTCACCGCAGCGAGAGGAAATGAATAGATCCATTCTGTAGGATTGATTGTAGAGATGATGCCGGACACAAGGAAGAGCGCTTTCTCATTTAGGCCGGCGTTATCATTGGTGGGCACCTGCCAGCCTTCACACAGGGTAGGCTGGGCTCCTCTCCCCCAGGAGTGCGCACGCCCCCCGGCTCTGGCCCCCGGCTCCCGCCGCCGTGCCCACCACGGGCTGCGCCAGCATCTTGCCGGAGCCTCCTCACGTTCCTCCACCCACATAAGCTCTTTCTCCTGTGAACTCCCAAGGCCCTGACAGCCTGTACCTGGCAATTTGGGACTTAATTATACAGCGGGCAGTGTTACCTGCTGTTGCTCCATGCGTGTTTATTTTGGTTCCAAAACTAGATTCAAAACCTCAGTCTCAAACAGGAACTACGTTTGTCCCTTTCTTGTTGTTATTATTGTTTTAAAGGACCTGTACTTTTCCTTCTACTTCTTCTTTTTTTTTTTTTTTTCAGACCTGTTTTTATCATCTTTTGACACACAAAGGAACTGTGCCTGGCATATATTTATAAACAGATATCTTCATTCATTTTAATTGCCCTGTGGCTGGGCACTAACTCATATTTCTATTTTTTAGGAGCGTTTTCTACTTTGTAGTACCGTTTGCCGAAGGCACTGACGTCTAACATGGGCTAGAAGAGCAGGTAGGTTTATAGTTTACAGCTTTTCCCCCCTGGGTTCAAGGTCTGTGGCTCCTTACCATCCCCCGATTTCATGAGTCAGAGAAGAGAGTTGATGGTGGAAATCATAGCAAGACCAGGAAAGAAGGTGGCCAGACAGGCTCCCTTCATCTCAGTGCTGAGCACACAGTAGATGCTCAGTTAAAGCTGGTGAGGAGTGGCCAGTAAGCGCGTGATTATTTTTTTCTCTACTCTCTTCTTTTAGCCACACAAAATGACCCTCAGCAAAACCACATAAATAAATACACAGGAGGCACAGGCCGTTGACCCACCTTGGGGATACAGTTCCCCAAAGAAGGAGACAGACAGAGGAGTTCTCCCCAGAGCATGTTATTCTAGTCTCAAAATAAAATACATCTCTCATTTCAAGGTACATTTATTTTAGTTAGGTAGGGTAAGGATTCTGTGAGAGAAACAAAAATGAATAAGCTGGCGTGTGGGAACAGGAATTAAAATAAGCACCGACTTGCCGCCTGCCAACGTGGATGTCCTCACATCCCACTGCCTTATTTTTGGTTCCGTTCTGGTTTGTTTTCTTCCTCGGTACTTTAAAATATGATAGGTAGGTTAGAAAGACAAGCCCGTGATGGTCCTGAAGCGCGTCCTACGGGCAGGGATCCTTCACTGACTCTGCCTCCCTGGATCCCCTCAGCAGCCCTATGGGGAATTACTCTTATTATCCCCCCTTCACTGGACGGGAGGAAAATGGAGTTTAAGACCAGCAAAACGACCTGGCTCAGAGCGAACCACAGGCCAAGCCCAGATGTGAATCGAGACTGTAACCCCGAGCTTGGCTTGACCCATTCTGCTCTACTGACCGCATGTGTGGAAGCCCCAAGTCTCTCCCTCTCTCTCAGAGCAGATCTGATCCCCAAGGTGGTTAGGTACCCTGGGACTCAGGAGACATGCACAAGCTCTCTGTGTTCCCTGGGTCCTAGTGGCAACTCTGGAAACTGGAGGTGGGTGGGGTGTCTGGGTGGCTCAGTGGGTTAAGCCTCTGCCTTCGGGTCAGGTCATGATCTCAGGATCCTGAGATCGAGCCCCACATCAGGATCTCTGCTCAGCAGGGAGCCTGCTTCTCCCTCACTCTCTGCCCCTCTGCCTACTTGTGATCTCTCTTTGTGTCAAATAAATAAATAAAATCTTAAAAATAAAATAAAATAAAGAAAGTGTAGGTGGGCAAGGAGGAGTGGGAAGGAGAGGAGGAGGCATGAGGATGTGTGTTCTTAAAATCTCTTCCCCTCCCTGCCTGCCTGAAGTGAAGCTCTCTGAGTAAGGAGAGATGGAGAGGTGCCAGCAGAAGTGAGCAAAACCTGCTCAGTCACCCCAACCCGGGTGCTCCTCAAAACCCCCAATCTTTTAAGGGTGAGGACAGAGGCAAGAGCAGCATGAATATGGACATAAATTCGGACCAAATCTCGGGCAAACCACCACCTCCCGCCACTCCTAGGCTATGTGACCTAGGACAGGAACGGACGCCTCTGATCCTGCTTCCTTACTGGCACAATGGAGGTAAAGAATCCCCAGCTTACAGATTTGCTCTGAGAATTAGGGGAGTCCATGTGTGTGAGGGGCCTATCAGAGCGCCCAGCACATAGGAGAACTGGAATTAGCCATTATTGGTACTACGCCGCCAGATGCACTAAGATAACACATGCAATAAAGTACATGAATACGATGCTATATAATATGCAACCATATATGATGATAAGAAATCAAGTGTGGTGGGCGATATGCCCTGGGGAATATAAGGGTGGGGGTCACGGCACCCATCCGGTTTTGTACCCACATGTTCCAGCCACGCAGGGCTCAGCAGGTGTGTGGGGAGAAGAGAACAGACGGCGGCTTCTTCATCTTACCCCAAACCTCTGCTGGTAAAGGCAGCACCTTTTCATCTTCCAGAAGGAGGGAAGCACTTCCTGAAATGCCCCCACTTAATAGGATTATTCCTTTTGCTTTACATGCCATACCTCGTGGGAATGGTCATTTTATCTCTGGCAGCTCATCAGCCCAATAATTGTTTCATGATGTAATAACCTGTGTATTAAATCAGACACGGGAGTCTCCTGGATAGATTTTTATACTGAGTTCTATTTCGTGACAGGCTGTCCAGTTGTGGATCTCACCCAAGGGATTCAGTTACTAAAGAACCACAAGTATTTCATTGAAGGTGCCTTCTCCTATAAGAGGAGAAAGGTTATTTCCTGTTGTTGTTGTTGTTGTTGTTATTATTATTATTTCATAGTCCAGAAGTATGTTGGTCTGTTGTCAGTTTCAACACACTTATGCTTCCTAATGGACTATATAATTTGCTTATTTATTAGGTTCATTTTTTTCCCTGTTTTTCCCTCACTGCAATGTCACAGGGTAAGATGCTGCCTATTGTACTCACTGCTGTTTCTTTTTTTTAGTGGGGGCCAGGGGGAGAGAGACTCTTAAGCAGGCTCTACCCCCAATGTGGAGCCCAACGCCGGGCTTGATCCTACGATCCTGAGATCGTGACCTGAACCAATCCCAAGAGTTGGATCTCAACCAACTGAGCCACCCAGGCGCCCCATTATTCACTGTTGTTTCTTAATCATCTGGAAAAGTGCCTGTCGCATAGTAAGTGCTTAATAAATACTGTTCAGTTAATCAACAAATTGAAGCACATTTCGGAGCATATTTTTTTGAAGAGCAACCACGGCAGATACAAGAGTGTATCTCATTTCTCCTTCTTTTCCTTTTTCTTCTCCTTTTCCTATTCACTCTGGTGGATTTTCACTAGACAAGAATGCAACTCCAAAAATCGGGATTAAATCATATTCACAAAAAGTCGTGAATTTTTAACATCCAAGTTCTCTTCACACAAAGACCTTTTTAATCTCCCAAGGAGACTCAGCTCCACACCCTTATCCGGGGCGAGGGTGGCTGGCTGGCTCCACCCAGACCTAAAGGGGCCTCTTCAATATTTAGGGCCACAAGGGACCAAGAGAGAATGGACCCTGATGTAAAATTCCGATTTGCGTAGTGTGAGGACTGGAAGGTACTTTAAGTCCAAACTTCCCATTTTTCAGAAGGGAAAACTGAGGGTCCAGAAGAGAAAACTGGTTGTTGCAAGGCACACAGTACTCAGAACATAGGCAGGAAAAAAAGGCAGATTCCCTTCCTTCCTTCCTTCCTTCCTCCTTTCTTCCCTCCCTCTCTCTCTCTTACTCTCTTCTTCCCTCTTCCCCTGTCCTTTTTCTTGTCTGTCTGTCGTTGTTGAGGGTGTGGGCACGCACGTGGGTGCACATGCTTATGTGTGTACTCTCTGCAACAGGAGGGTCTAGGACGAGCCCTGTTTAGCAGCCCATACATAATTTTGACTCAGAAATGTGGATGATTTGATTTCACTCACTTCCCAGTCCTTCCCCACAACCTAGATCCCAAACTTCCCATGCAAGAGTCTTAGAGGCATTCTGAGCTGAAAGTACCTGAGAAATAAAATCGACTAACCTAACCCGCTATTTTACAGCCGAAAAACAACAGGCTGAATGAAGGAAAATGAGCTCCCCAGGTCACAAAGCCAGTTAAGAGCCAAGCTGCGGTAGCTGGGGCCCTCAGCACCAGGACACATTCATCTCACTGTCAGGACGCTTCTCTGATTTGTGAGTGGCTCTGACGGTCCCATCATGACGGCTGGAAAACCCAGCCTAAGCAAGTACGCCTCAGATCAAGGAGGCAAACTTTTTCACTGAGCGAGTGAATAGAATTCTAATGAGAAAACTAGTAGAAAATAGAATCCTTATGGGATACCCACACAGATACACACTGATATGTGCATACATGATTACTGCATACATCATACAGAAAGGGTGCTTCTTTTTTTAAATACTTGACACTAGGCATGTAATAAATTCACAGAGCTAGCAAGGACATCAAAAACATATTGCTAGTGGAAGCAGATCTTGGCACAACATTTTTGAAAAATGAGCCATCAATATCTGTACAAACTAAAATGTATGCATTCTTTGATCCAGTAATTCCTCTTCCAGGAACTGGGAACCATCTAGAGAAACAGAACTATCACAGATATGTGCATGAGGATGTTTATGAAACTATGGTTTACAGCACAAAAAGGAAAAAAAAATCAGGTGCTCCATCCTTAGGGATATGGCATCATGAACCGTGATACACCAATTTGTAGAATGTTGTGTGACTCTAATAAAATGAATTATTAGAGAGCTCAAGGGACACCCATCATTTATTAGTTTGTGAGAAAACCAAACTGCAGTGTAACGGGATGGACATGCTTATTTGGACAAAGACCACCACGTCTCTCCAACATGTCTATGTGCATCCATGTCTGGGACAAAGGGACAGGAAGGAAAGATGGAAGTCTGTTAAAACTGAGCATCCCAGGGAGAAGGCAGGGGTGGGTGCAGGGGGGAAGACATGATTGCTATTTTCTTCATACACCTTTAAATGTTTATGCTGACTACAGTAATATATATTACTTTGAAAAAAAAATTCAGACAAAAAATTTCTAAAGACCAAGATGGAAGAAACCCAGAAAGAGTCCACTGGATCTCATTTCAGTCTCCCTTTTCCCCCTATAGACACGCAGTAGCAGGAACACTATGAGAGAATTATTCAGGGCAACCAAGAGAAGCTCGAAGCTGCCTCTCTCTGCCTCTAGCTGCCATGACCATGGTTTGAGCTAGTTACTTCTCCCATCCAAGTGTCCTGATCCTGAAGCAGGAAGTGACCTGCCGGGAACCAACAGGAAGTGACTTGACGAGCAGACACAGCAAAGGAGATGTGAACAGAGCACCAGCAAAACTCATCCTTTACCACAGGAAGGGGGCTCCATCTCCTTCAAGGAGAGGGTGGCTCAGGATGCTTGATGCTACCCTGCCCCACAGAAGAACTCACAGCCATAAATAAACCAGGCAGGACCCACTCTACATAAAACTAAGAAGCAGAGAGAAGCTAAGTTTGGCAGTCAGGCCTTCTAGGCACCTGAAGCAGCTTCTGGAAAGGTGGCCTCATCTCCATGGGCTTCTGTGTTCAGTCCTAACTGCAGGTTGAATGAAAACGACTGACCCATGGAGGCAGAGGTCCTGACTGGGACAGTGTGACCACGAGGTTTCCACTATGACAAAATTGCCTTTCCTGAAGCCCTAACTGGGCCCATCTTCCGGGGTGAGTGTTCCAAGGAGAAATGTCATCACCAACTCCCATAACTTCAAGAGCCGTGCACATGAATACACAAAACTTTCCTTCTGTGGGGATGGCCCCGGCCTCTGATCCACCACAGCTCAGAAACCAGAGGGAAGAAGGGAAAAGAGGTCGACTTACCAAGCCAACTTCTGTTTAAGTACACAGACACAAACACTGGGGGGACCGTGAAGAAATCTACCACAGAGTTCACTTCCAGCCAGAACCACAGCTTATCATTGGCTGCAATAAACTGGGGAGAGAGAAATGGAGAAAAATAAGAAAGGCACGACGCTGGCATTCTAAGTATATGCTTTTGCCAAAGGCTATGTTTTGGGTTTTCACCGGGGCCTGGAGGGAGATGGTCTGTCCTTCTCATAGCTATACCAATCACAGGCTATTTCTGTCTGAGAATTCGGTTATACAGTGTTTTCTAAAGAGTGACTGTAGACTCTGTTAACCTTGGAGAAATATTAGGCAATCAGTTTTCCTGTGGTTTTCAACAGCATTATAGGAAAATCTGAATGGTCTCACCTTCACTAGACTCTAATGGAAACAGAACTCTCAGTAAAGCGTGTACGTACTTATCCATGCACACACACGTGTGCATACACTTGTACACACAATCTCCGTAATACACATTCTATACAGCTCACTTCATAGACAGGCTCTACTACAAATCCTCCAAGCCCTTGAATGCTACCAATATCCTGCCTCGATTCAAGCCTCACAGCTGAATCCCTCAGGATTCAGCTAAGTGAGCCCCGATAAACATAATTTTAAGAGAAGTTTCCTTTTTTTTCCATTTAAGACAACAATACATTTATATTTTGAGAGATGAGAGACATTCAGCCAGGAGAGACATATTAGCTACGTCAATCCCTGTTTCTCTTCCTTGGAACAAGATTTTAACATGTACTTCCGAAAATGTGAAGTTCAGGAAAAAGCTCTCTCAGACACTGCAAATCAGAACATGGGTCTCTTTTCACCCCTAGAAACACCGGGCTTCATCTCTGCAAGAGCGGAGGCCAGCGGCGCACGGCCCCTGAGGACAAGCCGCCCCATGGTGACAGAGTTGTGGGATCAGACTTACCCGCAGACCAAAGTAGAGAAGGAAGAACACGTTGAAAGCCATGTCGATCTGTAATGTGAAATCTTTGTAGAAATTCTGGCAGGATTCTATTGGGCTATTAGACAGGAAGAAGAAAAAAGCAAGAGGTAAATGAAAAATTTTGTCACATCTTACACATACAGTATAGTATTGGAGCTCGGGGTAGAGGACAAAATGAATCTCCATCGACTAAAACATTTGGTCTTTCTACCCTCTGTGATAATCAAGCAAGCATGGCCAAGGGGTCTTTCCATTCAACCATTCAGTCTTTTGTTCTTTTGTTTGTTTTTGTAATCATATATTTATATATATATATATAAATTATGTTTATTATCATTCAACAGTTGAGCTAAAAATCTTACAAGGATCATGCAGATACCTTGGAGGAAGGACAAGCAGGAGAGACCATCATACTCCTTAATTCCACATTAACCCTTAAAGGACTGACTTCTTTCTTTCAGAGGACATAAACCAAAGCTCCAAACAGTCCCTCACACCCTCTAGCACATTGGAAGTAGAACCCATTTTCAGTTAAACACAGCGGCTGTGTTTGAGACCTCTTGAAAGCCATTGGCTGATGAATAATAAAGGACCCAGGAGCATCTCAGGAAAGCTGTGGTGGAGAGGATCCTGGTTGACGTTCTGGGCTAAACTAAGTATGGACTTGATGTATAGCGCTCTGATCTGGAGAAAGAAGCATTGCCCAACTGGTAAGTTCAAGACCATTAAACCAAAATGTTGAAGCAGTACTCTAAGGGTTAATTTTTTCTTTTTCTTTTTTTTTTGGCATGCAAGTTAATGGGCTTTGTGTGTGTCAAGCAGCCAATGCGAACCCCCAGCACACCCTGCTTTGTTCAAGAGTAGACAGTTCAAAAAGGTACTACTATACAAACTGGTACATGGCTTCCGTGTGCTTTCCCGTGTCAAACTGATCAGAGGATCAGTGTGGGAAAAGTCCCAAGTTTGGGGCTGGGTGGGAAGCAGGAAAGCCTCATAAAGCATCTCAAAGCTGTGGATGAAAATTCATAGTAGACTGTTATCAGTAAGCAAATGGTACCACTCGGGGCCAGAAACATAAAGAAGGTGAAGTGAGGGAAAGGGGATGGAGTATGGGGAGAAGCAAAATCCTTTCCCTGGAAGGAAAGCAACATGGACCTTTGGGCCAGGAGGGCGCTAGCCTGAGAAGTGCAGGATGGAGGATTTCCGAGTACCACCACTTTGGAAATCGCTATACGCAATACCAGTTAGTATAGTTGTACTTCTGCGAGGACAATGCTTGGTTGTTCAACAGGCAGGAATCTGTGCAGTATGGGAATGCAGGGCCCACAGAGAGGGGCGGTGGGTCAGTCTATGGGGCTCTCCAATCATATTACATGCACTGGATTTATCCATTCTTCATCTCTAGAACAAGTCAAACATGCCCTTTGTCATCTCCTACATCACAAATAGGCGGGAAAACCTCCAGACAAGCATGGGATGGGGGGCATCTACATTTGCATTGACCAACTAAGCAGACTGAAGAAAAAGCAAATGCTGGAAAACATTTCTTTTATAAAGGAAATGGCAGCTCCTAGGTTTTCGCTAAGGTGGGCAAGTGGGAGGGAAGACAGCATGGAATTTGCTTCGTCCTATGCTGGAAGGAGTCAGGAGCCCAAAAGCTAAACCTCTGCTCTTTGCCTCTTCCCCTACTTGGGTATTTCTTTAAATGAAAAAAGGAAAATCCAGACCTAGAGTTACTAAGAGACACTTCTGCAATCCCCAAGCCAGGATAGTGTTTTGTTTCATGTCAAAAACAAGACCCACAAGGTCCACAGGTGTCAGAATTCTTAGCTACTCTAGTCACAGTGACAAGAAGTACATGAACTAAGTTGACCAGAAATCCACTACAGATTCCAAGGGATGAAGAGACCATGCATCTCTGTGATACATAAGCTGCTGGTATGATGGGTTACTGAAGAATAGATGGTGTGTGGGTGTGTGTGTGTGTGTGTGTGTAAGCGAGTGATCAAAGAGTGAGGACGGGAAGCTCTGTTGGTAAATGCTACACTCGTGCTTTTACTTGTACCAGTAGTGACTTCAATGTGCATTTAAAGTCATATTCATCAAGATGGACGGTCATAGTCAAAGGGACTAAGAGAAAGTCTTGATTCCCAGGTCTATTTTTGGAAAACCCACTTTCACTTGACCAAGGTCAAACAATAACCTTACTATTGCCCACACAATAGTTATTGGTGATATATTTGGGGGTCCTGTGAATTTCCTAGCTTCCAATAATTCCATGGCCTTTGTGGTTAATTTGGTAGCAAACTTAAAATGCATCTAATAGGTGGGGCGCCTGGGTGGCTCAGTGGGTTAAAGCCTCTGCCTTCGGCTCAGGTCATGATCCCAGGGTCTTGGGATCAAGCCCCGCATCGGGCTCTCTGCTCAGCGGGGAGCCTGCTTCCTCCTCTCTCTCTGCCTGCTGTGATCTCTGTCTGTCCGATAAATAAATAAATAATTTTTAAAAAATGCATCTAATAGGTAAAACATTTGCTAGGCTGTGGAGGGGAATGGGATAGTGGGGGGGGAAGATGTTAGCTGAATGCCATTGAGGATATTTTGGTTCAGCATAAACAGAAGCATATGTTCTAAAGAGCATAAGGAATCAGGCTGTAGCAACTTCTTTCCATTGATCCTTTTCTTCCCTGTCATTTCCACTGTTCCTTCTTATACCGCCCATACTCAAAGGCAGTAAGAGAGAGCTTTCTGCTCAAGGACACTGTGTTGAAAAAAATATACCACAACAGCACCCCTGATTTACAGAAAACAGTACTGCAAACATAACACAACTTTTCCTTAGTACTTCTTTCAAAAAGTTTGAACTGATTTAATCACTGTTTCATAGTATTCCTTGAGTCCTAGACTTTGAGCTGAAAAATGAAAGCTGCTGGTATGAGCAGCCTGTCCTCTGGCTGAAGCTTGCCAAGGACACCAGTACACTCTGCTAAGAAGGAAGAGACAAAAAGCAGAAAACTCTGGGATAAAAGAGGCCGAGCCTCTGCGACCCAAGTGATGGGGGAGATCTGTTTTCTATCCCTTTTAGCTCCTTCCCGCTTGCCACGAGAGTCCAAGGAGAAATGTCCTGCCTAGTTTTCTCAAGTGCCAGTAGAACTGTTTATCAGGACCTCCTCTGAGATAAAGCCTCTGAGTGCCTGCACACAAACTCACACAATCAGAGACCACAGAGCAGAGATTCTAAAGCCCCATCATTTCATTCCCTGAATGGAAACAACCCACAGAGAAGTTCACCGATCTTATAAAAAGAAAATATATAATTCAACAATAAAAGGGCTGGACATATCAGCCAGAATTTATTTTCCTCCCCAAAGAGGTTATTATATTAATAATTAATGCTCATTGTAGGATAGAAAATGAAATACAAACTCCTCTTCCTTCTTGTGTACACAGAAGTTTCAAGAGATAGAAAAGAAATCCCCCCCCCTTTTTTTTAAACACAAAAAATGGTGACTCCAAAGTCCACACTTAAATTTGGATCGCCACTGCTACGAGGCATGCCCACGTCAGAATAGGCTGTGTGTGGATATATGTTGCCAATAGAAAAAAAAAAAAAAGTGGAGTTTTAAAAACTGAAATAGGGATACTGGTTCTGATCCTTGTAGTAGTAAATGGACCCTCCCTAAATTGTTCCTGGTTAAACTAATGACTTCCCAATGAGAACACACAAGTTAGTTGGTAACTGGTGGATTCCTCATTCTTCGACTCCCACAGTCCATGGGTCAAATGTGATACTAAAACCTTATGGTTAGTGTTTTCACCAGGACTCTATGACACTTTCAAAAGAACCTCGATCAAGAGCTGCGTATGGTTTAAATGTTGAGTGTAGGAGAGTCATCTTATTTCCTCTTGGCCATCCAGTAAACATATCTGTATCATTTAGTTGTCTATAGAGGAAAAGGAGACTCATCCAGAATGGCAAACATATCCCTTTCTTCATCTATTTAACAATATATCTAGTGAAGACGCTTGAGTGGGAAGAGCCAACAGTCCTTCTTGAAACTGACTTAAGACCTTGTCTCTCCAAAGTCCAGGGCAAGCAATGGCTAGCCAGGTTTTCTTTCAAGGGGCAGGCACTAAGGAGGAAAAAAATCTCACTTCCAGCAGTTGGTATCCTCTGGATACCTGCATCATCTCCAAAAGGGTAGTAAGTGCCCTCTCTTCTCAGAGAAGACTCGACTCCCTGGTGTTACCTGAAAGTCTGTTTTCCTGACTCCCTGGGTCTGGCTGCTTAACCTAGTGAGGATATTTCTCTAGGACAGTGGTTCTCAAACTTTAGCATGTACCTGGAAGGCTTATTAAAACACTGACAGGTCCCTTCCAGAGTTTAGTAGGGCTGGGGAGGAGCCCTGGGAATTTACATTTCTAACAGTTTCCCAGATACTGCTGCTTGTCTGGGGACCAAACTTTGAGAACCACTGTTTCAGAAGAACTTTCTTGCAACTACACACTAATTACAGGTGTTGCTACTCGAGAAGATTCCCATTCAGACCTGAACAGAGATGATTAAACATTTGAGCCCACCCCCAGATCACCAGCTGCATACCACTTAACTAATTGCCAAGATCAAGAGGTTGAACAGGTATTTTCACTTTCAGGTGGGAACAAGGGGGGGGGGTGGAATTAAGATGATACAGAGAAGTAATTACCACACCACTATGCGAGCTTCACCAACGAGATTCTAATTAACAGAGTGCCTGAGGAGCACATTTTTTAGTTTAACATTAAAAGGAAAAATGAAGTACAGATGGGGAGAGGTTACGGAGACCATCATTTATAAAAGATGACATAATGTTAAGCAGTTTAGGGACATCAACAGCAGCACATATCTGAGATGATTTAATAAATAACCACAGGAGAGGGAAGGGATTTAACTGAGGAACAAGATAGCACTTTGTGAAATCATTTCCAACATCTGAATTCTCCTCGCTCTTGTGGCTAGTCCCTTTTTAAATTGGACGGAGCCTTCTCAATTCCCACCAGGATTACAGACCACCAGAGTGCAGGTCCACAGCATCAGACATGAGTCAATACAGTAAGTTTAATGATTTCAGACTCTTCTCCTAATCGCACCTCTGCAATGTTATCAGATTAATTTAATTAAAGATGTCATTCATCTGCCATCATGGCTCCCTCCTGCCTCAGACATCAGTTCTAACCCTGGCTGTGATGAACCTCTGAAACTCAACCTCACTACATGTCCTATTTTATTTCCTATCATCTGCTCCTCGCCAAGTCCTTTGCTACTATGAGCTGGTACCTTCCGTATCTCATGAATGTGACCCAGACATTCCAAATTCTAAATTCTATGCTTTTGCTGTGGCCTCTTCAAATGCTCCCCCCTCTTTGGGTTCAAACCTCAGGCAACCTTCAAAGCCAACTGAAAGGCAGAGAGAGCTCAGTAAATTACTCATGCCCTCACTGACCTTCATCATCTCTGAATCCCTATATCATTAGGAGCGAGGAATTCTGAACTTATAACGTTGATTCTCCTCTAATCCACTATAATACCACCTGGTAATCGTATAGAGCTTGCACGTACTATTGCATTTGGTCCTTACAACCTGGCAAAATAAAGCAGACCATTTGTTGAAATCCCCGTTTTGTGGACTTCTGAGAAGTAGAGTCTCAGAAACCCATACAGAATCATGTAGCTAAGTGGAACGGTTCAGGCCGAGACCCAACAGACTTTCTGCCGCACCAGAAAGGAAACTTCTTCTCCAGAAGAACCGCAACATCCTTGGAGAGGTAAAAGAAACATAAGATACAGCATCTACTATCTATAGACACTGGCATGGGGCTTTTTCAAAAACAATGAGGGTGCACTGATTTATAGAGGAGGTGAAACTGCCCCAGGAAATTTTAACGTGTTTGCCGAGTGGTCTGGGAAAATTCAGAGGGAGCTGACCTGTCCAACTTGTGTCGAACCCTGCTCTGTAAAGACAGTCGTACAGGACATTACTAACCCCCAGGAGTGCTTCCGGGACCCCTGAGGAACTAGTGGCTTCATGGAGCAAGACCCCATCTGCTGAAGTAAGTTCCTTTCCTAGTTATCCATCTGCTTAAAGGTGGATGACCCTCAAAATGCTCTAATTTTCTCTTTATCCTCTCTTATTCTAAAAGAGCAAGAATGGATATAGTAATGGACAATGTTTTGATACTTTGAACACTTCTAATTATGGAATAGACTAAAGTTTTGCATCCCATTCTAATCAACTGAAGTAAAGAAAAATGATAACATCATATAGTCGTGGAGACTATGGAACTTCTCTGCAGCTGAGAGGGAAAAAATCTAAATGATTGGATGTTTTTCTAATAACGTCTGGATATACTGGATAAGCAAAGTGCCTACAAAATAGAAATAAAAGCCTCTAGCTGATCAGAATTCTATGAGAGCAAAATATTTTTAAAGGGAGGCAATTCTTTGCAATATACTCCAAGTTATTGGTATTATTATTACTCACATAATTTTAGATCTCAGACAAATACCTTCTAAGTTAATAGTAATAATGGATTTAGTGCAAATGATAAGATAGTAATTAACCACTGAGAAAGTAATAATCTTTATGCAGAACATTTGTCTTCAAACCTAGACAGCACTCCAGGTCTCGAATGGATCCAAGTTGAAAGCTTTCTATGCTTTAGCTTTCATTAGTGCCCCCATTTTAACTACCTTGTCAGAGTTATGTACTTAAGAGCTTATCTTTCCAACATTAGTGCTTTTAGTGTTCACACTGAGTGGAGCATATATTCAATAACTTGTGTAGGCTCTAACTTTTTTTACCAAACAGAAGCCAGCTTCTTCTGCTGACCATCATTTTGACTTTATCCCATATTATCTGAGTAGATATCTTCTACGATATTATTATTGTTGATGGGGGAGTTTGTGTTCAGTTACTAATCAATATGAATGACAATGACCTCAAAAGGAGCCTTTTCTAAATCTTAAAACCCTTGTTTTAGACCTTGCTATGGTTCTAATA
This sequence comes from Mustela nivalis, assembly GCF_964662115.1. Taxonomy (NCBI): domain Eukaryota; kingdom Metazoa; phylum Chordata; class Mammalia; order Carnivora; family Mustelidae; genus Mustela; species Mustela nivalis. Next base: position 137,825,097 of record NC_139021.1, read on the forward strand.
TGAACAGAAAACGTTTTTTGTTACTTGATCCCAAGCCAGTTGGTTAAATGGCTTTGTTGGGAAATCTTCAGTTATGGGTTTGTGTCAATAGGTCTATTAATTGTTCTGACAACATCAGACTTCCAATTACGCCTCCACTCAGTTGACGAGATGTGAGCCAATACCCACAAATATATGCCTCATTAGGGTCATGGTGAAATGAACTGGCAAATGAAAAGGTGGTATATAAACCCTTACTGCTCTGGAATCCCCTGTGCTCTGCCTTCTTGAGCTCGGACTATTATGGAGAATCCTGGAACAATGATAGTGGTAGACTTCAGAGCAGTTGTATGGCTCAGGGTACCTACCTGAATAATCGTCCTAATAATTAAACATTCATCAAGGAGACAGAATTACATAGATCACCGATGAAGAGGACAAAATACATCAGTTCCTTACACACTGGATTTCTCAGTGAAACACTGATAATCTGTTTTCATGAAACTCAGATGGTGAAATCTCTGTCGCTTTCTGACAGAGTTCCTCTAAATTTTCTCCCAAGGTTTCAAGATGCTATCTGAGCCTAGGGTCTTTTTCTCATCTTCACTCCTTATCATTTTATCCATTTAGGCACCCAAAAAAGTAAATCGAAAGCAAAATGTGAGCACCACGGACATTACTAATCCCCAGAAGTGCTTCCAGGGCCCCTGAGGGGTAGTGGCTTCGTGGAGCCTGACCCCATCTGCTGAGGGTGAGTTCCTCTGCTGGTGGAGAACATAACTCTTAGTTACTTGTCTGTTTCAAGATGGATGACCCTCAAGACACCCCAGTTTTCTCTGATGGAGTTGAGAAGTTGACCTCAAGCACGGATAAGTTAGGTCGTTTTGTAATTCGATGGAAGAGTTAAAATTCCAGCTCTATTGTTATTAGCTGTATTACTGTAGGCAAATAATCTGAATTCCACACCTTGATTTTTTCATCTGCAAACTGGAGATAAGAATACAAACCTCAAAGGCTGTTTCAAGAATGAAATCAGATAATGAGGAAAGACTAAGTGCTGAATAGGTGATTGTTATTTTTAAAACTAAGGTAATAACAATGTGATAAATAAGGACTGTTTGTAGAAAAATGCCAAAAAAGGCAATCATCCAAATGAACAAAAACTGATAGAATCAATTATTTTGCACTTAATTTTCCCTTTGTACCTGCTTTATTGCTTCCTTATCGGGTGCTGTAATATAATTCAAATGCCCAATAGGTTGTGCAGAGAGTTAACATCTGGTGTCATTCTATACATTAGAGCATTACATTTGGGTAATATTAAGGAAGGAACACCAGGGAAATTATATTTCCATGAAGGCAGCCACATAGTCTCATAAATATTAAATAATTAACCAAGATTTCCTGACAGAGAAAGCAATGAGTCACTTTAATGAGTGGCCACGAGAGGTTGTGTATTTTTTTTTCCCCAGGTCTTTAGCGGAAGAGAGAGTTTCATTTGCCTGGTTGGCTTACCGTGAATCTGGAGGAGAGGCAGGGAAGCAACCAGTCCTCTGTCTCCTAAAGATCTCTTCCAATTCTACGTCGATAAGATCATGTATTTCTTCACTGTTGGACTCTTGGAATGATGTCCAAGACAACCTACCCACTAATGCTTATTTTCTCCAATTTGTCTACAGACTACAATTATTTCAATCACAGTTGTTATCAGACTGGAATTAGTGTTCATATTTGCCAGCAACTTTTATGTAATAAATCAGAGTTAAGCTACTACACGAAACAGAGTCTTGCCAAATGAGTGCTGCTTTGGTTCTCACTGAACTGTCTGAGAACCCATGACCAACTGCTTCTTACTCTTATTTCTCTACCTCCTTCGACTCAAGCCATCTCTTCCTCAATAAACTCTTGGTTATTTAGTAGAGGGATGGGATGAAGTAGATAATTCAAATACACACACAAATACACACACAAGTACTACAAAACAGACTGAGAATTCTTCAAGGGCAGGGTCAGTGAGATGTACAGTTGTAGAGTGGCACATGTGGGCGGGGACACATGCACACACATGGGCTCATACCCACAGCCTTCCAGCACAAGTATATGACCTCTATCCAACCTCAGCCTCCCTCTGGGGCCATCCACAAAATAGGATTGCTTGGGTGAAGTGATTAGAAATGGGGAGAAGAGAGAAGTTGTTCCAGGTCTGAATGAAGAACAGGGAACCCAGATACATTGCCTGGCAGGGGTGGGGGGGCAGGTGGGAGGGGGTTCTGCAGTAGCCCTGACCCCTGGAGCCAAACTACTCTCATATCTACAAAAATGTAGACCTGAAAAAGCAAGACAAGAGGATCCATCCTAACACTACTGCATATTAAATGTTGCCACACATGTGCCGAGAGGCCCATAGACAATCATCTCTTGCCAGTAATAACCACTAGTCAGCTCCTAAGCACTAGGGGGAGGGGAGGGCAATCGTCTAGTGTCACCATTTCTTAAGGAGAGAACAACCAGGAGAAAGCAGCCTAGGGGCACAGTTTCAAGGCACTTCGGACTCAAGTCTTCCTAAATAAACTATGAAGATCTCATAATTGCATAGCGAATGGTAGGGGCCCCTACAGTTGAGCAGGAGGGTTGGGATTCCCACATTATAATAGTCTTTCAGATCACCATGGGACCTCTTTGAGCTGTTATTGGGCACAGACTTCAAAATCCTCCTGTCTGAACCTTCTTCTCCTGATGTCTGTCTTGGATTCTTCAGGGTATTTGCTGGTCATCCTACCAGTCTCCTACTTAGCTTATGCCCTATGCTCCCACCCCTGTCCACCTCCCTGGCTTTAATGAAATCCTGACCCCCCTGAACAGCCTGACCTTGGCAATGCCTCCTTATTATAAGTCTACCTGCAAGGATTTAAAGTGGGAAAGCCAAAACCACCGAATCTAGACAGCCAAGCCCAGCCTGCTCTGGGTCCAAGACTGACAGCCTAATCAGATGGGGCTAAGAAGGCTGCAGGGAGCAGATCCTTCTCCCATTCCTTTCATGGAACTCCAATTTCCTGCAAGCAGCGGAAGAGACCTAGATCTGCTACAGTTTCAATCCTGCTATCTTCCAACCACATCTGGACCCAAGCAGAACGGGCACACATCTCCTCGGTGGTCTCCTCTGAAGAGCTTCAATGACAAAGAATGCCAGTGTTGGAGACCTGCCTGGTACCGATCTGGGGAGGCTCGAGAGCATTAGGGAAACAATAATTATGTAAAGAAATAGTGGTTCCATTTATCTGCTCTGCTTCTCTTTGAAGAATAGAAAACACTGTTCCATAACATATATACTCACCACCAAGACACTGGCATTTGTTAAAAGCTATGCATGAATGTATATATGATGCTAAAGGACAATTATGATAGTTTTGTTTCTGACACATCCTGAGGTTGGCTTTTTTTTTATTTTTTCCTTAAAGACATCGAGAAAGACCTGGTACACGTTCTTCTGACATCTGGCATAGAAAACAATTATACCTTTATATTACACGAGAAAATAGCCGTGTCTTCGCTCTGTCTTTGGCTGACAGCTGAGGCGTGGACGTTTTGTAAGTATTCCTATTTAGGAGTTTTGTTGGGAGCCCAGCAGCTCACAGCCAAAAAGGAGAGTCTGAGATGTTGCTGATTAGAAGTCATGAGTCTGCTGAGTCCAAAGCAGGCGTCACGCCTTAGGAATGCAGTAAAGTGACCTGGGCATTGGGTACTAACACTACTGCAGAAAATCAGAGGTGACAAGTTACCTTTAGAGACAAGTTGTCATCATTAACACAGATAATGGCAATGGCTTGTGAAGCCCTATGATTATATATAATTATATCTTCAAGTACACACTCCTCTGATTTCCTCTTTACCTCATGGGAATAACTTCTTACCTCCAGAAACATTTCTTCTCCTTCATGTTTTCTTTCCCATTTACTTCTGGTTAGCATTGGAAACCACTGATCAAAACTGTCCTGCTCGTATCTCAGAAATAATAGCTCCATCATATTAATGGGGTCTACCTGACTTCTGGATCCACATTCAGAAAGTAATATCAAGAGCGGTGTGCCCATCAGGGTAAAGTTTCTTTTTCCTTGCTGCCTTCTGTGTTCCCCTTTTTAACTCTGTTGCCATATCTCTGATTTTCTCTCGAGTTGTTTTCCCCTCATTGTAAGAATAAAAGCTCTGTGAGAGATCCAGGATGCCCCCAGGAAGCTGAAGTCTTATGATTCTCTCCTTTGTCTCCATAAATGGATCCATTTAACCCTCCTCTATGTTGGGTTTCAGAAAGCCTTTCAGTTTATCTGGAAGTACTGCGTTTTTCTGAGAAAAAGAAGTGATCCCTTTACTGAAGAACCCCAAAGAGAAGAATCAGTTGTTTCCTTCACCAAACCCCCAGATGAAGGAAAGCTTTGGCAAAGTGAGAGCATGTTCTCGTGCTGGTCAGGATCACCTGCTCCGCATAGGTCTACACTGTAATTCCATCTAAGCTCCTTTCAAAGAGGGAAATGCTTCCATTCAAAGGGCCTTTGTTCCAGTTACCAAAAGAACATGTTATGAAATTCTAAGCAAAGTCTATTTCTGTAGGGCAAATAGGATATGTTTAACAGAATAAGAGAAAAAACATTGTGGAAAGAACTTCAATCTACTGAGCCCCTGGATAGGAGAAAATCAGGATTCATGAGGAAGAACAAAACACAAGATATGAAGCTTACAATTCTGTGTCACTACGACTTCTTAGTGCAGAGTTTTAATCTAAGAGGCTCTAGCAAGATGGTTCCACTAAGAATTCTCTAGGAATTCTCATTCCTGCTATAGGATCATCAGAGTTTGGTCATGCCCACCTGTCATCATTCCCAAATGACAGTCGAGGTATGTATAAAATGTAAAGCATCTATTTATGTGAAATAACAAAAATCCAGTTCAAAAAAAAGATCCTAACAATTATTTTTTATAAAAGTTTATTTTGAGAATAAAACAGAGGGGGGGAAGAGGAGAAAAAAAATGTTAAAATATAAAAAGAAAGAAAAGCAATTTTAAAGGGAATTATTAGTCAACCCTAAGGCAAAAATAGATCTCAATGAGAAAAAACGATCACAATTACTAATGAGTTAACACTGAATGCAGTGCCAACGTGTTTCGATGAGTATGATATTCCTTCATTGGACAACCATTTGACATCTTTTAAAGTTGAATTAGTGACATTCCTGTTTGCACAATAAACTAAGACAAAAGCCAGTGATTGTATTTCTCAGGACATTTAGCCCAAGAGTTTTTGTGTTTTTTTTTTAAATTTAAATACACATATTTAGATACTTATTAATCTCATTAGCTCTAAACAAAACCAAACTAGGTAACAGTGTTCAGAACGACGTTATAAGGCACCATAATAACTGGCCATTGAGAGCACATCCACGCAGAGCTGGGAACTTGCAGGACTGGTCATCAGGTCAGTGGTTAGTTACTTGGAAAACCGACCCTTGCTTCTAAATCCCACATGGGTAGCCTTTGCTTAGAATACATCTAAAACCAGGAGGTTTATTTCTCTCTTTCCCATTGCTTCAGTCTTGAGTTTTCAAGGGACAGGGTGGCCTTTGTTGGCATCACAACAAATTGGGGGCCCACGAAGGTGTCCAAAGAAAACCTTAAATCCCAGCACTTCAGTGTACTCGAACGCTCGCTGCTTCAATCCCACACATGCATCCAGTGCTCATGACATTCAGGTCCAGACCTGGGGGGCGGGGGGGGGGTGGTGTGGTGGCAGGGAAGCTAGCAGCATGCATGGGCAGTGCAAGAAAAGGGTCTGGTTAACCTGGAGGCAACAACCGGAAGGGTGAGGTTGCAGCATGCAGTGAAACCACAGCTTGGCCTTAGCTGCCATGCAGAAAAGACCTACATCAAAGAGTCTGCAGTGCGGCTCCTGGGTAAGAGTCGATATGAGAGAGGTGAGTTACTTCAGCAATGAAAGACACGGGCAGAAAAATGTTCAAACCACTCTAAACAGAACACTGTACAGAGCACTGGCATTACACGCGCGAAGAGGCAGCCTAGGGGACGGGGAGGGGAGAGACGGAGGAGGGAAGGCGAGGACAGAACTGGTCGTCACGCGGATGAGATGGTTTCCCTGGCCATCCTTTTCGAATGCATTTCTTGTCAGAATGTATGTTGCTTCAACAAATAACCTCATTAGAGTCTTTAACATCAACCATAATTTTTAAGATGTTTTGAAAATTCAGGAGAAGCAAGGCATCAGTTACATAAAGATACACACCATGATTTCCTGTGGTTACAGTTCATTTTACAAGCAGAGCTGAGCTGGTCAGATAAATAAGAGACAGTTAAGTGCCAACATCCTTAACACGTTGGTTACAGAACTCACAGTGACTCCCGAGGTGTAACATGGCAGATGAAGCAACCCAACGCGGTCATAAAAGCTTGGGGCAGTGCAGAGTCGGTCACCCTAGGCAACTACCACCCCAGGAAGGCTAGACTTATGACCCTGAATTTAAACTCACTCCCAAGGGGTGCCATCTTTTCTTCATCCCAGCATGCCTGGCAGGTCAGAAGTAAGTTCATCAACATGTACCTTAGTCAAGGTGAGACCCCCACCCCCCGCCCCCGAAAGTGTTTTTATCAAAATTGACTGATGAGAGGAAAAAAAAAAAGTTTTTCCTAAAGGAATAAAAATAGTACTGATTCAGCAGGAGCCCATCTAGTGCTCCTCTGAGGTCAAGACCACATGGGGTCTCTGAGAACTGCCTTCCTGTGAACTGCCTGTTCCACATCTGCTTTCTTTTCTCCTCCCCCTTTGTCTCTTGTGATCTCTGATACACTGAACACAATGCAAAGGCTGGTACGGTTTAGCCCTCACTCACAATTTCTTCCTCCTGGTTCTGATCAGAAATAAAGGGAGGAAAGGGCGCTCCTCTTAAAATGGGCTCCCGGAGCGCAGCCTTCTCCCCTGCAGGCGTGATCACAGCCCCGAGGGAGGACACAGACTCCGTGGGAAGGAGCAGGATGCGATCTCAGCCTCACATGTTCTCTGAGAGCTGACCATCCACGAAGACAACGGGTGGAAGACAAGGGTAAGAAAGGAGCACGGAGCCGCTCCCTGTCCCAGCCTCCGCACGCCTCAAGATATAGCTGTTTCCACTTGGTCACCCCTCATTTCTTCTGATGAAAAACCGAAAGCTTAAGTGGAATGACTTAAAGTGGTTATAGTTTGGAACAAAGCTATCAGTCTGTACATTCATTCAATAAATTCCTCTGAGGTTCTTTTGAGACAGGCACTATGCTAGTTTGGGGGACATAAAATTCAACCAAACATGGTTCCTGCCCTTCAGTCATTTTCCATTTGTAGAGGAGTCTACCCAGACTTTAATTTCTGGAAGCATATATGCAACAGTGCCTTGCTTCAAAATCCTATCACAGGACCTTAAGGATGTTACTTCATCTCTCTGGGCCTCAGACTCCTCATGTAGGTAGTAGGTAACTCTAGGCAGATCGTTGAGAGGAATAAATGAGTTAGTAAATGTTAATTGTTTTGTTAGTGGCTGGCACATGGAAAATGCTGTGTCATTTGAGCTATTACAATCATTAATAGTCAAATACAGATAAGAAACAAAGGGCTCCAGAAAAGGTGGCCACTGCTTAACTTTTTGAGGTAGGTTATGAGTGATGAGTACAATCTGTCAGGGACAGAAGGCAGGATACTGAAGCAGAGGGATAAACATGGGCAGAAACCTGGAGGCACCAGAGCACACAGTGCATTCTGGGAATGGAGGGGGGGCCTCCATATGACCAGAGCCCAAGTAGACTGTAGGGTCGCCAAGAAACGGGGTCGGACATTGACTGAGGTATCTGTGCCCCTCGGTGGCAGCATGTCTAGTCTTTATCCTATTGGAAACAGGGAGTTGACAGAAGCTTGAATGCAGGAGAATAAGGCCATTATCTTGTAGGAAGTTAACTCAGGTAACGTTATGGAGAAGGAATCAGAAGCAGGAGCAGGTGGAAGCAAAGAGGTTAATTAGTCAAATTAAATTCCAAAAGGAAAAAAGTCACCGATGCAGATAATAAGGTAAAAACTGTCGCTGTGTCACAAAGTAGACTAAGATCCTGGAAAACACCTCTTCTTCAGGGCAGGATGCTGCCAGGACCCCCTAGGGAAAGGGAGTACCCACCGTCTGGCTCCAGCAGCCACCTAAACACGTGGCTGCTTCTCTCACCCCAGTACTCCCCACCATAAGAGTCTTTGCGTCACAGAGCATGCATCTCCTCCTCTTTGGAAAGGACCTCCTCTATTTAGAAGCTGTTCTCTCTGCTTTTTGGAGAGCAGTCTCTAAATTATACTTAGAATCTCCACACGGTGGACAAACTCTAGTACCTTTAATGGAGGGAGGGCACCCGTACATACTAGCCACTTGCCAACGATGACAAATTACATGTGAACGCAGCTAGGCACGTCCAAGAGTTACAGCTAACACCTTCTCTGCTCTACCTTCTCTGCTCACTGTCTAAAGACCTTGGTTAGCAGTTATCGGCAAGCATCATACTGCACTACCTCCTGAATATCCAATCAAACCCTATGTGCATCTGGGCTTCCACAAGTTTTCTTTAGAGACTTGGATTTCCTCAGATCCTTGAGAGCTGCTGAGAACATGGATTTTGAAAGGTGCAGCTTTCTTTTGGTTAGAATCAAGACAGCAAGAGGGAGAGGGGCCCTTTGTGAGAACGTGTCTCCCTTTAAAAGTTATTAAGTGTGGTGGTCACTAAGCCCAAGTTTCAAGGACAAATGTGGTGGGAACTCTGTACCCTCAGCTGACGAGGCAGGGACAGGAAAGATGTGTTTGCGTATTGCTGTGACCATGTGATCATACTTCTTTGATGGGTTCCCGTTTGTTCTAAGTGCATTCTAGGTGGAAGCCAGGAGCAGAGGACAAATGCTGACCTGGGGGGTGAGGAGGAGACAAGAACCCTTTGCACTTGGGACTTGAAAGGAAGAAAACATGATGAGCTGAAATGATGGCAGAAGCCCAGACTGGTACTGTCTACAGTGACTGCTGCTGCATAATTAGCAGACACTCAAGGAAACGGGCAGCTCAGCAGGAAGGCATCTTTGTGGGGCAGCTGCTGCCGCAGGGAACGATTCCAAAAGAGACTGTGATAGGTCTTAACTAAAGCTAAAATAAAAGGTCCCACCTAGGTGGCTGCTGCCTCTGAAGAACGGAGGAAAGAGTAGGTATGTCTTGTCTGGGAAGAGGGTGAATGTTTCTCAGCTACCGAATGCCTCTCCTTTTCCCTCCCAGCTGGGAAAAAAGATGGACACCCAACAAAAGCTGTTTCCTCCCTACTGCTGCCCTAGTAGGTGAAAAACACAGACACGCAGACCTCCAAAGAGTGGCATGAGGACCTCTTCACCTCCCGCAGTTACTCTCCTGACACTTCTCGGACAGAAATTGACTGGAAATTTGTGAGAGCTAAGACCGCCTGTCCATGTCCCTGATGCCTTTCCCAGCAACTCAGTTAGTAGACCTGCTTCCCCTTGCTCTTTCAAAGCCTGTGCTTCTGCCAAGAATAAGGATGCCTGTGTGCATCTGTGTAAGATTTGAGATGAGCGTGTCAACGTGAGAGTAACTTTTCAGTAGGTAGCAAGTTTACAGTTTGATCAGCAGATCCATCCAGGCTTCAAGGATGCTGATATTTGGAGAGGCTAAAAAAAGAAAACAGATGATTAAAAAAAAAAAAAAAAACCCACACATACTATATTTACAAGTGGTTTACTGAATAACAGTTGGCTTTTAGTGGATTTCAAACCCCAGTCTAAGTCGTTTTGAAATTAATGCCATTTAAAAAAATTCATTCAGTGTGATCTTCTAAAAATTTTGGTGTATATTTTTCCATTTGTTTATTTTTCTTTTAAAAATTTAGCTTCTCACAAGGGAGTTTTCTTTGTGCCGATGGAAGATATCAATCTTCTGATTGGGAAGGGGAAAAAAAAAATCCAAATGATAAGTGCCCTCAAACAGTACAGAAAAAAAAAAAAAAAAAAGAAAGAAACTGCCTCTAAAAATGGGTAAAGACCTAAAAAATGTCCATACCTGAGTACTGTGTTGTGTTCCCATCGGTCTCCTGGTTTTAATAATGCGCTATGGCTATGTGACATACAGTAGTATGGTTGGAAGAAGGGTACACAGAAACTCTGTATTGTTTCTGTAACTTTTTGAGAATCTTAAATTATTTCAAAATAAACATAAGAAAAAAATAATGAGTTACTTTGCCTGCTTGGTTTTACTTTAGTTGGGGGTCAGGTTAGTGGTGATTAAGAGGATCAAAAAAGATATACAAATGGATTTCTTTAAAAAGTGTTTATTTGGCACCTGTTACAGGAGTAGTACTATGTTCAATCCAAAAAGACACAAAAGAGGCATAAGGTAGACTGGAAATACCAATCAATATTCACTACCGTCCTTCCTTCTCAGAGGAATGCTAATTGAGGCAGAGATATCGTTTATTAACTTTAAAAATTATCAGAGACAATCTCTCAAGACAGAACGAACTGTCAATAAATGTAGGTCAGTAATGTGATAAGGAAACTCCTAGAAATCACCCACAGCTCTCTTCAGGTAAGCAGATGTCAGGTGACAAGCTGTCACTCTCCTCAGGTAAGCAGATGTCAGGGGACAAGCAGATGTCAGGTGACAACTGTGTTGAGTAATGCTACTACTGATGTTATAATGACCACATAACATGAAGCTGGTTCCGGACGAAGCTACTCTTTACCTTGGTTTTTACACGTCTTTCCCTTCCCAGAACTCAATGCTTGCCTTACTGAGGAGTCATTAGCTGATACCTGCTTAGTTAAGGTACGAGGCAATACTAAAAAATTACTGAGATTTTTCTAAAAGACAACTAAAAAGTCTTCAAGAATGAATTTATAATTGCAGATTTTCAGATAAGTTGCAAGTAAGAAAGAGACATATTCTGGAGTATAGGGGTCTCTGTAGCATGCCCAAATCACCCAAGGGTAGGCATCTACTCCACTAAAATACTGCTAGTTTGTGGCAATTCTACTGAAAATAGAATTAAGACCAAATGGGGCAGTAAAGATGGATCCTTAGAATGCCAAAGACTTCACAAGTAGCAGGTCCACTGCTTTATCTTTCTGAGAAGCTTCCTCTACCGGGAACAAAAGAAAATTGGAGAAATGTGCAAAGAATAAAATCTCCTGGAACTGAAGCCCCACAAATAAAAACCAGGGAAGAACCACTTCAGTCCTTCCTGAAACAGAAGATGGGGCACTGCTGTTAACCTAACACTGTGATTACCTGCAGGTGGTTGGGTTCACAAGGAGTCTGCAACCTCCACCTTTCTCTAGCTGTTTAAAGGATAAACAAGAAAACCAACTCGCCCTGGAAACAAACGAGTTATTCAAACCTCTTCCCGAAAGAGCTGGGAAAATCCCACTATGCAGAAGGAGCCTATCCTAACTACAGTAATTTTCCTTAGAAATTTCTTAACCAGGGGAAGACAGAAACTCACAGAATGATTCACTGGCATCTGTAAGAATGCATACCAGCTAAGGAAGATGGGCTGCTGAACACTCTTGTGTTTCACACCCTTGCTATTCTCAAGAAAACTCTTCTTTATCCACTTTTGAATACCCAGCTCAGTAGTTACCTCCTGCAGGAAGACCTCCCTGATCCTTCCCTCACCTGGAGTTAACAAAGACTTTTCCTGGGTTTTTCCTTTCTTTCTTTCTTTCTTTTTTTTTTTTTTTTAAGATTTTATTTATTTATTTGACAGAGAGAGATCACAAGTAAGCGGAGAGGCAGGCAGAGACAGAGGAAGGGAAACAGGCTCCCTGCTGAGCAGAGAGCCCAATGTGGGACTCGATCCCAGGACCCTGAGATCATGACCTGAGCTGAAGGCAGCGGCTTAACCCACTGAGCCACCCAGGCGCCCCATGGGTTTTTCCTTTCTTTTTTTTTTTTTTTATTTTTTTTTTTAAAGATTTTTTTTTTTTTTTTTTTTATTTATTTGACAGAGAGAGATCACAAGTAGGCAGAGAGGCAGGCAGGGAGAGAGAGAGAGGAGGAAACAGGCTTCCTGCTGAGCAGAGAGCCCGATGTGGGACTCGATCCCAGGACCCTGAGATCATGACCCGAGCTGAAGGCAGCGGCTTAACCCACTGAGCCACCCAGGCGCCCGTGGGTTTTTCCTTTCTTGATGAGTGCTTCTGTTGTGGCACTTACCATTCAAGCAGTGGTCATTGATCTGTTTGCTCACCCACTTCCCTTCCCTGCTGGACTGTGAGCTCGTTAAGGGGACAGGATTTGTTCTTTATGTCTGTGTTTCCATTAGCACTGTGTCTGTGGCAAGAGACAACTGATATTTAGGGAAGACGGGGAAAATAAAAGATGGAGGGAAGAAATGGAAGGATCTGGGGAAAACTGATTATTAATCCAACACTATCAAGATGAGGAGCCAAGCCTACTAGAGAGATCCCATCTTCTGACATGACTTTAAATGGCCCCAGGATATCGTAGGGATTAAATCATATGACAATTATATCAGCTATAATATAACTAAAATCCTCAAAGTGTACAGTGTCTTCAATGAACTGATATATGGATTCCTCCTATGCCCCAGGAGTGTTACAGGTTACTTCACCGTGATGTGATTCTCACCTACGAGAAGATTCTAAGCCCATAGCAGGATTCACCACTCCATGAAGTCATTGGACCTATTAGCCACAAAAAGCCAAAGCCCCTAGAAGATTGTTGGAGATTCTGAACCCTTAAAAGGAACATCTCCCCTTGGGCATTTGATTTCTCTGTGTCATCAGACATCACTAAAATAAATGCCTAAAACCAAATTAAAACTCATTTCTCTTAAACAAATGGATGTTTTTTTTTTTTATCTTTTATGGGGACATTCTCCTATCACTGGGTGGCCAGAATGGAAATAATATATACAGATGACTGGAGTCTTAATTCATTCTTTCCTTGTTTCTTCAAATGATATATATTTTTGTTGTAGATCAGAAAGTTTGGCCCCAACTTGACATGAAGCATATTAGCAGCATAAGCCAAAACCCTAGAGATGTCTGCCAATCAGATGTTAGGAGGTAAACTTGGCTCTCTCTAGCTGATCTACTTCTCCAGGAACCAACCCAAAGAATCTAGTGTTGAAGTAACAATAGAAAGAAACAAATTAAAAGGTCCTTGTAAAAACCCAGTAAGAGTTTAGATGAGCATTTCAACCTAAAAGTTCTACTTACAGACAGACCAGTCTTACTGGATATGAACCAACATGCCCCATTGTTCAAGTAATGGTCAGTACAATATATTCTAACCTTCAAAAACAACGGTAATGATTAAGGCAATCTTACATCAGCAAAGAAGCATCCTATCACGGTTTTTACCCTGTGCTGCACATGTGATGAAGGTTCTATTTGAGACTACCTCTGAACCAAGCTCATTCGCCTTGTTTAAACCACCTAACATTGACTTTCTTTTCATTTGTCCTCTCAAATCAGCACATATTTTGATGGACAGCTCCTTCCAGTCATCATTCTCCCTAAATATAAAGTGGATTAAAAAAACCAGTATTATTTTCTAAAAGGATGTGAAATTGCAATAATTTTCTAAGTTGCCACAAGCTTCTGAAACACCATGCTCTGTGTAAACAATTCTAAAGAGACTCTCTGTAGCTCTGTGTGAGCTAACTAATAGTACAGAAGAAAAGATGAAATATTTGTTTATTATGAGTAGCCACAAAATTAAAAACATCAAAACACTTGCTCAGATGAAACTATGAACAACTTGATGCCATAGTGGGGACAGAACAAACTAAAGCTGTTCAGTGGACCATTGGCTAATGAGCCAGTTCCACCAAAAGGAAGGACAACACTAGTTACATTTAAAGCTTAACATTGATCCCATCAAATATAAAATACCTTTCCTCAGTTAAATAATTATCTATTAATACTAATGCAATTAAATTAGAACATCATCACTGAAACTGGAAAAAAAAAAGTTAATGTCATTGTGTCCTAACTCACTGAATAGTTAAAGAGTTTTTAGAATTCCCAGGCTGACATTAACTTCATTGTTTTTCAACTCAGTGGAGGTGTTTTAAAATTCCTGGAGCGGAGTTGTGATATTTAAGTGAGTTAAAATATGACAGGTGCTTAGGCGTGGTTTGCTGGCATCTCGTAAGGGCTCATTAGCTGCTACCCGCTTATGTTGTTGTTAAAGGCAATGCCACAGACCAAGGCTCTGTCTGCTCTCTTTGCCCTGCAAACTGGACCTCTTTTGCTTCTGGAGAAGCCCCCTATACTGCACCTTATTCTCGCTCTTGCCCACCAAGCTCCAAACACACTCACCTTTGTTCTGTTCCTCCAAACCCCCAAGTTTTTGGTCCATCTCTACTGGAACAAAAGCTCCATGAAAGCAGAAAACTAATGTGTCTTGTTTATTGCTTCACCAGAACATAACCTGGTGCCGGGGATGTGGTACTCGATAATCTTGGCTAAACAAATTTAGAGAATACAAGCAGGATCAAGGGAAGAAATAAAAGCAAACCAGGAACTCATTGGCCTTGTTTCTCTTGCCAAACCATGATCATTAGCATTAAGGTGCTCCCACCTCAGTTCCTACACATATATGACTTTTGTACCCACATCAAGGGATTTTCGTCTCTTATTTCAACAGGAGTCCCTTGATAATTTCATATGCTATAATAAATGCCCCTGGAAGAAGGTTTAATATCTAATTTTTGATATACACTTAACCACATACTTACAGTCTCACTTGAAGGCAAAACAGAACATTTTCTTGTCAATTGCTTTTCTAGGTCATATGAATAAGAAACTGACAGCCTGTTTCATATTAATCCAAAGCTCTTCTTACTAGATATATTAGTCAAGGAATGCCCCTAAATAAATTTGAGCCCACTTATGCAAATCTCCCACACTTCAAGTGTGCTGACAATGAGGAAATCATCTAGCGCTCCATACATATTGGCATAGAGGATGTATAATTTTGGAGTTAAGAAAAAGTGCTCTGGATGCAGGCCAGGGGCTTAAATTCTGATCCCCATTAGTAACCATGTGACCTCCAGCAAGTTATTGAAACTTTGAGGCTCCCTTTCTTCATCAGTGGAAACATAGTAGTGGTACTGAGTAGAACAATCAGACAAGTTTGTAAAGGGCTTATCTTTGCACATAGTAAGTTCTCAATAAATATAGAAACTGCTTATAGGCCTCAAGAGAGCAAACCAGAACTAAAGTCTGAATCCCTTAAATAGCTAGCTAAGCCAGGACCTGACCTCATGAAAATCTGATAAGTATTGGCTGAACAGCCTCATGGCAGCCCTCCCCTCCCATCTCTGCGGATAGCTGCCCTAGTTGTGTGGTGTTCTGTACACTTAGGAGATGCACTTCGTAGAATCTCTTCCTTGAGCCTCTTGTAGACAGGATGGCATGCACACCATAGATGCTTAAGTAGGGAAGTGCCCCTGAAAAACTGATGCCAGTTCCAGCTCATGCCTTTACACCCAAGTCCATTCCACTTTCATCTCTGCATTGGCACCTCTGTTTAAAAGGGCAAGCCAGGAACGGCCAGCTCTGAGCTAAGAATCTGGAATGCAGATTATCACAGTGCAATGAGGTGACATGTCTGTGTAAACTGCTTAAGTTTCTTTCACTCACGTTTAGAAAACAGCTCTGGCTGCACATCTTCCGTTTGACATGCTCCAAGTTTTTGACAAGAGAAGTGGAGAGAGAAATGCAATGCTATTGCAAACCTGTTGATAAGCATCAGCTTAACTGTACTTGATCTGGTGGATTTGGGGAGATGAGGGCAGAGATATATTTGGGCTAGGGGGTTCCAGCTGGACACTTCTCTCTTAGTTCTAATGTCACAGTATTTATTTGCTCAAATTCCCAACAGAAGTGCACAACCCTACCTTGGGTGCCCCCTCCCACAGCTACAGGTTGACCACAGTAGGCACTGAACCTCCATGCTGAAATAGATGCCCAACATTGCACAGCAAACATGAGATACAGCCCTGGAACTAAGGAGGAACCCAAGGACAGGTGCATACCTGTAGATTAGGGTCCCTTAGATTTCTCTGTCCATCTCAGGAGCTTCCACTGGCAAACCCACAGAGAAGAAGGCATTAATATGCCTTCATCTTAGAATTCAAAGCACATTTTTCCTCATTTGTTTATTGTGGTGATGCCCTTTGTTCATTTTTAATGTACGGGAAAAAGCTAACCAGGTACACCGAATCTCCAGCCTGACCCTCAATAGCATCGAGACT
Organism: Mustela nivalis; assembly: GCF_964662115.1. NCBI lineage: Eukaryota > Metazoa > Chordata > Mammalia > Carnivora > Mustelidae > Mustela > Mustela nivalis. The sequence goes on from NC_139021.1 coordinate 137,841,420, forward strand.
TATTTTTATAGCAGTGTTAAGCACGCATACCAGCCATTATGTGTACTTTTGAAGTAATCCTCATCTTGTCAACTGCTGTAGGATCCTGGGGCAGATGCTGAGCAGTTCTGGTGCTCAGTGGTTACTCAGCCAAGCCCAGTGGGTAATTTTCCCTAAGTATATATGGGTTTAAATGGCACCTACCAATTATATCTCTTTGTAAGAGCACGCATGCGGCGGGCCCGCTCTCTCAGATGCAGGCTGGTCCCACCTCCCCAGAGCGCTCTCTGCCCTTCCTCCCCAGAAGCACCAGGGCAGCCCTTCTCCGATGCAAGAAGAGCAGAAAACACTGACTAGTGCCGTCACCACCCGCCTCTACTCTAGTTCTGTGACCTGAGCCAGGAAAAACCCACTCCCAGACAAGCCCCCCACCCCGGAATATCTCCATAGAAACAACTGGTCCCTGTGAGACAGTCCACAGTGTTCATAGGCACTCCAGCTCACAACTACCCACCAACCAAGGACAAGCCACATGAAGAGTCATGAACTTATTCCCTGTTCCAAGTCCTGGGTTTCCCTCCTATTAAGCTTTTTGGTTTCACAGATTTAGTCTCGAATGCGATACATGCCTGGTGCTAAAGTCCTAGCTTCAGGTAATGACCTCAGAAGGAGTCTGGGGAACCAAACCAAGGATGAAGGACAAAAAAAGTCAGAGGGGGTCAGATAAGGAATAAAGTTCAAATAATAAATCTGAATTCTCTTAGCACTGATTCTGTGCCCCCCACATTAAATGATACTGTACTATTTTATTTTATTTTTTTTTTAGAGAGGGAAAAAGAGAGAGTGTGATTGGGAGGGGCGGAGAGAGGGAGAGAAATCTCAAGGAGGCTCCACACTCAGCATGGAGCTCAATGCGGGGCTCAATCCCACGACCCTGAGATCACAACCTGAGCCAAGACCAAGAGTTGGACACTTAACCGACTGTGCCACCCAGGTGTCCCGATGTTATAATATTTTTAATTACTAAATGTCTAACTTGTTCTCTTCCTCTCCTTTCCTCGCTGTCCCCCTCCACCATCCCCTCCCATCAACCCCCCTCGCACCCTCTCTCTCCCATCAATATCGCTCACTCTTTGCTCACTCTTTCTCCCTCTCCTTCTCCCCCTCCTTAATAAGGAAAGAGAAGCAATCTGCTCTTCCAAGCATAACAACAGTGCATCAGTATTCTTGACTTCGACCCCCTTGATTCTTCCCACCACACTCTGTTGGAGAGGAAAATGACAGGAAACTTCCAGATCTCCTGCCATGACCCTTAAAGATCTGTTCAGATCACATCACTCCTTTCACTTGCTAATTAGTTTCATAAGCCTTCCTCCTTTCTTGTTTCCTATTCTTGTTTTTGGGGCAATTGCCAACATATGCACAGTTCTGGATTTCATTTTAAGTAATTCGTAGTTGACTATCGTTTATTTGTGCAATTGGTATAATTAAATCTAATTACATAATTGGTGAAAGACTGAGTAATCACATAATTAGAATGTGGAATAATAACTGTTGAAATCCCATTGTTATGACGTGCAATGATACAATTATGATGTGTAACAATGTGGTATAATTCACAGGGTACCCTGCAAAAAGGAAGAAGAGCTTTAGTCCTGCGTGTGGGAAATGCAGCTAAGGTTGAAAACCTGGAAAATAGTTGTCAGCGTCTAGGCTTGGACTTCTTATTCATTTTCATCTCATTAATCTAACCCTCCGAGTCTACGCTCTGTGCTAATCCAAGACTGCAGCGCAGTAAGCACGAAGAAAGTACTTGCGGGAGCAGAAACACCCATGTCTTCAAGGACCAGGTCGCTGAAGTGATCAGCCTTAAAAATAAAGTGGAAGAATGGGGGATCCTGGGTGGTGCATTCAGCTAGGCACCTGACTCTTGGTTTTGGATCAGGTCCTGATCTCAGGGTTGTGAGACTGAGCCCTGCATTGGGCTCCCTGCTCAGCATGGAGTCTGCTTGAGATTCTCTCTCTCTCTGCCCCTCCTGCCCATGCTTTCTCTCTCTCGAATAAATAAACCTTAAAAAAAAAAAAAAAAAGCAGAAGGTGCAAGGGATCAACTTGAATCTCTGACACTTTCATTCCCATAGGTCAATTTTAAGTTCAAAATTGTATCCAGGATAGAAGAATCACACACATAATTAGACATGGGGCTAATGACTATGGCTGGGGCCCCAGCTCCCAGTTTGCAGTCTTCCCCATCCTTTCCATTTCCTGTCATCTTCTTGATAATCATAACATCAATGAACCATGGGAATGATGGACTCTTGGTTCCTTGCTCTGCTAACCGACCATGAACTAACCCTCCATTGCACGCCACCCACCCACTTCCACAGTCATGCTCTGGACCTGGCCAGCAGCAGCAACTACAGAGTATCTGCTATCTCCCCCCTCAAACACCTGGGTCTTCAACCACAGCCTCTCACTCTGTGGGCTCACCTGCTCAGGGCTTCCCCTCTGGCATCCTTCTTCAGCCTCCAGGAAACCTCCACATCACCAACTAAATTGCCAACCCCCACCCCCCACCCCCAGCCATTTGCTCCCTGCCCTGTCTCATGACCCTCCTTTGTCCAGCCTGATTGCCCCCACACCAGCATTCTCACCACCCCTCTGTTGCCGCCCTCCATCCTGAACAAAGGCTTCCCCCACGATGGACTGGACTCTTCTTCTGGACTCCAACCACCCCCTAAGCAGTTAAAAAAAACCCGGTTAAAACCATGTAACAGAAATGACTGCTTTTACTCTAAATTCATGATCTCACACTGCAAACTGACCCTCAAGACTGATGGGCCAACTGCTGTCTTGCTTGAATTGGTTTGCTTTCCAATTCCCCAAAGCCACTATATCATAGTTTCTCTTCTCCTCTGGCCTCCCATGGCCTTTTGGGCACCACCATGCTTAGCCCATGGCCTCGCTTCCTAATATCATTAGAAGAAATACTACATGGAATCAGATCAAGTTTCACCCTTTCCCCCCAGCAGCCCTCCAAGCCTGCACTCACATGCACCAGCCCCTCCCTGGGGCCTCCTCATTCCTTGGCACCAGTTTCCTTCCTCCCACAAAAGGGCAGGCCCTCCGTGGATGCTCTGTTAGCTCTGGCCTGTCTCTGTCCTCTTGCCGACTCTCCCCCTCTACTAGAGGGCTGGCACCAAATATACACTTGCTCCGCCATGTCCCATTAGACAAAACAAAAACATTCCTTGATATCACATCCCACTCAGACACTCGACTCTTATTATCTTTGTAGCCAGCCAAATTTCCAGAAGCGCTCCTTCCCTCTGTCCACCTCCCTCTGGCCAACCCCCTCACTCGCTAATTCTGCACTTAGCAAGGACAGAACAATGCCCATGTAGCGAACTCCACACGTGATTCTGGGCCCTTGTCCTCCCTGACATGCATCTGGGAGGGAACTAGCTGGTCCCCCCGGAAACACTCTTCTCCCCAGGCTCCCACCGTCTCACCCTCCAGGTGGTATTCTTGTTTCCCAGCCAGGCTGCTCCTGCTTTATCCAGCCTCTAAGTGGGGATACTCCTCTCTCCCCCCTGGGAATTTCTCTTTTGTTTTCTTAAATAATGCAATCCATTCCCATGAGTTCAAACTCATCTTTATATTTCCTGAACATATAACAACAACTCCAACCCAGACTTTCTTCTAAGTTCGGGCCTCTCCTCTTCCATGTCTCACAGACTTCTCAAATGTAACACCTCCAGGAAATCCTAATTTCTCACCCAACAACGGACCCTCCAATGCAGGCCTTCCCTTCTCAGTAAGTGGCAGAAATCTTAACCTGGTATTCAAGCCAAACACCTACAAGGTCCCATGATTCCTCCTTTCCCTTCACTCCACAGCTAGTCCCCCAGTGAGTCCCACCCAAAGTATCTTTCTCATTAACTCTCTGCTGCCCACCCATTCAGTCAAGGCACCACCATCTTTGCTGATGGTCTCCCTTATCTTCAGAGCATGATCACCAATTAAAACTGGCTTTTATCAGGGGTGCCTGGGTGGCTCAGTGGGTTAAGTCTCTGCCTTCAACTCAGGTCATGATCTCAGGGTCTTGGGATCAAGCCCCACATCGGGCTCCCTGCTTGGCATAGAGCCTGCTTCTCCCTCTCCCTCTGCTACTCCCCCTGCTTGTGCTCCCATGCTCTCACTCTCTCTCTCTGTCAAATAAATAAATATTTAAAATTTTTAAAAACTGGCTTTTAATATTCATCTGATATATTTTGCTCTTTTTTTTTTCTTTTGCCTGTCTCTCCTACTAGATTATAAGCATCCCCTGATTATATTTACTGGCTTGCTGATTTACAGCATCCAGCACTGATCAGATAATTAAATTTCCACTGAGTGAATAAATGAGTGGCCACAGTGTTTGCATCTATAAGCATCAGCATCACTACCTCAGAGAAATCTCATAAGGATCACTATAAAAGCCGGGGACGAAACAGAGTTCGTAATAAAAGAAGATAAAGGTTATTTCAAATGTTAAGCATAGAGATAGCACACCACGGACTTATGCCTCCCCAAAAGTCATATGGTCAACCCCTAAACTCCGCTGTGGTGATGGTATCTGGATGGGGCCTTTGGGAGATACTGAGGTTTAGATGAGGCCATGAGGGTGGGGCTGTCATGATAGGATCAGTGCCCTTATAAGAACAGACACAAGAGAGTTGGCCATGAGAAGTTCTGCCAGCAGAAAATAGGGTTCTCACTAGAAGCCCACCATGTTGGTGCCTTGATCTTGGACTTCCCAGCCTCCAGAAATGTAAGAAATAAGTGTGCTGTTTAAGCCACCTAGTATAAGGTATTTTGTTACAGCAGCCCATCCTCACTAAAACATCCTATGACCCAGGAATTCCACTACTAGCTATATACTCAAAAGAAAAAAAAAGCATACACCCATAAATCCTGCACACAAATATTCATAGAAACTTATCCATAATAGACAAAAAGGTGGAATCAACCTGAATGTCCACCAGCTGACAAACAGAGAGACAAAATGTGGCGGATCCATACAGTAAAGTATTATTCGGAGGAGGTACTCATACGTGCTCCAACATGGATGAACCATGGACACATTATGCCAAGCGCAAGAAGCCAGTCACAAAAGGCCCAGTATTCTAAGAGTCTATTTATGTGAAATGTCCAGAATAGGCAAGTCCATGGAGATAGAAAGTAGATTAGTGGCTGCCTACGATTGGGAAGGTTGAGGTTGGGAGAAGGGGAGTGACCGATGATAGGTATATGGTTTCTCTTGGGAGAAGTGAAAGTATTCTAGAATTAGAATTCTGTGAATATACTACAAACCACTGAATGATTTAAATCAGTAAATTTTAAGGTATATGAGTTATGTCTCAATCAAGCTGTTAATAAGAGTAAAAAGAGGAAGAAGACAGAGAAGGAAGAAGAGAAGGAAAGGAGGGAGAAGAAGTTATACATTACACGCATAATGTTTCACAGGTTCACGTTTAAAAATATAAATACTCCATTTGGTCTAAGTTGTCATCAGTAAGATGGACACTGTTTCACGTGTCACAGGGGAGGAAAACAAACTCCACCAATTATAGCCTCAAGAAGCTATCAATTTTAAAGATACTCCTTGATTTTGGAAATGTTAAAATATGGTTTTAATATTTGTACCTTAAAATGGGATACGGTAGCTTTCTTAAGATCTAAGTCTCATAAGCTCCATAACCATGAACTCACTCACTAAAACAAAACAAAACAAAACAAAGCAAAACTAACATTTATCAAATAAGTACTAAAAGGGGGATACTGGCTTTGCCCGTGACTTTAGCTTTGTGTACATCATTCGGTCCTTAACAACTACCTTTCAAGACAAGCATAATGTTCCCACATTGCAGACAAGGAAATGGGCTGCAGAAAGTAAGCAGCAGAGCCAAGACTCTAAGCCATACCTCTTACTCTGCCACATTATAGATGAAAAGCTCAGATGAGAAAAACCTCGTGAGCAGAGTCCTTCGTTATGAGCTTCTTAATGAACTGTGTTTTTCCTGCATCAGCTAGAGAGATGTAGATGCCAGACCCATCCATCATCCCCCACAGCTTCTTGGTCAATTCCTCTCAACACCAACTGGTGTCTATTAAAGGAATGGGCATTATGATCCATTTGGGCCACCCTTGGGCTCCCTACCTTCAATATGTGGGTTTGCTGTGAAGTCTCCAAGAGCTGCAAGAATGAAAACAGTGATCCTGAAAGACGACACAGACAGGACAACATGGAAAATGAGAAGCTCATTGAGGAAAAAAATGGTACGAAGTGCAGGTGCACCTCAATTTGTGCTGCAGATGTCTTCCTGAAAATTATGTGTAGATCAAATTGATTTATAAACCAAATCCTATTGTAAATTCAACCAGAACACGGTGATGAAAGCTTGCAGTGGAAACTTTTATAATGAGAAAACTCCTTTTGTGCTGAGAGCAGTCAATTTCTAATCTCTGTTCTGAATTCCGTTTCTTTCTTTTTTTTTTTTTATTCCTGAAAGTGGGAACCTATATACATATTTCATAACCCCTTTGGACCTTTGGTGGGCAGCAATGTCATGAGACTAAAAGATCACTTAAAGACTTTAAAAGTGTGCCCGGATTCTACCCTTGGTGTAACAGTCCTTTCCATAATGCTTTAAATCTCTATCTCAATGCAATAGGAGAGCCGGAGGGTACTTCCTAGAAGAGATGTTCAGGAATGGAATTCTAGGACCACCATTGTGGGGGGGTGGGCTGCAAAAGGCTTACAGGAGAAGAGAATTTCCATGGTATCTCCAAAAGCTGTGAGCCCTTCTCTCTTGACAGCTGGGGGGGGGGGGGGTTCAGAGTTGGAGGAGTCCAGCACCCCATTGCAAGTAGCCCCCTGGTCATCTTTTATGGCCAAAAGTTGCAAAATGGCCACCCACACCATTTTGGAAAATTGGAACTGTTACATTGAAACAAAACATGGATTTCCATGTTCACTTGAATAAAAAGAAGACATGAATAATCTACTCTATGTTCCCACCGGGGAATAATTCATTAGAGTTGACCTACAGGCAGCACCCCCCCTTCCCTGCCAGGCCCTGTAACTCCTTGGTGCATCATGTTCAAGGGGCATTTTCACTGGAACCTCTAAAGGAAGCCCTGGACAGCTAAGTGCTACCATGCGTTTCAACTACTTCAGTCCAGAAGCAGTTCCATTTGATGCCAATCCCATGAATACCCCCCAAATTTCCAAGACCTCAAGAAGGTCCTTTCTATACTGCTGGGTCAGCTTTCAACATTTATGAGACTACTTCTTTTTCCTTTCTAAAAAAAAAATATACATTAAATTTTCTATTTTGGAGGAGGGCGGAATCCATCTTAAATTATTTCAGATCCTCTGGGCTCGAAGTGCCTACTTGCCTGGTTCACCTTGTCTAGGGACAATTAGTACTCTCTGTCACTGCTATTCCCAGAATCAGCACTGGAGTCATGCCCCCCAGACTTTTACTTCATAGACATACTTAATAAATTAATGTTACCCTTTTAGACCACAGGGCCTAGAGAGAAGCACTAATTTCTGCTTTCTATCAGCCTAATACAATTTGGCTGCCATTCTTCTAAGAAGAGTCTATACCTGCATTTCTTTGAAGCACTATTAGCAGTAAGCGAGTACCAGAAACTTAATACACAAAGGCACAGGAACACAGGTCCACTGTGCTCAAATGGAAGAAGGACAAATTCCAAACCCAGGCCGGCCTGGCATCTTGAGTACCAAGCGGTATGCTGCTCTGAGCCTTAGACATTTGGACACTGATGGAAGCAACATAGGACATGGCAGGCAAAGATCAGCATGATTTTAACTTTTTTTTTTTTAATTTATTTATTTGACAGACAGAGATCACAAATAGGCAGAGAGGCAGGCAGAGAGAGAAAGGAAGGGAAACAGGCTTCCTGCTGAGCAGAGAGCCCGATGCGTGGCTTGATCCCAGGATCCTGGGATCATGACCTGAGCCCAAGGCGGAAGCTTTAACCCACTGAGTCACCCAGGCGCCCCAAAGATCAGCATTTTTAAAGCTCCTACCCAAGGTCAGATTTTCCAGTGACCTTGATGCACGCGGGAACTGCCAAGATCCCCCTGGTCTGTTCCCTATCATCGCAGCTGTGACCCGCTGCTGCCAAACACTGGCTGAACATGCATGACCTGCCTCGCACCGTTCTAAGCACATTCGCTGGATTTGCTCTTTATTCTCATGACAACCCTGGATCTTTGGTTCTTTTCTACAAGTGGAACACCCGAAGCTCAGAATCTAGATAATGGTAGTAACTCTTCCGGAAGGCACTGTTCTAATCCCCTAAACATGGCAGGCACTTTGACTCCAAAACTCTGTTTCCCCCCTTAGCTGACTGGCTCAAGGTCACCCCACCACAGGACTCGAGCTGAGAGTATATGTACCCAGTGTGGTGAGAATCTAGACCCTGTGGAGGAGCCTTGTGCCCTGGTGCCTCTAGGTCCCTGGGGAGCCCAGTCTCTTCTGCAGTGTCTCCAAAGATGACTTGACAGGATCTGGGATGAATGTTCTACCTTCTTCCAGGGCAAGGCTGGGAAAAAACTCTCCTTATCTTATTATCTCTGAGACCTCAGGAGATTAAGAATGTCTAGCAGAGGAGGTAAGCCATAAGAAGGAATTCTGGATTATTCTGGTGCCTATAAAGTAGTCTCTAGGGATCTTCTCCAAATATAAGGAGCAGGAGCTTGAATCAGGGGTCTTTCCCGGATTTGAAACTCCAACTAACTCTGAAATAGAAAAATTGCCCAAGCTCTTGGATCTAATCCTCCTTACCTACCTAACCATATATTCCAGTTTCCTTTTAAAAGTCTACCTGAGCACAGGGGCTCCTGGGCTTCTCAGTCTGTTGAGCATCTGACTCTTGATTTTGGCTCGGTCATGAGATCGAGCCCCGCATCAGGTTCCACACTCAGGGCAGAGTCTGTTTGAGATTTTCTTTCTATCTCTTCCTCATCACCCCCCCTTCTCTTTCTTTCTCTCTCTCAAATAAATAAATAAAATCTTCAAAATAAAAATAAAATTAAAAAAAACTCTACCTGAAGACATAAATGGCACGTACCCTCATGAGGTTGCCCATTTTTTTCTGTTTAGAGAAACTGGAAAATCTGGTACTCTGAGAAGTCTCTAGCAGCTACTGACCTGGCCACCAGTATCTGCATTTTACTAATAATGGCCCCAGGGAGCTCAATAAAATTGTCAATCACTCACCTCCACTGATCTTAATAGAGAGCGGATAGATGGAAGGTTTATAAATCAGGATGAGCCATTTGGTTCACCAAGGGAAAAGATAAATAAACCAACACTCCAATTAATTTTAACCTGAAAAGAAAATGCTTGTGAATAGTGCTTCAACCAAGTCCGTAGGGTCTGAACAGCCTTAATTATTCACAATGCAAATTGCTTTTACTGCTTGCTGGATAATTTCTTAATGCCTTCCATCCTGCTTCTTCTTCACACTCATCTGCTCTCCATCTTCCTGTCCTCATCCCTGTTCTTTATTCCTGAAAAGCCAGAAGGAAAATTCTGGAAATGGTCTTCCAATCTCCCAATCTTTTTCTTTTAAAATGTTTAATGACTCTTTTACTTTTAAAAGATTTTCCCAAGATCTTAATTAGCTTAACCTGGGATCCTGAGACTCCCCTAGTTCTAAACAATCCCCGGATGGGCTTCAGAAACCCCATGGACTCCCAAAAATTACATGCAAAATTGTGAGGTGTTTCCCAGCCCTCTGTCCACCCGGAGGTGCACATTTTTCATAAAATTCTCAATGAGGTCTACGTCCCCCACCATGTTCCAAAAACAGAGGATTATGCATTAAAGGACTAATCTGTACCTGCCTAACCATTGTATCACATGAACTTTAATGATGTCGAGTGGGAAAGCCTAAACTTTAGAGCCAGACAAAGTCAGGTTTGAATCACACCTCTGTCACTTCCATGTTATTAGACACTTCCCTGAGCCCCTGTTTGCTCATCTGTACCATGATGATCCTAAAAACAACCTCATTACAGGATTACTGGTGATTAAACAAAATAACACATGAAAGCACGGGGCATTCATATACAAAAGGGGCAAAATGAAACTCCTCTCCACAGGAGAGAGAAAAAGGGGAAGATCTAGACTCATTAGCAATGAACTTGCTCTCTAGTCATTGGGAGATGTGTCTTAGGCTTTGTTACAGGTGAAGTTCAGGGTTCTACAAACATCTTGGGCTTTGTTACAGGTGAAGCTCCTAGTCCCTGGGAAAGCCACAAGAATTAGATAGTAGAAGCCTTTTTGAGCATGATATTAAAATGTCCAATCTGCACTAAATAACATTAAGTTAAAATAAACTTCCAACATGCCACTTCCTCACCCACTCTAGCCACTGCCTCTACTCCCAATGTAATATGACAATCAAGGTCTAAACCTTTCAATCATGTACAATGTGGCATTGCATCACTGTCAGGGTGCCACCATGACCTGAGGGAGCCTGTACAGTCAGCCACCAGGTATCCTGCTGCAAGATCCTCATCTTCTCCATCCCAGCAGGGGGCTAGTTGGCTGCTCTGGGGTATACAGCAATGGGATGACTCTAGAAGTTTTGGTTGCTGGAGCCTCCAGGAGAGCAGTAATGATTCCAGGAACATCTTGATTAGTTGGCTCCTGTTTTATTGGCCAGATTACAGATTTCAGGGGGAGAGGCCAAAAAAAAAAAAAAAAAAAAAAAAAACACTGGGAAAAAGAGGACCCCACTCTGCATTTCTGCTTCCCAAGGCAAAGTTGCCCCAACCCCTGGGGGAAAGGGAGAACTTTAGCCTAATTAGCTGAGACTAGGTCAGGGATTGGAGCTATTAGCCACTCTCTAGATATCTGATTTTACATTATAAACTGGACTGTGGGGTATCCTACTGCAGGACTGAACTGCCTTTAAATATCTATGCCATTTCTCTTCAGCTTGAAATAACTATAATTCGGAAGCCATTTAGAGAGGTCATAGTTTTTCTCATCAGACCATGTAACAGAGAATGTGTTGGTTTTCCAGATGGCCTTGACCCAGCCACTTGCTCATCTTGGTCTTCTCAGCTGATCTTTGCCCATCTACACTGTCATTCTTAAAATTCTTTATTGTCAGCCACACTCCCTGGTTAGAGAAGACATCTGTCCCAAAACAAATTTAAAAGAAAGTGCAAGAAAGCTAAATCATGCTTAGGATGAACCAAGAGTGAGAACCAAGAGTGAGAACCCCATAATAGTGGTGGCCTGTTGGGATACCCTCTTGATTGGACATGCAGACATGGTGGCAGGAAACCCAGAAGGGAAGAAGACTTGAGCCAATGGCTCCAGGAGACACTGCCTGGGCAAATGAAGATCACTAAGTCACAAGTCCATTTTCTCAACTGTGGGTATTTTGCCCCTTCTCCTGGTTCTGACTGGTTGTCATGCCTCCTTCCCTTCCTCAGTACTGGCAGTGGTTCCCTAACCAAGGATAGCTTCTCTAAGCAATACCAGTTTCAGACAGGATATGTTCAAGGAGGGTCAGTTCAAGCCACAAATGTGGTGACCTGGCAGAGGTCATAGGCAGCAGGCAGAAGGAGGTGAAGAATCTCAGTGGTACGGGTTCACCTGCAGAACCAAAGAGCTCCATAAACCAGAGATCTGAGGCAGTAAGGAAGTGTGTGGGAGTCTCCACTACTTGGAATATTGCCTGTTATCAGAGAAGTTCCAGAATAAAGCAGTCCTCGATCAAGCTGACTATGCCTCTCCCAGCATGAATCTGATGGCTACAGAGGGGTTTGGGAATTTCCCCACCACACTTCTGCTATTGGCTTACCGCTGAAGTCGCAGCATGGGGCAAGGGGTACGTTCCACGAGTCCGCTGATCTTAATCCCTGCCTGTCTCTTTCCTTTTGCCAAATTTGCTGAATGACTGGGGTGTTACAGTTCCATGGACCCAGACACACCTGGGGTTTGGCTGATCTAATTAGCCCTAGATGTGTCTGCTCCCCAAATAGAGAGTTAATTATTCTAATATCTGTTCTAACCAACAAGGCATGGCCTGGGCCCATGGCTCAGAGACCCAAATTGGAAGAGGAGCCACATTCCTTCTGAATGGTTCCTAAAGGTGTTCTATTCGACATGACTGTAACTTTGAACGCTGAACCTCCGTTTGAAGATGGAGGTAAGCACATGGATCTCTGTGCGTTTCTTCTTTCCTTTGCATATAGGTCCCAAATCCCTAAATGCAAATGGAGAGCACTGGTGATCCTGCCTCCTTTGCGAAGATCCTCACACTACAGGAAAGGGTGGGGCAATCCCAACACCCGGAGACCGAGCCCAGAGATCAGGCAAGCAGGACGGCTTCTCACTGGATGCTGAAGACCAGGATGCCTTGAGAAGAGTTGGGACCCAGCTCAAGCATCAGCTCCCTAGAGCAGCTTTCCTTAGCCCATGGAGGTGCTGACCACTCCTTGACCTCACATCCACCCTGCCCTAGACTCACTCCCACTGTAGCCTCAGCTTACAGCATCTATCCCTGGAGTTACAGCTACCAAGATTCAGATCTCGGAGGCACCATCCATTACCTGTGTGACTCTGGGGGAGCTCCTTAGCTTCTGTGAATCCCAGTCTCCTCAACTATAAAATGAGGGTGATGACAGTAGTAAGGTTCAAATAAGTTCATAAGAGGAAAAAGCCTAGAACATAGGAAACACTCAATATACTGTTTGCTGCGGTTGTTACCACTGCTACTACCTGACAGATTCCATGTAAGATTGTGAGCCCCTTGAGGGCAGAAAACTTTTTCTGTACCCGCCTGTGGCCACAACACCCAGCACAAAGCATGGTACATAAGGTTCAATAAATGTCTGATGGATGAATGAATCTAGGAGGCAGTGCTGGGCTCTTGACTCTCAGGCTTAATAGGCCTGGGTTGCCTTACTGAGTCCTCCTCTGAAACATCGTGAGTGAAGGAGGATGTCATGGGGCACACCAGGCAGATACAGTCTAGGCAAGGTGAGGACAGACCAGAGGAATGAATGTGGCAGCACTGAAGTTGACCAACTGTGTGTTCTTGGGCACATGGCATTTCTTCTCAGGCCTCGGTCCCTCTGTTGGTGTGCCTAAACAGAGGCTGAAACTGTTAGGAAGATGGGATTATTATTTCAGGAAGAGCAAAGTAGGGAAGAGGAGCATGCCCCATCTTTCTCCACCTGCCCCAGAAGACTCCACTGTGACTAGGAAAACCAACAAGCTCTCAACAGACCCTGTGCTGCAGAAGTCATGGAGGAAGCCAACTGGTATACCCGGTCATTCTCCAGGGGGTCCTGTTGCTCCTGATACCAATCTAAGGGCCAGTTTGTCTCCATGGTGGGCCCTGGGCTTTCAGGGTCACACTCTGCTTCTCCCCAAATTCATGTGGCAGGAAATCCGTGACACTCCTGCAGCTGCTCACGGATGACTCACAGAGGTGGCCTGGACTACTGTTCACTGGGTAAGCATCATTGGAGAGGCATCTGTGGCCTTCCTCCTGGGACCTTAAGCGGAGGCAGGAGCTGGGACCTGGCAGGCAGCCAAGGAGCCATGGCGGCCACAGGTCCAAATGCAGGAGAGCAACACTCCCTTTTGAAACTGGAATTGCTGAGGTCCCATCTGCAGGACAGACAGCACTCTGGGCCCTTCTGGCAGGCTCATCCTCTCACCAGGGCTCTGACTAAACAGCCCTGTGATGCTGCAGGCTCAGGCTCCAGATTCTGGCTCTAGGGGTATCCTCTTGCCAGCGCCCTGGGGGCCTCTGTTGCCAAGCCCTGTAAGACTGCCAGACAGGAGGCCCCTGCTTTCCCAGAATCTAGAGGACGAAGGGGGTCCCTGTACAGCTTGAAAAGGCGTGTTCTAACAGTCCTTTGTGACTTTAGACATGGTATTCAATCTCTTTTGAAATGCCAAATAACACTGGAAGAGGGACTGCTATTTTTGTGGTTTTTTCAGGAGAGGTCATGAACTAGTAAGAGTTTGGGAACATGGCCTGGAGGGTTCCTGCCCCTGCTGTGTGTCCATATCACTATTCTATTTATAACTGGCATTCGCCTCCTCACCCTAACAGCTACACATGGAAACAACACAATAATCCAGGTCTAACAGAGGTACACATCCCTTTCCCCTACCTACTTCCTCCCTCAGATCTGGAATATTCTGGACTTGCAGCAATAGCTGAAAGAAGCTGACCAAACACATTGCCCGGAAACAAAGGCCCCCTTCCCTCCTGGTCTGTATCCAGGAGACACCCTATCTGACCCATCTCAGCCTCCCACCAGCCCCGGCCCCTCCCCAAGCATGAAATGGCAAGGAGAAGGCCCCTCCGCCGCCACCACAAATATTCGTCAGAGTGATTCGGTGAGGTTCAGCACTGAAAGCCATTTCTTACTCAGAAAATCATTTATCATGGACAGTCTGTCGAAAACAATCTCCTTTCAAACCCTTCCCAGGGAAAAAAGAACTGACAACTGGCACTAAGTAATCTACAACACGGCCACTGGGACTCATTTATCTTTCCCTTGCCCAGCCCAGGACTGGACGCTTTCAGGAGAGAAGACGAATAAATCATATCGACTCTGAGGAAACCTGTTCACCCCACAAAAAGGGGCTCCAGGTGAAAGAAGGAGCTCTCAGGACGGACAGCCAGGAACTCCCGGGTGTGTCACTGGAGATTCTCTGTGGTCCCCGTTTTACGAAGCCCATGGCCAAAAACGATAACTTTGGTATTCCAAGAGAGAGATGCACCTTCCCCGTTACAAAATAGGCCCTTTGTGTACTTCCAATTCATCTTCAAAGCCAGAATTCTCCTTCTTCATGAGTAATGAAGGAAAAGGCTTATTGCTTTTTTATATAATCCAAGTTCCCTTTTGCCTGAAGCAGCATTTCCTGTGCCAGACCATAGCATGGAGTTTACGGCATATTAGATAATTATTCTGTGCATGCCGTTTCCACTGACGTCAACAGCCTGGAAAGAGCCAGAATACCAAGCGATTTGAGGTCCATGGAGGAAAGCAGAAGACAGAAAAATTTCCCTGTGAAGTTCCAGGCAATTTTTTTGCAATTAGTTACAGATAGGAAAAGCGATCAATCAACTTCCCTTACTGAGTGTCTGACTAAACCCAGGTTCTGGTTCTGAGGTTCACCAGACCCCAGAAGATGACTGTGAACTTCCAAGTTCTATCATTCTAAAGCTCTGGACTGTCAGTGACTTGGAAGGTACTGCCAAATGCAAATTATGGCATAAATGCTGTACTTCCTGGGATCCAAATTAAAACAAAACCACCTTCGGAGATGGGTGGTTCCTTCTAGTTCCCAGAAAGATTTACATTACTTCATGATTATAACAATTCTGAGTCTGAAATAAATCACTAGCAGTGGTACCTGTGTTGTTTTAGTATCAAATTGTCCCCAAATGGCTTTCATTTTGCTGTCACTACTGGGTCTGAAATCCTGACTTTGGAAGAAATAATATGTGATTTTGCCCAAGAAAAATATAGGAATTAAAGTGAAAGGTATGGATTCGAGTCCTCCTTCTGCCTCCTCCTCACTGCTACCTCAAGTAAGTCACTTTCAATGCCCTGAGCACTGGTTTTCCGCCCGTTCAATGGGAATGGCACAGGTCCATACCTTATTGCCTGTTGGGAGGATTCAGTGAAGGGGCTTAGCACAATGCCTGTCACAGAGTAAGCATTTAATTCTCAAATTTTTATTAAACTTTCAGCCAGAGGTGAATTAGGGAATGGCCCAACTGGGCAGTTTCCTGGGTGACAATCTATATGCTACTCAAGAGATCACTAGAAAAATAACAAGATGGAAAAATGGGATTTTCAGGGAGAGTAGTTATTATACGTGAGCAGGAAGAATATTTGGAAAAGCCACTTGAGAGGAGATGAGACTCTGCATGGACACATTTGGAGGCCAGAGGGTCTCTGAACTGCTCAGGCAGCTGCCCAGGGCCTCTGAGGAAACTCTAACATCATTTTCTCCCTCCTCTTCTTTATCTTCACCCACACAAAGCTCAGTCTCTCTACTAAGTATCTAATAAATATGTAAAGAACACTGATTTGAAGGGATACAAAATTATTAGCCTGCTGAGGTGTCTCCTTGGTCCACCATTCCCTGAGCTAAGTGGGCATTGGGCCCAAATACTTGCTGCTTTTCTGATTCTCTCTCATTGTTTAACCACCTCTAGGGATCAGAAATTACAGCTCAGGCTACTTGTAGTCACAGAGTGACCCCTCATGAGTCACTTCCCATGGGACCAGTCCAAAACCCTCATTATCACTGGGGCCAAACCTCAAGGGAGGAGTGACCCTCGGTGTTCATTCTGGGAGGACCTACAGCGCTGGAGGCCAAGAGAAGAACAGTCCATCATGAAAACTGCACCACCGGGACTTACCAGTGGGTATTATTTGGGAGACACAGCTGAGTTTTGAGCATAGGGATTATATTACATCCTAAGTCATTAAATAGCTGTTGATGGCTCCAAAGTTAATGAGGCCATTTGTGACCAACAGTTACTCATTTTTTAAAAATAATAAGCAGGCCATATTACGGAAGGAACACAGAGATCAATAACCACCCCTGTTAACCAAGTCTATCCTCAAACACGGACAAAATAGAGAGTAAATAAAGGTGGGTCATTCACCTGAGGAATCTCAACATCAAGAGTTAGCCCCACTTTATCGCCCTGATTTTGTCCCCAAGATTCACCTCCCTTGCCCCCATCAACTGGTATACACATAGAAAACAAAACCTTAAAACTTTACTATTAATGTCATCAAGGATAACTGGGTAGGCCATTCGCTGCAAAGAAAACATTCTATGATAAGGTCCAATAGCAACAATAGTAAGAAGAAGAATTTGAAAGCAGATTGTTTAAACCCACCTCTTCTACTCTACCTGTATTGATCATTGAGAAGGAAGAGCATTTATTCAGCCTACCTGCCCTTCAGGCATGTGCTGGGAAGTCACTCATCCCTCATCCCAGGGTTAAGGCAGGTGGTATCATGGTCGTTGTACAGACAAAAGACACACAGAGATTATAAATTGCCTAAGGTTATATTCCTAGAAAGATGCAGATCTAGACCCGAATCCCAAATCTGTCTGAGTCCAAAGTCTGTGGGAAACAATTTGGTCAGTCCTCAAAAAGTTAAACTTAGAGTAATCAGATGACCCAGCAATTCTAAGAACTGAAATAGGAATTCAAACAAATTCTTGGGCAGACATGTTCATAGCAGCATGATTCAAAATAACCAAAAGAGTATAAACAACCCAAATGCACATCAACTGATGAATGGATAAACAAAATGTGACAAATCCATACAATGGAATACTATTCAGTCATAAAAAGGAAGGACATACATGCAACATGGATGAATCTTGAATACATAATGCTCCAGGAAAGAAGCCAGACATAGATGAATGCTTCCACTTAAATGAAACATCCAGAAAACATAAACCCATAGCGACAGAATGCAGACAAGTTGCCAGGGGCAGAAGGTCACTGCTTATGGGTATGAGGTTTCTTTTGCAGGTGGTGTAAGTGTCTTAAAACTAGAAAGAGGTAATGGTTGCCCTAATCAGGTGACTATATTAAATATTAAATATATATTAAATACCACTGAATTGTACACTTTAATATGACTAATGGTTAATTGTATACTGTGTGAATTTCACCTCAATTTGAGAAAACAACCAAGACTGGTAAAACTAAGGCACCTATGTGGCTCAGTCGGTTAAGCGTGTGTCTTCAGCTCAGGTCATAATCTCAGGGTCCAGGGACTGAACCCCATATCAAGATCCTTGCTCAGTGGGGAGCCTGCTTTCCCTATGCCTGCCACTCTCTCTGCTTATGCTCATTCTCTCTCTCTCTTTCTCTCTGACAAATAAATAATTTTTTTTAAAAGAGTGGTAAAATATAGATGATTTCACAAGTTCTCTAATTTGACTCTATCCTCTGTGGATGAGGAAAATGAACCAGTGGGTCTGTCTAACTGAGAGTTAATACAGGAAAAGGCAAAGTTCTTTTGGTGCCGTTGGGATTAGAAGTAAGCCCTCTGTCAATTAATTTTAGGGGGCTGGACATCCCAACTCCTGAGGAGCCCTGGAAGAAGAGGGAAAAAATATCGAGGGAAATATATCTTCCTCAAGCATAACTGAGTGCATAGCAACTCCTGCCTGTCTGGCTCAAGGCTAAGGTTCTGGGGACGTCTTCCTCCAACCCTCCATCCACCCAGGGAAAATGCCTTCTGTTTCTACGAGAACATGAGCCATGGAGGGCTCACCATCATGGAAAACCTTGGCTCCCCACAACAGCGCCATGCACCCACTCAGGAGGAATCCGTTCCATTTACTTCTGCTTGAGGTGAAGCGAATAATCTCAATTAACAATGTGATTACTTCTTTAATTTCCAGAGCTCGTTCATTACTGAAGCCATGCTGTCTCCAGAGAAGGACCTTAAGTAACAAGGATTTTAACACGCCTGTACTGACAATTTACTTAGCCTGGGCTTCAGCTGGGACCAGGTGACTGAAGCAATCATGGTTATTTTATCCATTATTTTGCTAACATTCTCAAAATCCTATAATACCCACAGCCCTGAAATGACATTTTCCTCTCCTTCACTATTTGTACATGTGATAGGGAGAAAATTATGCTTGATGGACATGTTTAAGATACATAAATTCTTGAATAGATTCTTTCCTACTTGCTCTGATCACAGATCTCTTTCCACTGAACAAATTCAGCATCGGCATGAGAAGTGATGAGGCTGGGGGTTCATTCTCTCTCCCTGGCGTGGCTTTCCAAAGCGTGTGGCTTTTATGTTCTTTCTTTGCATGCCCGAGACGGCATGTAAAAATGTGGTGAGTGTGTGTGCATACGCATATGCACTCTGTTAAAAGCTACAATGAAATTGATAATGATGGCACGGCTCTCCAAAGAGTTTGTAGGGTTTAGGTACCCTCTCAACATTTCTGTAGCTTGTAACTAAACCTCAAGTCTTCTAGGAGGAAAAATACCAGTTATTAAGTCAACAGCCTAGAAGTCACTCTTCATTTTTTTCCCTTTTCAACTGAACGGCTCTGTCTGTCTCTGATACCTCCAGTGTGCACTCACCCCCTCTACTGCCTCCCTCCCAGCCCAAGGTGTCATGCTCTCAAACGGGACTAATGAAACAGCCTCTGAAATGCTTCCTTCCTTTAATCCTGTGCCCCATACCCAGTTCTCCACATCACGTCAGAATGACTTCTTCTGTGGGCAACAGCTTTAGTGACCTATGATTCATACACCATGCAATTCGCCTCCCTGAACGATCCAATTCAATAGTATTTGGTATATTTGCAACATTGTGTGGCCATCACCAAAGGAAACTTGAGAATATTTTGGTCACCTTAGGAAGAAAGCTTGTACCTTTTAGCCACCCATCCTCCATCTTCACACTCATGCAAGCTGAAGCAAGCACTCCTCTATTCTCTGTCCCTCTGTATTGCCAGTTCCGGACATTTCATATAAATGGAGCCATACAATATGTAGTCTTTTGTGACTGGCTTCTTTCACTCAGCATAACATTTTCATGGTTCATCCATGGTGCAGCCATGTATCAGGACGTGGTTCCTTTTTAAGGCCAAATAAGATTCCATCACGTGGTTAAACCACATGCTCTTGATGCGTTGTCCACTGACAACCTAAGGTTGTTGCCATTTCTTGGCTGTTATGATTAATGATGTCATGAACATGTGTGTCCACGTTTTCATTAGTGTTGGGTACAGTTCAAGAAGTGGAATAGCTGTGTCTTTCGGGAACTCTATGATGAACTTTTTGAAGAATTGTCAGGTTGCCTTCCAAAGCTACTGCACCAGTTTACATTCCCACCAGCAAAGCACAGGTTTGCAGTTGGTTGACTTTCTCACGCGTACCAACACTTGTTACGAGCTGCCTTCTTGAGGATAGCCATAGGAGTGAGTGTGAGGTGGTATTTCATTCTGCTTTTAATTTATACTTTCCTAATGATGACTGTGTTGATGAATATCCAACCTTTGCTCATTTTTTAAATTGGATTGTATTTTTATGACTGTGTTTAGAAGTTTTTTTAATATATATTCCACATACAAGTTTCTTGTGAGATATATGACACATAAATAAATATTTTCTCCCATTCTGTAGGCTGTCTTTTCAATTCTTAGTAGTGTCCTTGGAAACCCAAAGTTTTCGACTTTGATGAGGTCTAATGTGTGGATTTTCTTTTTTTCTTTTGTTGCTTAGGCTTTTGGTATCATATCTAAGAACTAATTGCCAAATCCAGTGTCACAAAAGTTTACCCCTATGTTTTCTCCTTAAAGTTTAATAGTTTCAGCTCTTACATTAAGCCTTTGACCCATTTTGAGTGAATTTTGCGTATGCTGTGAGGTGGGGGTCTAACTTCATTATTTTGCACACGGCTCATCCAGTTGTCATCCCAACACTGTCTTTTGAAAATGCTACTCTTTCCCCATTGAATGATACTGGCACCCTTATCAAAAATCAGTCAGCCATAGATGTATGGGTTTATATCTATACTTTCAATCCCATTCCATTAATCTATATGTCCACTATGGCTTTTTAAAAGTATAAGTGACATTATTCATCTCAGTAGAACAGCTCAACCCCCAGTACAAGTCACTCTCTACTCCAAGGACTTTTACCCAGTAGCACAGATTATCAGGAGGCCCTTGCATAATATTCAGGGATTCCATGGCCTTAACCTCTATCTCAAATTTAGGCTGTTCTTTAATTATAAATGCAGGCAATAATTTAAGACAGTCTCAGTGACACTTCTGACTCGGTTAGCAATAAAAATCTCGGGTATTTATATGTAAGATTACAATTGATGCTTATGCCTCAAAATATCATTTACATTAATCCTACTTTAAAATTAAAGGGGCATTCTTAGAACTGTTGCACTTGATCTTGATAAGAATGTACAAAGAGAGAAGCATGCATACTCTATCATGAGTTTGATTTTTATATTCTAATAACTGTATCTTCATGTAACTGGTTTTCTTATCATCCATTGTTTTTATATTATGCATTTATAAATATTCTCAAAAGAGAGAAACACACTCCACTGGACTGACAAAGAAGTCCTCAGCACAAAAATGTTAAGAGACCCTGCTTTTCCCATTACCAGTTTTATTTTCTTCCCAGCACTCATCATCAACTGAAATTATCTTATGTATTCATTTGTCGATATGTTTATCTTTCTTCCTCTGCCACTACCGTTGGCAAGTGCCTAGTGCTTAAGATAGTGCCTGGCACGTAACAACCTTTCAACAAATATTTATTGAGTTAATTACCAAATCATGAGACATTTTCTAAACAAGAGCTAAACCGTCGGCTTAATAAAAATCAAAACGATTGGTACCAAGTTAGTGAGGTATAATTCACACTGAAAATGATTTCACAATCATAACATCGGGTTTAATAAATGCCAATATAGTCTATGCCCTGTACTAGATGCTTTATATGGAGTATTCATTTACTGTTCTCGGTACTAAGAAGCAGAAATTATTATGATCCACATTGGCATATGTGGATAGTAAGTCTCAGAGAGGTTAATTTCTTCCCAAGGGAACACAGCTAGTAACTGACAGCATCAGATTTTGCAACCAGGTCTACCTGCCTCCAGACTATCCGTTTTTAACTGCAACAAAACACTTCTAGGGGAAAAAAGGTGGGGGGGAACTTCAGAGAAAAAGAGAAAGATTTTTTTATTGTTCAAATGAGAAAGCTGAGATCCTGTGAAATTAAGAAATATGCCCTGGGACATAGAGTTCAGCAGAGATTTCCAGTAAAATGTTCTTTCCGCTGTCCTGTTTACGCGCTACAGCAGGAAAACCCCTTAGCAAAACTATAGCTAGCAGAACTGGGTGCTAACAGATTGCCTGCATGAAAGGATGAATTTCTAAAAAGGTTGACTTTGCAAGCACAATTAATACTAGGAGCTATCAACTAAAGTCTGTTCTTTCTTTTCCTGGGGTCAGGCTTGCTTCTCCAAATATTAGGACTCAGCCTCATTCAGGACATTAAGCACTTCATTAAGCTGAAATCCAAGTTAATTTGATTGCACAATTACAAACTGTCCCTTGCTAGAGATGGTCTCATTTGTCAGGTGGCAAGGGGGCAGCATGGCCTGATGCATGCCGGATCTGCATTTTATCCCCAGCTTGGGGTCTTGGGTTTTCTGGTTTTGACCTCATCAAGTCTTACGGGGTTGGTCGAGGCGGGGGTGGGGGGGGGAGTTAAACTGGATCAGGGAGGCAGATGTTTTCCTTACCAAACCTGCCAGGAGGCCCCTGGAGGCCCATCCATGGGGTCTGCAAAGAAATAGGGCACAGGACTCCTGGTCATCTAGAAATGGCAGCAAATGGGCTCAGCCCAAAATCCTGCTGTGCCCTGGGCAAGCTCACTCACATGGGGACCATGCATCCAGGTGGCCCTTTCCCTGTCCCCTTGCGCAGCTTTACTTTACCAACTGCAGGCTCACCTGCTCAGCTATTAAGCTTGGGTGTACACAGGAATGGATAAATCACTATTTTCAACAGTGATTTTGCTAACATTACCAGACACTGGAAACACTCAACTCTGTGAATTAGCATTTCCCTCACCTCTGCTACTCTTGCATATGATTGAAGGACCCACCCCAAATCCTCTCCAGGAGAGACCCCCCTCCTCAGGCAGCAAAGTTCCCTCACTAGTAGAAACTACTAGTGAGAAACTACTAGAAACTACTAGTAGAACTACTAGAGTTCCCTCTAGTAGAAAAATATTAACCTTGCCAGAGAGAAGTCTGGCCTTGGCCCTCTGCCTCTGCAATGCAATCTCTAAGTCTTTGGATGTCAGGCCTGATTAAAAGTCTTTGCCTGAGTGTCTCACATCAGCCAGGAAGTAAAAAAGCAATTGGCAGGGTGGGGAGGAGTGGTTAACCACACCAGAAAGTCTAACAATGTAATATACGGTGGGGGCTTTGGGTCACATGGCTATTTGTCAACTTTCAAAAAAGACTGGAGACTAAGGTCAGTCTATGCTATGGACAGTCACCCAGGTTTGTATGTTGGAGCTCCCAAAAGAACTCTGACCACCTGGCTTGGTGAGCTACCCACACTGGCAATATTCTCTCTGTGTTGTCACATATGGATGCCGGAAAAGTTAACACTGAGTTAACTGAGTTAACACCATGACTCCACAGGGAGAGAACAACGGAAGCTCCTGCTCTGGCACTTTGCTGGGTCCGCCCTATGTACCTCTTCCCTTGGCTGAGTTTAATCTGTGTCCTTTCCCTGAAGGAAACCGTCTTTGAGCATAAAAGCTTCTAATGAGTTTTGTGGTCCTTGGAATTATCAGAGCTGGGGGTGGTCTGGGGAGCTCTTGGAACTTGATGCTGCTGGTAGTGGAGGGGAAGGATAGTCTTATGGACTGTTCATCCTATGCTCTCCTTCCATATTATCTCATTTCCACCTGTGCCTGGACCCTGACTGCAGTTCGGAAAGCACACTCTCTTCTGGACTCAAAGCTAACACAGCTCACACAACATTTTCACAAGACCCATAGTAAGAAACAGATTTCAAGGCAAGAGCCTGTAGAAACACATACCTTTATACGGTATACACAGGGCCACGGATAGAACTGAGACAAATTTTTACCCAATCACAATGACCTTCTGGAGCAGTATTTTCACCAAAGGCTATTCAATCTCATCCTTGAGAAGTGCTCATTGTGACCCACTCTACAGCCTTCCCCAGCCGCTAATGAGTCGAGAGCTGCAGCCTTAAGAAGCTCGGGTCCTGCGCACCACCTTGATAATGAACCACATCACTGCCTTGCAAATTCTTGTTTTGTTTCCTAATTTTAATGAGTTTACATCTTGTCTCTCTAAAGACCTGATTAAAAGCTTCAAAACAAACCTCAAAAGGACAACAGAAATATCTAAATTCGGGGGGCTGCGTTCACGCTGGGCACGGCACTCAGAGCCTTTTAGGGGCATGATCTGATGGTGTGCGCCCACGGCTGCCAGGTACATATTACTGCTGTCCCTCGTCACCATTTTCACCTGTTTCACACCAAAAAAGGCCTTACAGTTTGGAAAGCCTAAGTAGGTTGCCCAAGGACAAGGACTATGAAGTGGTAGAGCAGGGTAAGCCGGAGGATGGTCTGAGTCCGGATTCTGCTCCTAGCTCGTAGGCAGCGCTGGCCTTCCTTTCCATCCATTCTCATTCCAGGCCAGAGCCCTCCGGTGACCTCTTTGTCCCCCCATGGACAAGGCAGCAACAACACACATGAATGCACAGAACTGGCCAAGCAACTCGGGGTGGAAGTAGCTGGCAGACATTTCCTCCAGCCGACACCCTTTTCAAGCAAGGGCCGCTGACCTTCTGCCCCTCCCCGAAGCTGCCAGGCCTGTCTGTCTTGGTTCCCCTCACTCCTTTCAAGGGAGTCTCCTTCTTCTGGAACACCAGTCACCCCTGACTGCTTCCCCCCACCCGCACCAATTAAACTGTCACAGTTGGCTGGCTTGGAGACAGGTGCAGGCAGGAAGAAATCTGAAAGAAGCCGGGAACTTGGGAGAGATGGGGCTTCTCTCCGGAAGCTGCTCTTTGGTTTTTCTGTCACACCGGTCTACAGACGGGTCGGATGAGCCCACAGACGTCCCACAGCAGCCACAGGTGAGAGACACAGCCTTCTGGAGAAGTGGCAGCCGCTTGTGTCTGTATGGGCATCCCAAACTCCATTTTCAAGATTTCAAATGCAGCGGGGGAAGGGGTATGACTGCTCAAGAGGAGAAAACACCCCACGGAGAGTCTCATGATTAGACGTGTTTTATAGGCCAGGAAGGGAGGGTTCTCAATCTCTGTTGGATCGTTGGGTATGAGGACTGCCCTCTGTCTGGCACGTGGTCTTCATAGCAGAAGAAACAGCAGTGCTTGAGCAGATGAACCTACCCTGCAGAGCAAGAATCCTTAGCATGGGGTCCATGGACCAATTTTAGAGTCCCTTGCAACCAAAGTTCCTACAGTATTCATCAAATTTCCAAAGTGGTGCTTGACCCACAGGAGAACCATCATCATGGCACAAGGCAGTCACACATATTGCCTTCTCTAATTTTACTTGATGTAAGGACCAACATATTCATTCATTCCTCCTCTGAGCATATGCGCATGAGTGTAGACACGCAGTCACTGAATGCCCCATCTGTATCTGCTCTCCAGCCTCACCAAGTACCCAGCGATAGACTGCACGCCAAGGCACGGATAGGCAGTATGGCCACCTGGAGCGCACCTCCATTATCACTGCCGCTCTCTACAGACCTTGCCTTAGCCTTCCTGTTCATGCTTTTATGAAGAGGGCAAAATCCTTACTGGACTCCCCACACTTCCTTCTGATGCTAGTGGAAAAGCATGTGCCAGCTAGAGCCATCTCACGACCTCCATGACTGTCATCGTTCTTTATATACGGTCCCTGAATTTCCCTCCAAGGCATCAAGATCGACTGTGTCTCAAACTGGGCCATGGGTTCATCTTTGGGCAAGAGGTAGGGGGAGCAGAGAGAGAGAGAGAGGTGAAAATACCAGCTCTTAAAGGAAGAGACAGGGGCTCTCTGGGCATAAAGAACATGGACTGAATATCTTTAAGAAGGACAAGTGCCTTATAGTAGATCCCAACATCTAATGGCCCTGGAGTCCTACCTACATTTTCTTCCTGAGAGTACCGTGATAAGTAAAAGGCAGTATGAGTATTTTCCATTTGGAAACCAGACTGATGAAGCAGTTCTACTGGAGTCAGGATATCATAATGGAATGGCCATCATTTTTGTAGCTCTGAAAATATCTGAGCTTTATAATCAGAGTCTAACAAAGCTACCTTAACATTAGCTGCAAGTTTCCCTGTAAAAAGTGAAAGATAAGGGGATGAAGCTGTAGCTCAGACTTGGGACCAGAGGTAGGAAGAAAGATCCAGAAATGCTTCTGATTTCATTTTTGAAGGGGCCATAGCATTAGAATTTCATCAGTAAATGTTGAACTGAATGCTAAGCAAATTGCAAAGTTTAAGGTTAATAAAAAAGTACAGCCAAGGGGTGCCTGGGTGGCTCAGTCAGTTAAGCGTCTGCCTTTAGTTCAAGTCAGATCCCAGGGTCCTGGGATGGAGTCCCACAATGGGCTCCCTGCTCAGCGGAGAGTCTGCTTTCTGCTTCTATGTCTCCTACCCCTCTCCCCTGCTCTCATGCGCGCTCTCTCTCTCTCTCTCTAGCTTGCTTTCTGAGATAAATAAATAAAATCTTTATAAAAAATATAGCCAAGATTTATCTATGTTAACTCACCCATTAACTATACCCAAATAGGCTGGAAATTGAACCAAATTTCATATAATGTGTCCATTTAGACAAGTAAGTCGGAAGATACTCTCCAATACTTATCAATTACAAACGTGTAGTATAATCAACTCTGCCTTGGTCACATTAATACACCAGCAGACCAAATAGATTTGGGCTTCTTTTCTTATAAAGAACCTGACAATTTAAGGGGGTTATGTTCACTTCCATTTATGTCCTGGAAAATACACTCTTGTGACTTAGCAACCATGTTTAAAAAGCTCTTGCAGTTCTTAAACAAACAGAGTGTATGTTTATGAGGTCCTAACGACGTTATTTTCAGGGATGACGTTGAGTTCGTGATATGTAGCTTTAGGGATTTACAGTAAGTTGTGGGTGATTTATTGCTGTGACATACAGTATCTGCCTAGAGAGGAGTGGACACTTACCTAAGCAGCATTTGCAAGTGCGTTAGATGGAAACAAGCTAGAGCACCTGGAGACCATGGGCTCCTTACTTCAGAGAGGGAAGGGGCCCTTTCCAGGGAATGGAGAATCAAGAGTTAAGAAGGTTTTTTGGCACTCAGAGAGCAGAGCTAATTCAAGACCAGAGAGACAGTTTAGAATAAAGATTGAAGACGGGAGGCCCAAATCTGGCCTGCAGAAGTGTTTTGTTTGGCCTGCAGAGTACTTTCAAAGATCTGGAGCCGTGGGCAGTATTTTAAAACTGGAGATTCCGCATAAAGCCTGGTTTCCTCTCCTCTCTCTGAAACGCAGAAAGATCAGACCCCACGAGCCTGTGTTCTGCTCAGGGACAATCAGCTGGAGTTGGGAAGCCACCTTGGGATAGAGGACTGAGCTCTCACCGCAGCTCAGTCCCCACCAGATCCTCCCACTTTCTAACATCGGCCTGCCCCCCATCTCCTGGAGCCTACCAAACCTTGCTGGAGGGAGTGGTATTTTTCACTGTAGTGGTCTGAGCAAACAGATCCCTAAACTGGCAAGGCTCATTTTCAGACAGAAGGATGGACAAAGCACATGTTTTTCTCTAAAACTCATCAGAAGATTATTAGGTTTTCTGAAGGAAAAAAAAAAAAAATTTGGACCTATCAACAGGTGACATTTTTTGCTTAAGGCTGGGGTGCTAAAAGTTCCTATTTCCCAAAGCCGAGTCAAAAGACATGGTTCGAAATGGAATGTTTATTTTTAATTTCCTCATCTGAAACAATTAGGTGACACTGAGAGGGATAGGATATTAGGCCTCCGTCTCTGGGCTTGTTTTGTTATCTGTGAAAATTTCCAGATGGATAGGGCTGACAGAAAAGGAGGAACCAGAGCCAACTTTCCATCAGGCACAGCAGACACAGTGCCTACAACCCACCAGACTTCTAGTGACCTATAATAATGCCTTAATTTTCATTTTTCTAAAATCAGAAGAAAAAATAAATATAATAATAATGAATACATGATACTAAATCCAGCCTGGATTATGTTCATCTTTATAGGAATGCAGTCACAAAATGTAACTTTCAATATTCTGTACAGAGAAAGGGACCCAAGAAGGCACAAGCACCTACACCCATGAAGAGCATCATGTGACCCACCCCCCACCCCACCCCCGCCCAGGCAAACCCTGGTCTCCAAATGTGCCTCGACCGTCTCGTCAGTAGCACCCCCTCCCTCGGCCGTAACATTCCTCCCACCACATCCCGGGATGCTCAGAACCTGGCAAGTTCATAGACAATGCCCCTGAATGGCGTATTCCACCCTGACCTTGGTTTCAGAAAGGTGGAGTGGATGTCTTCCAGTCAGTCACTTCTGGAAATTTCCAGAGAGACGTTTCCAAAGATTTCCATCATCTGGTACTGGAGAACAGGTCTTATGGCCATGAGGGATGATTTCTTATCTGGTTCTGTGATGCTACCCCTTGAAACACTCTCAATTCTTTAACCCCATGGCTCATAGCAAGGCAAGGCTTTGCTGGGTTCTGCACACACTGAAAATAAAAGTCAGAGGACATAGCACAGGCCATAATGAGAGGCCCCCCTGTGGATCCCTAGAATCAAGAGGAGATGGAGTTTTCTACCTCCTCAACACAAAACCTTGCCAAACCATTCCCAAGACCCAGCTGTCTCCTCGGCTTCTCTACTTTCAGTCCCTCTGTAGTGCTCATGTTAGAGAGTGAAGATACAATGCCTAGTGAAATCTCACTGTTGTCTTGCTTTGTTACCTCATTCTTCCTATCTTTATCTTTTTCCTGTATTTATGCCCTTTCACCCTCTATCTCTTATATGATGGCTAGACTTTCTGACCCTTATAAAAATATATATAATTTAAAAGTCCTAATGAAAAAGATCTAGACTGAGGCATAGTATTCTCAATCCTCCATACCTAGCAAATGTCTTACACACAGTTCATACTTAATAGGGATCTCTTACCTGACTGATACCTTTAAGGGCATGGGTTCATGGCTCTCAGCTCTAGGCAGCTCTAGGTCCGCCCCTGGCCAGCTGGGTGTCCTTGAGCAGGTCACTGAGGGTGCTGAGGCCCAGGGAATGGTGGCATCAAGAGGAATCTGAAGTTTCTTTTGTAATCTCTGTTCTTATTTTTTTTCTTAATTTTTTATTTTTTATAAACATATATTTTTATCCCCAGAGGTACAGGTCTGTGAATCGCCAGGTTTACACACTACACAGCACTCACCAAAGCACATACCCTCCCCAAAGTCCATAACCCCACCCCCCTTCTCCCAAACCCCCTCCCCCCAGCAACCCTCAGTTTGTTTTGTGAGATTAAGAGTCACTTATGGGGGGGGCGCCTGGGTGGCTCAGTGGGTTAAGCCGCTGCCTTCGGCTCAGGTCATGATCTCAGGGTTCTGGGATCGAGTCCCACATCGGGCTCTCTGCTCAGCAGGGAGCCTGCTTCCCTCTCTCTCTCTCTGCCTGCCTCTCCATCTACTTGTGATTTCTCTCTGTCAATAAATAAATAAAATCTTTAAAAAAAAAAAAAAAAAAAGAGTCACTTATGGTTTGTCTCCCTCCCAATCCCATCTTGTTTCATTGATTCTTCTCCTACCCACTTAAGCCCCCATGTTGCATCACCACTTCCTCATATAAGGGAGATCATATGATAGTTGTCTTTCTCTGGTTGACTTATTTCGCTAAGCATGATACGCTCTAGTTCCATCCATGTTGTCGCAAATGGCAAGATTTCATTTCTTTTGATGGCTGCATAGTATTCCATTGTGTATATATACCACATCTTCTTTATCCAGTCATCTGTTGATGGACATCTAGGTTCTTTCCATAGTTTGGCTATTGTGGACATTGCTGCTATAAACATTCGGGTGCACATGCCCCTTTGGATCACTACGTTTGTATCTTTAGGGTAAATACCCAGTAGTGCGATTGCTGGGTCATAGGGCAGTTCTATTTTCAACATTTTGAGGAACCTCCATGCTGTTTTCCAGAGTGGTTGCACCAGCTTGCATTCCCACCAACAGTGTAGGAGGGTTCCCCTTTCTCCGCATCCTTGCCAGCATCTGTCATTTCCTGACTTGTTGATTTTAGCCATTCTGACTGGTGTGAGGTGATATCTCATTGTGGTTTTGATTTGTATTTCCCTGATGCCGAGTGATATGGAGCACTTTTTCATGTGTCTGTTGGCCATCTGGATGTCTTCTTTGCAGAAATGTCTATTCATGTCCTCTGCCCATTTCTTGATTGGATTATTTGTTCTTTGGGTGTTGAGTTTGCTAAGTTCTTTATAGATTTTGGACACTAGTCCTTTATCTGATATGTCGTTTGCAAATAATTCTCCCATTCTGTCAGTTGTCTTTTGATTTTGTTAACTGTTTCCTTTGCTGTACAAAAGCTTTTGATCTTGATGAAATCCCAATAGTTCATTTTTGCCCTTGCTTCCCTTGCCTTTGGCGATGTTCCTAGGAATCCCTGTTATGATGAGACTTGTGGCCAGACCTCCCATGCTAGGTTTTCCCATCAATCTAGAGTTGGGACAGTATTGTCCCTTATAGATACACACACACAGACGCACATACACTCCTTTCTCCCAAATTCTATGAATAGTGACATGTGCATCAGAAAGTCCCAAGGGCATCTTTGCTGCAAGAAATTCCATTTTTAAGCCACAAATGACTCGTCATTGACCAGAGTGTCCCCAACGCTACCATTTGTCAGTGCGTCAGGAAGAAGGACAGGGGGAATAAAAACGGAGAGAGAGGTCACATCTCCATTCTCATCTGCAGCCCGTAAGACCTATCATAAAGTTGTAACAGACTGTACCAAACCTCAGCACAAGCATGGCAGTGGTATAAGCATGAGCTTTGTCCTTGGGTTTGGATTAAACCGTTCTGAGTGCTAACCTTTCTCTCCAGATGGCTCCCACCCTGATCCCTTGGCGGTCCTGAAGGCATATCTGACCATGACCTTAGGTAGAGGACCAGGGAGAAAATCCAGCCCTCGAGCATTATAAATACACGCTCACAGCAGAAGACATAAACAACTAACTGAATCTTCAAAGGAATGCATTTTCTTCATTTTCCCTAAAACAGTCCTTCTGTTACAAGAGCCAAAAGGGCTGAAACAGTGTCAGATAATCCAAAGTTCTCTTCTGAAATTCTGGACAGTGGTGAGAGTTGAAGAAATAATTCATTCTAATTTTGGAGAGGAGAGTAAATATGCGTTTATAGACGTAGTTATCAGATAGTGTTTTCATAGGGAAACAAATGAGCCATTGGGCAAAATGTCCTCAAAAGTCATGCATAACAAATTCCAGGAAAAAAAAAAATTCCAAACAAGCCAAACCAAAGCACTCAGCCTTGCTAACCTTCCACAACACAGCTGAGCTCTTACCTCCCCTCCGAAATAGTACGGAAGGGGAAAAAAAAAAAAAAAAAAAGGATCATAAATCAAGGAATTTCAGAGCCTCTTGCCCAGGGGGATGAGGCAAATGAATCCCAAGTGCTCACCTGGCATTATCTTTGTTCTGTTCCATGGCCCTAAATTTGCCCCCATGATGACAGCCTGAGACTTCAAAATGGGCGTAAAAATCACTGTTTGTTTTGCTAGTCCATGGGTAATATTTGCCATCACATCTTTGTTCACTTTATATTTGGTAGAATGAACCCAAGGGATCAGGGAGAAACGGGAGAGATCTGTGCTGGCTCTAGGTCTGCCCCTGGCCAGTTGGGTGTCCTTGAGCAGGTCACTGAGGGTGATGAGGCCCAGGGAACAGAGGCACCAAGAGGACTCTGAAGTCTCTTCAAGCTCAGACATGTCATTCTCTCAGGTTATCTTTTGTAGCAAATCTGGAAGGTCTAGCTCTGTCTTCCCTCCCACTCCTAACATAGTCCCTGAGTTTTTCCAAGGAAATGCTAAAGAGGAGCAGGTCCGGATGCTTCTGGACACGGTCACAAGTGGTAGCTCTGTATCACCTGTGCAATGAGAAATGAGGCATGCAGCTGAGACCACCTCACCCAGAGGGAAGGGAGAAGAACAAAGAGGAGCTACCCTCCATATCCTCCATATCCTCCACCTGTCTCCTCTACCAGGTTTGTGCTCACCTGATTTAAAAAAAAAAATAAAAAAGAAAATGGCATTTTGGAAAGCCAGAAGAAGTAGCACAGCTGAGCTGGGGTTGCACCCGTGTCAGAGAATCTGGTGTTGCCATTAAATGTTAAACTCTGCCAGGGGACAAGGACTTCCCATTGGGAGTTATTTACAGACTCTTTGCCCTGAGGGGGCCTCCCCTTCCCCACCCCTCCCAGGGCCCAGCTCCTCCACCATCTGACGCTCCATTCTTTCAACAGCTGCGGGCTCTCCTGTTGTGCTCCCTTCACAGATGTGCAGTGCTGTTCTGAACATCCTGCCCTTGAACTTTCCCTACCCATAATTTTCCAAACCAAAGCCTGGCAATAAAAATGTCAGTGAGGGACAGAGAAA
The DNA here is from genome assembly GCF_964662115.1 of Mustela nivalis. Taxonomy (NCBI): domain Eukaryota; kingdom Metazoa; phylum Chordata; class Mammalia; order Carnivora; family Mustelidae; genus Mustela; species Mustela nivalis. Next base: position 137,873,806 of record NC_139021.1, read on the forward strand.
ATTGGGGGGGGGGGGAGTATGTAAAAAAGGAAGAAAAAAGAAAAAGAACAGGGAGATGCTTTGCACACACAGGGACTTGTGTTGACTTCCTCAACAGAGGTTCAGTGCACAGCAGGACTCCTCAACGAGGACCTCAAGGCAGAGAACGGCAGGGAGTTTCTCAGCACAGCACCTAGAAATGTCAAGTTCCATAAAGGAGCTGGGGACAGAGTGAGGTGGAGAGCTTTCTTGCCTATGCCGTGGGCTCTCCAGCTGTTCTTCCTGGGGGGGGGGCGTGCTCATGGGGAAAGTGAGAACAGCCTTTGTAGTGATTTACAGATGACTTTGTGCTGCCGTGGAGGTGACAACGCGATCCTCGCAGCTCTGCCAGGTGTCCGCTACAAAGCTGGCACACAGAGGCACTGGGTCGGCACCTGTGCGACAGCCAGTAAGAATAAGACCGGCTGGAGGAGATCGGGTATCCGACGGTGCTGCAAAGATCTCCACAGAAACATCTCTGGGAACAAATTCTCCTTGGGTGCATTGCTTTGATGGTACTAACTTTCTAGGAACACAATGCAAAACTACAACCAGTTAATGAAATCCTACAACTCTCTAGAGAGATAAAAGAACCTGTCTGATGGAGAAACGGGGACTCTCTCATTACCTGTTTTTGTGTGCCAAAATGACAGGCACAGAGGACAAGGTCAGTACCATGGGAGGAAGCGAAAGGTCTTTCTACTGGGAAAGAATCCCGTAAATGAGAGAAGCCCCTGAGAAACAATCAGCTTTCCTTGTTCTGTGCTAACTCGACCCTATTCCATCACCCAGTGCTGCCTCCCCACTGAGAGAAAAGAGAAGGGAGTCTCATTAAGCCATAATTTAGGAAGAAATGAATCCAGACCTAAACAGACACCAGACAGAACACATTCCACAGACATGTCCCACATGTCTCGTGTCCTAGGAAGGAAGCTTGCTAAGACTCCCGTAGGCACTGCTGACTTGCAGACTTGGTGACTCCAAAGGTAGAAATTGGAAAGATGGAGAACAAAAGAGAAAACAGGACAGATGAGTCAGGTACAGAGGCTAAGCTACTCCTTGTTCTTACAACTCCTGACTCAAGGCACGGACTCACTTCCAAAGTCTGGAATCATACTTCGAGACCTGGAAGAGAGATGCCTTTAGACATGCTTGGTTCAAATCCAGACCCCATGACAGATGAGCTCTGTGGGTTGAAAAAAATGCTGCATCTTCAGCCTCCTCACCTGCCCAGCAGGAAGAGTAGTCACACCCACCCGATCAGATCATTGGGAGAATTCAGTGAGGTCATGTGTGGTGTGTACCGTAATGCTTAGCACCATACCTCACACAGGGAATGTCAGTTCTCCCGGCCTTTCTGAGGACAACTTCCAGGCTGGAGGACTAGAGCCCCTCCTATGAGAACACTCAGTGGGTAAGACTGCTGGGGGTTGGCCAGTTCTGCGAAGCCTCTGGGTATCCCCATCCTATCAACGGTACCAGTTTTATTTTCGGAGAGGATGAAAACAACCTGTCAATTTCTATTCCAATCTTCAAGATAATCTTCCTTAGCCATACCTAACCCTAAGCAATTTTACCGTGTGGAACATCTTCAGTGGTAGTACACTGAAGAGGTCTCAAATGAGCGAATGACTCCAAGATGAATGAGCCGATGAATACACACGTAAAATGTTATATGAATGTTGGAGACCTGGGGAGGACCATTTTCACATCATAACACTGCCATTAGCCTGGAATCCAGCCCTTGGATGAGATGCTTTCCAAAATTTGTACTGTTCTTCCCTCCTCCTTCTAATGTCCATATCCCCAAAGCAGCATCGCTGATATGAGAAGCCAAGAGCAAAGACTGGTGAAACCAGCAGGCGCCCCCACTGTGTGCCAGCAATTTTGGAGCAGACAAAGTCATTAAGGAAAATTTTAACAATGTATAACCTTTCAGCTTTACTCGGCTAACAGCAGGTAGCTTGCCTTGCAGAGACATGAGCCTGCACTGAAGTCACCAGCAAGCAGGACTTGACCTTCATTTTCAGTATATGCAGTATTAAATATTCATAATCCACAGAACTGTAGCATGAGAAGTAGCTGAGTTTAAACATGAATCAAAGGAATAAATATCTCCCCACAGGTGAGTCATCTTTTCCAAGAATGCCCCTGGAAAAAAAATGCAAATACCCAGGGCCTGAAGCCTCTGTCTCTTCCAACTTTCTCTTGAAATTCTAGAAGCAGCAGGAACTGCTGCGTTATGCAACCCATGAATTCTGCACTCACACTGACATCGTTGGGTCTTTTTTTTTTTTTCTTATCTATTAGAAAAGAATTACTGTTCCTATGTCAAAGAGAGGAAACAGACAGGGATGGGGCCAGTAATGGTGACATTATCACCCAGAGGGTGTCTGGGGCACTTTTGACTTGGTTGTACAATTTTAAAAAAATCTTTGCTTCACAGAGTATCAGAGCATGTGGGAGGAAAGGGTCGGCGTAGAGATCAAGAGACATCAGAATTAGGAGCTGGAGCAGCGCAGGCCTTAACTTGGGCAGAACACCTTTAAAAAGAAATGAAAAAAGAAACCGTTCTTTGGGGGCAGTGTCTGCCTTGTGTGGCTTCATTTAATATCTTTTGAGGGAGGGGATTGCTGTGTTTGGAGGGCTTAACGCTTCTCTGTGTCTGTAAGGAACTGACACTTGTGTCTATCCAAGAGTTGGTGGAACAACTTCCCCCTGCTTGGGTGTTTCTAGAGAGTCTACCACTGGGATGATGAAGCGTAATTTTAACACAGTTTAATGTAATTCTCTTTGGCTTTCAACTCCAGGAGCTCTAAGCACAATCTGTCCTAGCTAGACAGCAATCACTTGAAGCTGCAAGAGTGATTCTTCTGGGGCGATCCCTCTAGGAAAATTAAGACCCAAGGAAGGGCCCCTCGAATCCTTGAATGAAAAAGGACTGCTCAGGGAACTATCCTGGCCCAGCAACGGGAAAGGAAAGATGCATAGGCGAAGCTGTCTTTGGAAATGACTTACCCACTGCCTCTTCAGAGTACAGTAAGCTTGGAAAGGTTAACAAGATCACAGAGCCCACCAATGATGACATTTAACTGAACTGCCTTCCCCACCTGCTGCCACACGGAAGGGGAATCACAAACCAGCCAGCCTACCAGCCCATTAGCACAACCAAATAGACCCACCTGACGCTGAGCCATCAGGGCATCCCCTCAGAGTCTCTTTCCTATATTAATCAGCCTTTATCTTGCTCTTCAAGGGGCTGGGTGCAGAGAGACTTCACACCTTGAACTTGTGCTGCTGGAGCATTCCCCACCATTGTGGGGGAGACCAGCTGTGATTAAAATTCACTGACACAAGCCACCTCACAATGGTGTCTACCCAATTAGGCTCATGCAAAGGGAAAGCCTGTAGACTTATTTATTTGACTGATATATGTGAAGGGCGTAAATGCTAACAAAAATTGATCTGAAGAAGACTAGGTTTTTTGAGGGTGATAATATCGTGTAAGTTCCCAAGGGAAGTTTAAAGCTCTCTTTCCAAGACGCCCAGATGGCCAGCCAAACTACAAGTGTGTCTAATCGATGAGAGTTTTGAATGGAAAAATGGATTTTAAGAATCGACATTCAGCTTTCTTAGACATTTTTTGTTTGCATATTATATGTGGCTAGAATTTCATTTTCTCTTATTTACTCTGCTTGATTACAATGTCTCATAGGTTTGTTTCATTGTTGCTTTTGTTTTATTCCCGGGAATCGATGGACTTGCCATACAGGTTACTTCACAAATTCTACTTCTTCCCCTTACTTAATGTGCGCACGCTTCGCGGAGACTCCCCAGAAAGACGGAAGGCTCCTTGGTATTGGCTCTGCTGATCAGGTCACCCAGAGGACAGAACCTTGGGAGATGGCTATAACCAAACACAGCAATGCAAATGGAAAGTAGAAGGGCTAACATCAATAAACATAAGGTCTTCTTATAAACCAGGGCTCGCTATGCCAAACCATACAGGTCAGTCACAGAGAAGAAAGACTAAGGCTAGGACAGACCTCAGGGAGAAGAGACACAGGCTTGGTTCTAAGATTATTGGCATTTTTGCTGAAAAAAAGAGGAGAATAGGACTGAATGTCCATCTTTGGAATACACTCTTTCCAAGTTCGTAAAAGAAGCCAGAGCCAGACAGGGCTCCCGAGGCTGGCTTTCCCAAGACTTGGCAAAATCAGAACGAAATCCCAAGGACACTGGGGTGCTTCAGCGTATCCAGGGAAGGGGCTCTTGGCCTTGGGGAAGTCCATTCCTTTCCAACCTCTCACATGGAGCCGAGAACACCAGAATCTACTGAACCAAAGACTGCCTCTCAGTAGACACTGTAAAAAAGGACACAATTCAAATTCATCTAATAAGAGCATTTTATTTCTGAGAAATACAGAGGAGCTGAAAGGGTGGGGAAGGGAAAGAAGGCGGCGAGGCATCTCTCCGAACCGATCGCCATACTCACCCCTGTGTGAGGGTTTGCTCTGTCCGGGGCAGACACACGACATGCCCAAACCCATTTGCTGATCCTGGCATGGAAGCGGACGGGGTCTGCACCCCCTGGCATGTGAGAACACGCCACTCCTGGCAAGAGAATGAGGAAAGAAGACAAGGGCTTTAGAAGGTCTTTGATTCAATTCAAATATGGTCCAGAAGCATTAAGATGAGATATTTAAAAGAGGCTTACCTTCCATGCCATACCAGTTGGGAGTCTTCCAGACTTAAACAGCTCTTCTCTTTCTTGACTGGGAAGAGCTGATGGAGAGTGCATGTAGAATCTTGTCTTCCGGAGGCTTTTGAAAGGACCCTTTCCCTGAGGCAGGGGAGAGCAGTCCAGCCTTGTGCATGGGGACGGGCTGAAGGACCTCTGAGATTCTCAGACTTGGCTGATTCCCAGAGGCGAGTGATTCAAGGGATGCTTTCTTTATTTTCCCTGACATGGCATTTTGGCCTCAGCACCCTCAGCACTGCACAAAATCCTTTGGCTGGTGACCAGATGCCGCTGAGAAATTCAGAATTTAGGCGTTCATGAAATGAACCACAGAAAAAGAGCACATAGCTCAGAATTCAGGCACACCGGGGTGTACGCCAACAAGGACACAAAGCAGGTTCCTGGAGTCAAACTCCAGTAGGCAGCCATACCACGGATAGAGTTCAAAGAGGTGAAACCACTCTAACAGTGGACAATGCTGGCCAAGAGTTCAAGTTCATGTCACACAGAAAGGCGCATCAGACCAGCTCAGCTCCAGTTTCCCAGATGCTGTCAGCCTCAAGCTTGCAACAGAACAGTTGGAACAGATGAGGTACCCCGGGGTGACACCTGCAGGAAGCAGGGCAGAGCTGGCTGCCACCTAGCAGCTCTGCTCCGTGACCTCTTTTGCCTCTGATAAAGTATTAAACTCTGTCACAAGACCCCACTGCAGGCTCACCCTAGGGTACCAGTTCATTCAACTGGCACCCCAGGGGTCTGCGTGAATGTCCGCTCTGGGAAATGCTAGATGGCCGTGGGCCTACACCTCTGGGAGTCATCATGAACTCCCCCATCCCATCCGTCACCTTCACAAGTCAAGAAGCACTAACAAGCAATGTTCCCACGGAATATTCTGCTTGATAGCAGCAAAGGACAGAACCACGCTTCCTAATCTGACCTCCAGTAAGATGACGGCATCAGGAATCCCTCATGAGAAGAGGCCCTTTCCACCCATAGCAAGAATGGCTCAGACCCTCGGTGGCTGGATATGTGCAACCCTCCTGATGGCTGAATACTCATACCAGAGCCCTCTTAGTCTCTTGATGTTGTTAGTGCAAATACTTCAACAGGAAATAGCTATTTGAAAATAAATAATACCCAGCAAAAAGGCTTACCCTCAGATACCACTCCCTCCCACTTGTGCCAGCAGTGTCAAAGTAACCTTCCTCGTGAGAGCTTGTTTGCCCAGTCAGAAGACCAGCCCAGAGTAGCCCTGCCTTCCACGGACAGCCTTCCAAATTTCAGTGTTAAAGTAAATCCCTTGATCAATGCAGAGGCTCATGATTGTTTTAGCAAAGAGGGCAAGACAACGTATTTGAATACTCACTTTGACGAATCTATGAAGTATATTACAAGTGCACCAATGCTCAGAGCAAAGACTAAGACAACCTGCAAAAGAAGAGGAAAACGTCATCACTTAAGAGCCGACACCAGGAAGCTTCGTATTTCGTGTTTGGGGTTTTTTGGACACACGCGGCAGCAGCTGGGAAGCAGGGTTCTGACTGCTTTCTGGGGCCCCCTTGGGAATCTCAGTCCCTGGAGGCCCCCACCGGACGCCCTGATGTGGCCTTCGCACCTTGTAGCGGGCAGCAACCTCAGTGCCGGCCAACAGGGGTCAGGGCAGACTCTTGGATCTATGGCTCTCATCCTGCCCTGTCCTCAACAGGATCCAGCTTCTCCGCAACTGAAGCCTCTGGTGGGAAGGGCAGGCAAACATTCAGGTGACACAATGGGTCATGTTATATGCAACCAGGGCCCAGAGGAACTCAAATATGGGAATATCAATTTTTCACAGCTCTGCCAAGATACCACTTGGCAGTGGATACATACCATAAAATTCACCTATTTTAAGCATACAGTTCAATGACTTCGAGTAACTGACCAAGTGGTACAGCCATCACTGTCATCTAGTTTCGAACATTTTCGTCAATCCCAGTTACACCCCTCACAGGGACACGCAAGAACGGTCGGTCCCTACTTCTGCCCGATAGCCTACGCAAACCCTGATTTACTTCCTGTCTCCAGGCAAGAACCATCAATTTGAAAAGCACATATCTGCTGCTTGGACGTGTGTGTGTGTGTGTGTGTGTGTGTGTGTGTGTGTGTACTTATAACACCTCTCAAGTATTCTGGAAACAGTTTAGGTGAGGAAAGCCAAAGCTGGTAATACATTAGAGCCAGCTACACAAGCATCCCTGTTCATGTTTACACTCTTCACTCAGAATTAACGCCTGCTGATCTAGAAGACAGTCTGGCATCTCCCTCAAAGACTACCTGTCACATGGAAGCCCATCCAAGCCATATGTCGCCGCTGAGGCAGACACCGACACTTCTGCCCCCTCTCTCCAGCCCAGTTTGTTTATTTAGTCTTTCACAGTGGAGACCAGTAGGGCATCTAAATGGATGCTCAGAAATAAGAAAGATGCGAAGATTGAAAACAAACGTCAACACCACTGCTAGACACAGTGCCAGGGCGCAGCAACGACCTTTCAGACACGCTATCTCCTAAAGGGACTTTGGAAGGAAAGAAGTGTCAGTCTCCTCTGAGTATCTCCATATTGCCATCTCTCTGGTAGCAGCTGGCGGAGAGAGAGGAATCCCAGCTTATGTAATGACTGGGCATGGTCAAGCCGTGTGTGTGTGTGTGTGTGTGTGTGTGTGTGTTACAGAGAGAGAGAGAAAGGACCACACACACATATCTGTACTGTGTGTGTGCACCAAAGCAGCGGAGCGGAAATGAAATCTACATACGGCATTCGCTGGAAACACTGCAGAGCCCCATGGAGCTGCGGGACAGGCGGCCGACCGCACAGTAAACACCGACAGTGACAAACAGCGCAAGGAAGACACAGCTTCACAGCACCTGACAGACTATCCTTATGAGAGGAAGTGGTAAAGCAGTACACCACTGGGGCTTATTTAATTCTTCCATTTTGTCTCAAAAACTAAACCACGCTGCAACTGAATCCAAGGCAGCACTGCAGTCTGCTGCGGGCAATTACCATCTCTCCGGGGGCTAATCCCCCCAGCAGGCTCACCCCAGACGTTCCCCTCACACTCACTCATTCATTCTTTGTAAAAGTCATCCACAAAAACAAACAAAAACATAAACAAGCCTGGCTTTCCTCCCTCTATTATCTGAATGAGGCACCAAAACAAATAGCTTCAGATTAACTTTGATCTGTGTTGCTATTTCTGAGACATAAGCAGTTAGATCCTGGCCCCGACCTCATTCTCAAAATGCTGCAAAGGGAAGGGGTGTGGCCAGGACACAGGGGAAGGACCTCTTCTTCATTCATAAACAGCTGACCGAGACTAATCTCTGCTGGCTGGACTGTGTGTGTGTGTGTGTGTGTGTGTGTGTGTGTGTGAATCCTGAGCTGGTCAGAGCAGGCTATACGGGCCAAGGAGGGGAGGGGAGGGGAGGGAAGGGCAGGGATGTAGGGGAGAGGGGAGGAAAGAGGATGGAAGCCCTTGCAAATGGCATCTACATCATTATGCAACACGCTCAGAATCTAAGCTCTCCTGCAATGGTGAGGATTTCCCAGCACTGGGGGGCCAGACCAAGTAGCCGACTCTGATTTGTACCAGCTGCCTTCACTTGGCCTCTGTGACGGGGAATAATGTGCAGCTTATTTAAGCAAATCAGCCAGTGACAGGAGGGGAGGACTCCTGCTAGCTTCTTAAGATGCAAACTCAAATATCAGCACCTCTCTGATAGGGCAAGGGAGGAAAGTAATCCAAAGGCAAATGACCTCCAAGAACTGAAGATCCTGATGAGTGAGCCTGTTCTTGGGTCCACATGGTGGGCCAGAAGCCTGGTTCCTGAGGCACAGGGTGTCCAACTGTTCCACCCACCCGCCTCCACGACTGACGTGATCAACGGGGAGCAGACCAACTTCTCAGGATTAAGGCAACTAGGCATGTGATTTTTAAACTTGCTAAATGGCTCTTTATCATGTCAGGCTTGATTGCATGGTCAACCTGGATCCAAGCACTACAGAAAATGCATCAGCTCCTTGGCTTACACCATGAAAACAGGATTCCAACAAAGATTCGTCTTCTACAAGGCCCTGGCAAAGGACTAGCACTCTCTCTCTCCATCCTTTATACCTCTCTCTCACTCTGACAAATCGCCCATTGTCTCAGAACCCTGCTCTAAATATGAAAAAATTAGGTCCAACTGCAAACAATGGTTAGATATTTAGCCTAAATGCCAGTGGTTATGTTATAGAGCACCCAGAAATAATTATCTAAGTATTTATTTCACATCTGCTATATTTGAGGCCCTAGGAAAAGTGGGAAAAAGTCCACTTGGAGTCACAAAACATACTCCTTTGTGGAGTAACCCTTACATAGTAACCTATGTTACATTACGCGATGATGCAACTTGTGCCGGGTTGTACAGGAAACGTATAGTCAATCTGCAATGAGGTATTGACTAGGTAGAGATATAAATGGGAGAAGTTAAGAATGGGTGGGAACCATAGGGGCTCTTGTCTCAATATGATTTTTGTTCTCAATGTGTCCCTTCTCCATACCTGTATTGGCTACTCTAGCATCCCTTCAGTAAGGGGGGAGGCCACTAGGAGTCCTTCCATGTGCCTCAATAGTCCCAGGAATAAAAGGCACTTAGTCCAAGGGACATGGTAAAATGAGGCCACGAGAAGCACAACACCTGAGATTGAGAAGCGCTAGCCCTCCAGCAGCAGGGTCACAGAAGACCCCTTCCAATAACCAAGCACTTCACAAAGCTGTTGCAAACAAGACCTTGTAAACACAGTCTGACATGTGGGACAATATGAGCATTCCCTCTCAAGGCACACTGTGCGCTGACCTCCGCCAGAGCCTTCCTAGCTTTTCACAGGTTGGGGTCCCCAGATCATCACGGCTACCTGGAATGGGACGAGCCACCATATTCTTAGGTTGACAAAAAAAATACCTCATGCTACATGATGATATGAAGTACTGAGCGATATTTACGGAGGTGCTGGATACCTAACAAAAGTGATTTGATTAATGTCATTGAAACAAGGGTACCCTTGAGTTATCTGTTCTCAGAAATGGAAGGTCAAACACTACATGTGTTTGCACAGAAGAATATCAGGAAAAGACCCACAGATACAGACACGCATTGTATTTAAAAAAAAAAAAAGTTTGTCCATAACACCTGGCACCAGGAGCCTGATGATAAATGGAGCACAGAGAGGGGATGTTCACAGATATTTTCATGATGGTCATTCCAGCAGGTCCTGGAGATCTCTCAAATGTCTCAGAAAGTTCATGAAAATGGAAAGCAGGATGGCAACGCACAGAATATCCCCTGTCAGGTCACTGAGGATCTCCATGGAAAGGACAGTCCCAGTAAGAATGAACACAGAATGAATGAATCAGGAAGGTGGGCTCTTGGACATGTTGCCTGTGCTAGAAACTGGTTTTCCAAGTTGTTAGAGTTCGACCCAAGTGCTTTCAGTAGACACTAGTCATGAGTCTGCGAGGGCCTCCAGACACTCACTGGAGCAAAGGCTCAGAAAGGCAGCTCCCATCACAATCCCCTCCTGGGAGTAGCATTTCTTAAAAAACAGAGATGCCTTCCCCCTGCCCTGGAACCAGAGAGTGGCCAGCTGGGGGGACGGGCAAGCTGGGCACCTCTATCTTTTCACAAGCTCCACCAGTGAATCTGATATATGGTCAAGAATGGGAGTCACTGAATTAAAGCCATTAGGGGAAACCACTTAGCTCAAGTCAGAGATTAATTTACAAATGTCGCCTTAACAATTAGCCCATTAGAACATATGTATGAGGCCTGGAGGCTTTGAGAATCATGCTAGGAGTACTCTAGAAAGGACAGAGAAGAGGATGGATTAATTCTCTCCTGAGCAGGTTTTATACATTATCAGGTCCCAGCAGAACAAATGACCCTAATTAATGATTCTGCACATTTAATTGGGGCCTAGCCAGTCACTGGCAGCAGCGACCCCTCCAAAAATGGACCATTTTCTACCTATAATCCCAAAGGCACATCACTATTTTTTTATTGAGGTATAATTTATATACAATAAAATTCACTATATAAAAACAATAGATATGAGAACTCCCAAGGCAAAACAATGTGGGGATGTTTTGTTTATGAGTGATAACATCATTCCACCCTCCAAATTAAAATGTTTGGTCTGGTGAATTTAACAGCTCCGACAGACATTTATTGAACCCCTTTGTACAAAGCCCAGAGGGAGAAAGAGGGAAAAAGAAAACAAAAAGAGCAAAGTCAGGCCTGGTCTTTGCCCTCAATGAGCATGGAATCCAGAAGTTGAAATTACTAAGGTGTCCCCTGTGGCTTTGATAAATGCCTCACATACGAACGGACATTTCTGGGATGTCCAAGGAAGGAGAGGACCCAGAAGCAACACCACTACCAGCACAGACCCCCGAAGCGGGAGGGGAAGGGGAGGTTAGAAAAGCCAGGGAGAAGAACGGAAATCCCTGACACCCCCACTCCACCAGTCTGCTGCCGGGAAAGGCAGGCACCAGCACATCAGCAGACAGATTCCTGGCATTGAGGGTACAGGCCCCCTTGGGTTGGAATCCCCACTGCCCCCATAAGCTGTATGCTCTTGAGCCTATCACTTCACACCTCCAGGACTCCACATCCTGACCTGTGAAATGGGCCTTTGGAACAGATGGTCATGAGATCAGGACCTAAGTAGGTTTTCGCTCACAGTGAAAGAACTCAAAACTTTTGGCTGGAGAAGGCAGCGTTCTTTGATGCCAAGGAGATGTCATTTGTATGACATTTGTATGTCATTGTAACTCGGCACAATGGCCATTATGCGTGTCACTAATCTGGGTTAGAGGGTTTCTTTCAGATAATCGTAAGCGGGAATCCGATGGACACTCGGATTCATGGTTTTTGTGTGTCCTGTAGCACAATCAATTGCTCAAGCAGGTGCCATCGCACGAAACTACAACACAACCTAGAGGGGCCACTGGCTGGCCCTCTCGTGGCTCCGTGCCTCATTCTGCTCTTGCTACAGGGAAAAATGAGTGGGGGAGGTCTCGCTCAGTCTCCTTTCCTCCTGCCTCTGTGAATCTTTGAAAAGCCCACGTTTCTGTAGGTTTTGCCCAAAGAAGCTCACACTCTGAATATCAGTTTTTTCTTAAGGAAAAAAAAAAAAAGGATATGTTTTTCTTCCCAGTCTGCCAGTATACTAATGTTTTCCTCACCCTTCAACCACTCTCAAGAGAAGACATGATCTTGCTACCAAGAAAGGTATTTTTGTTATCCCAAATAACAAAAGATTTGTAAAATATAAAACCAATATTTTGACAGTGCCATTTAAACATCCAAAGGTCCCCTAAGTTTCCAAAATAACATTCTGGCACATTACTTTTGACTTATGAACTGCTTATACAAAAAGTCTGCAAGTTGATTCACTGAAAGCCAAGACTCCAAACAACGGTTTAAGTACAGATATGTTCAAGATGAAAGAATAAAAGAATAAAGAAGTGCTTTCAGTAGTTATTATTTAGAATTATAAAATATGTGGGATTTCCAGATAAGAGTAAAATTGTGCTTTATACAAATGTACAGAAGCCTAGTGAAAACGTTGATGCCTTTGGGAGCATTTAAATTGGTGCTTCCAATAATGCAATACTTAAAGCCATACTCATTACAGACTAGACTGGATTGTTAGGACAAAAGATACAATTTGGAGAGGACTTCCCACCCCTTAAATTGCTCCAAATGACTTCCATGGCTTTGGGTATAAAGAAAAAAAAAAATCCCAGCTTATGAGACCCTGCAAATCCTGGCCCCTTTCCTCTGCTATAGACTGAAATTAATTGAAATTTCAGGTCTTCTTATTCACCATGTGTGTCTCCCCACCCCAACTACCACAGGACCTTTGCACAAGTCCTCCAAAAAGTCTTACCTCTATTCATAAACCATTCATCCTTCAGATCTCTGCTCTGCTGCCACTTTCCTGCCATTAATGCAGAGAGTCCCCCCATGAACACAGTAATTTGTAGCACTTAGCATGGCAAAAGTTTTACATTTTTTGGTGCAATCACTTGATCAAATCCTCTCTCCTCCGCTGGACTGCAAGTTCTATGAAGACAGTTTGCCTGTCCATTTTTGCTCATCACTAAACTCCCAGAAGCTAGCAAAGTGTCTCAATCAATATATGTGTATTTGGAGAACAGTCAGGAGAATATGTTTGGACACTGGGTATAATGAAAGCAAAAGAGAGCTGGAAGGACATGGACCCTCACAGAGTAAGACCTTGGAGCTTAAAACCCCAGAAAGAGGTGAGGTATAGTTCCCATGAAGGCAGGATCCAAGGGACTCATGGCTGGAGTGGAGAGCGACTGGAGAGCATCACGGTTTAGAAGGTCGAGGAACTGGGAGGCAAGGGGGCTAGCAAGGAGGATCAGTGTGCAGATCGGAAGGGGACGGCTGCAGCTGGGGGAAGGGGAAGGAAGGAGGAGTCAGGGATGGAGCCACCCTGAATGGGATGTCGGCATCTGGGAGGTCAGACAGGGTAAGGACTCAGCAGGATGGCAGGAGCCTCAAGAGAAAAGGTTTTGCACCAAGAAGGAAGAGGCTATGGAGTCCCAGAGTGTTCAGGGGTCCCTGGGCTATAAAGAAACAAGCCACCTACAAAGAAGTGAGGGAAACTTTGTCTCTCTGAAAGACAGGTTCAATTATAAGGTGGCAGATATCAGGAGTGCTACAGGAAGAAGTTGAGAATTTAAATTAGGATCGGGACTGGGAATGTGTGAAAACAAAGTGAAGTACGTGTCAGAAGGAAGTAATACACAAAATAATGTAAATATTAATGTATAAGCAATGCATGAATACAGAAACACGCACACACACACTGCAAGGGACACAGAGATAAACTGATACTCTACCCATTAATCACAAATACTAGGTCTCTATCAATATTTATTAACCAATCACATTCCTAGCAATGTATCTCTGCCCATTTCCAAATTAGGTAATTTCAGAATGACCATAGGACCATTCAGGACCATTCCAAAATCCTGGAAAATAATAGGGTTCCTTCTTAAGGCAAACTACTAAAAACAATTTTATTGTAAATCACACATCTGTTGGCAAACAGACTAAGCACAATAATGAGCTTTTTTCAGCGGGGAGAGGAGAATTTGACTAATATGGAATAGATATCAAGGGTCTGGATTCTTCTTTTTTTTTTTTTTTTTAATTTTCCCCAAGGAAGTATTAGGGGCATAATCATACATCAGTTGCGCAATCTCTTCCCTCCCGAGGGACCATGTTGCTATAACTCCGGGGCACAAGTTGTGCGTATTTCTGCAGGTCAGTGTTTCCCTACTGCCATGGAGATGTCAACAGTGTTACATCTTGGGTTTCGTTAACCATGCTCATTTCATTTTGCACAACACAAATATACAGAAGAGTTAAATGTGCTTCTCTAAAAGCCCCAATTTATTATAAATGAAAACAAGAAACTGAAAGGATCAAAAGCAATTGGAACATTGGGCCAAAACTTTCCTGATAATTGAGGTTTAATGACACGAAAATCTTATATACCATGGCATCATATAAAACTTAAAAGGTTGATTCTCACATTTTTTCAAAGATTTTATTTATTTATTTGAAAGAAAGAGATCACAAGTAGGCAGAGAGGCGGGCAGAGACACAGGGGGAAGCAGGCTCCCTGCTGAGCAGAGAGCCCAATGTGGGACTCGATCCCAGGACCCTGAGATCATGACCTGAGCCAAAGGCAGAAGCTTAACCCCTTGCGCCAAACTGGTGCCCCTGATTTTCACATATTTTTATGAACAGCATTAAACTGATAAACTGGCAAGCTTGATAAAAAGCCTTCCATTCGAGGGCTAAAGTTTGAGAGAACTTTCTTGTCTAATTACTGAAAATCCTGGGGGAAAATTTCTATCTGCTGGTGGAGCTCCCAAGTTTGACCCTAATGAGCTTGTGGGGAAATTGTCTGGCTTAAGTGCATGAGGGTCTGGCCAACTGGATTTTAAACTTAATTATATTCATAAGATGAGAAAACTTGTATAGAACTGTCCAGTCACCAGTTGCCACTTACCATCACCAAGGACTAAATTTATGGCCATCTTTGGCTTCCTTCTCAAACCGTCCTTTTCTTACAGAATACTGAAGGCAAACATGGAAGTGAAAGCAAGGACTCAAAAACATACTTGTACACCCAAATTTGTAGCAGCTTTGGAAGCAACCCACATGTCCACTGATAGATGGACAGATAAACAAAATGGTGTCTATATGTATCATGAAATACCAGCCTTGAAAAGGGAAAAAAATCAGACAGACACTGCCACATGGGTGAACCTTGGCAATATTGTGTTAAGTGAAATAAGCCAGACAAAAGGACCATCATTGCATGGTTTCGCTTGCATGCAGAACCTTGAGAAGTCAAGTTCACAGAGACACAAAGTAGAATGGTGGTGGCCAGAGCCTGCAGGGGAGAGGGGGATAGGGAATTCTTGTTTAATATGTATAGAGTTTCTGTTTAAATTGATCAAGAAGTTCTGGAGATGGATAGCGGTGATGGTTGTACCACACTGTGAAGGTTTTTTTTTTTTTTTTTTAAGATTTTATTTATTTGTCAGAGAGAGTGAGCACAGGCAGACAGAGTGGCAGACAGAGGGAGAAGCAGGTTTCCCGCTGAGCAGGGTGCCAGATGTGGGACTCGATCCCAGGAAACTGGGATCATGACCTGAGCCGAAGGCAGCTGCTTAACCAACTGAGCCACCCAGGCGTCCCACTGTGAAAGTACTTTAAGCTACTGAACTATATACACTTACAGGTAGCTAAAATGACAAATCTTACATGACGTTAATCACAATAAAAAAACAGAAGAAAAATTCTGAGATTCTGCAAGAAAAATCTATCAGTATATTTAAATTTCAAAAGAAACAGAATCGTCTTTCCAGAGGGATACTAATATCTCTCCTCTCAATGGCAGTGGGGCCCTGTATGAAACTTTTACTACATACATGTGACTCCTGCCTCTCTGGGATGTTTGATCTTATTCCTTAGTAAGCTGGAATTTCCCCGTGGTTCCAGAATCTATCCCTATCGAGCCGCAGGGAACCTACAGGAGTCCCCACCTCCCCCTCCCACTTTCAGCCCCATCTATTACAGTTACACAAAGAAGACTATGAACTTCTCAGGGATCAGGGTTTCTAACTAGAGCCAGAACCTAATATGTCTTTGGGTAAATGTAGCTAAAGTCCCAGATATGACAGGGAGTTTTAAAAGAATATATCCTTTACCACAATAGAAAAAAGAGAAGAAAAGAAAAGAATGTACACCTTTGGCTTATAACATTTTAAAATCTGTAACAACCTCTAAAAGATAACATCATGGACACAAGACATTTGGTCCCTAAGGTCTGAACTTCAGGGCCAAACTGTAGCAATGGCTTAGTTACAGCCACTTAGTGGGTTAATAGGACCTTCAAGTCACCCCTAGAACAATCTAAACTTTCTATCTTTTACAATAATCATTTTGCCACCAATAGTGTTGCTTTTAAAAAAAGATTGTCAACGCAACCTGGAAAGCAGGGCCACCAAAGGCCCTGCACGTCAAGAGTGGGTCAAAGATGATAAACAATCATTCAAATGACAATAAAACATTGACACCAATGTTGACAAACCTTCAAAATCAGTGCCCCGCCCCACTATGCCCTGCCAGGCTCGACCATAAAGGCTCATGTTCATGTGCTTGGTTCCCAAAGCACCATATTGTTTTTCCTCTTTTGTAGACCCAACAGCTGACAACAAAGGGGTTGACCTTGGCAAACGCCATCTAGATAAGAATGAAACCAGGAAGCCCCCTGTGCTAAGGTTTGTGGTAGGTTGAGATCCTAGTGTCCAAAGAGAAGGTACTAGCTTGTCCACTTCTGACATCTCTCCCTCCTTCCCTCACCTCTGGGAAAAAATTCTTTTTGAATTTACTGTGGTACTCCTACAAACAAGCTGCCTTTCTTGAAGGAAGTGGAAATCTTCATGAGATAGCATTCCTCATGCTCACACATTCCCGTCCCAACAGCACGGAAAATCAGAAGGCAAGGGTCAGTGGTACACATCTCAACTCGTGCAATTATGGCTGTCCTCGGTGGGGGAGGGGGCCCCCACCCCACCCCATCACTGTTCATTTAGAAAGGTTGGACCACAGCCCCAGCTGCCGCCCTACTTCCTGCAACATCTCACGCATCTCCCCGTGGCCTGAGGACGATCAGATGCTAATAATGCCACACAGCGGAACCACAGCTCTGGCTCACCAGAGACCAAATAGAAAAACCACAAACTCCACTTGCATGGGGCACGCGGTAGGGCTGGAGGGACTGGAACATGGTCAGGTAACATAGCTTTCCTGCCTCTCTCGGCATCGCTCTTGGGAAACAAGGAGAAAGAGGACTGCCTAGGTAATGCTACTTGTTGTATATTCAAGGCCATTTAAAAGGAGGAAAAGGACGTGTATGTATGATGTTCAGGTCTCCTTTCTACTTCAGTCTCTCTATAGGCAGAGCAGGCACACAGACTGTCTTCAGCAAGAGGGGAGCCAAAAATTTGGGAGGAATTTTGTATTCCCTTTGACACAGTTATCAAGGAGAAATCAGAATTGAGGCAGATGTCCTTAAGTCTTTGTATGGGTTTGCCAAATTTTCTATTTATATGTGGGGGAGAACCATCACCTTCTCAGGGGTTTCGGGGCTCTTATCATCTGGCTGTGTATTTTAGCACAGCCCCATCCTGATCACTTAATTCCCCTCCATGTCTACTCCATTATAAGATCTTCGGGACGCCTGGGTGGCTCAGTTGGTTAAGCAGCTGCCTTCGGCTCAGGTCATGATCCCAGCATCCTGGGATTGAGTCCCACATCGGGCTCTTTGCTCAGCAGGGAGCCTGCTTCTCCCTCTGCCTCTGCCTGCCACTCTGTCTGCCTGTGCTCGCTCTCTCTCCCTCTCTCTCTCTGACAAATAAATAAAATCTTTAAAAAAAAATCTTTATGCACAAGAATTCATTTTTCTGAACTACCCACACCATTCCACAGCTACCCGGTCATTCATTCATTGCATGCAGTTACCAAGTGTCCACTACAGACTCTGAGGTGAGCTGGCACGGGATACAGAATAGGAGAGAATGGTCCTGCATTATAGAACTTGAACTCTCCTTTTGATTCTTATGCAGAGGAGGATGACAGATGCCAAGATGAGGTTCCCAGCATCAAAAGCCTTTCCAGACATTTATGCTATAGCCTAAGAGTAGTTTCCAAATATGAGTATGGATAGGAACTATCCACAGGGCATGTTAAAACACATATTGCTGAACCTCATCCCAGACATTGCAATTCGGTAAGTCTGGGGGAGCGTGAAAATTTGAATCTTTAACAACCTCCAGGCAATGCTGATGTTGCTGGTTAAAGGACCATATTTTGAGAATCACTGCTTTAGGCCATCAGAAAAAATTTCCAAAAGTCAGTCCTTTCCAGATATTCTGTCTTCTTTGAGTATGGGTGTAAAAACATTTTAGATGGGTTGTTTGGGTCTGTGCTATTTGGACAAAATCCCCTTAAAATATCTGTAAATTTTGAAGGCTTCTAAAAGGGAGAAAACTGGCCAGAACTCTCTCTTGAAATATTATTCAAAATCATTTTTGTACACTAGTCCAATGTGCTGGACAATGCCAACAACATGTTTTGGTTTTGTTCTTAATTAAACTGATATATCTTCTCCATAAGAAGGTATGTCATGAATTTAGATATGTCACTACTGCTGATAAAACTATTAAAACTCCCATTTCTGATACATAAGCTTAGATTTCTGAAGACATACTTCAGCCAAGACTTGTAACGGTGTGGCTGAGGAGACTTGTAATGGTGTGGCTGAGGAGACTTGTTTCTGAAGAAAGTAATCAAAAAGTACCACAAATGGAAAACGGGATCTCATTGATAAACAATTCCCTTTCTTGTTGGAAAGAAGTGGTGCTAAACAACAGTTGTCCACAAGTTTTCCAAAATCAAAAGAACCAAAGATCATGCTTCTGTGCATTTTTCCCAGACATGTCTAAGACCGAGGAAAGACAGACCCAATTCCCTTGGTTCAAGCTCCACCTCCTGCCAGAAATTTCTGGCACTAATTTGGCTTTCCTGTGTGCTCTGGGCTGACCAGCCTTCCGAAGAATGCAGGTCTACTTGACATATTCTCTCCAGAAGCAGCCACAGTTATCATTTGAAGCTCCCATTCTAGATGTTGTTTAAAATGCTGTTTCAATTACACACAGAGTGATTGGATTTTTTTTTTAAGGCCTCATTTCTTTTTCCTTTCTTCCTTTTCCTTCCTTCCTTCCTCTCTCTCTCTCTTTCTTTCCTTCATTTCTTCTACTGTAAAATCAAGTCATTCAGAAGCAGACAAGGTGGCAACTCTAAGCCTTCCCTATCTTCATCTGCTGCTTCACTGAAGGCAACTCCTGAAAGACTCTGAGGAGACTTTCCCAAAGCACTCTCTCATTCTTCATTGTTGTCACCTGTTTTCCTCTCAGTCTCTTGCCCGTGTCTCTGTAAGGGCAAGCAGTGTGTCACTCGTGTCTCTGTCTCCACCTTCCATCCATTCATCCAACCAGCCATCCAGCCATTCATTCTATAAGCATTTATTGAGTGACTACTGTATACCACACCTTGTGCTAAGCCTGGATATACAGCAGAAAACCAAAGAGGGCTCTTGCCTCCATGGACCTTACGGTCTAGAGGAAAGATAAACACTCAACCCACGGTCACACTAGAGAGCAAAAATTGTACATAGTAAAGAGGAGTCTGAAAAGGAGTAGAGAGCTTTCTCGACTGTGAGGTTCAAGGCAGTTTCCCCAGGGAGGAAGGATAAGAAGATGTCAACTAGCATAAGACAAACATTTTACATGCAGAAAACAGCACATCCAAAGCTTCTTGACCATTGTCCCACTGATGCTTGCGGAGTGAAAGGAGAGACCAAGATGGTGTTAGGGTCAAATACACTGAACTAAATGGAAGGAGAACCCACTGTTCTCAAGAAGGAAAAGGTAATCTCCATAGTGAGGATGGAGAAACTGAGGCACAGGGAGCTTAAACGTGAGTGTGATAGGCACAGCTGGGCCTCCAATCCAGATTTGACTTCCTATCTTTGTTCTTTTAATCCATGACACCAAAGGTACTTCCTGAATTTTAGCTTATGAGGTTGTTAGTATCCCCCAAACCTTCACCTGGTGGAACTCTAGAGTTCCATCAGCTCTTTCAGAGTTCCTTGGTAAAGAAGCATCAAGGCTGGTTTTCTTGGATAGCTATGATAGTAGACCCCTCCCCCACACCAAATGGGGACAAAAAAGGTAAGCACTGACCCCCCCCCTTGTCCCCAAACCATAAACAACCATCTCTCCCATCCCCAAGGAAATAGCATGTTTACTGCTTTATGTATACATGATCAGCATATTTTCCAGTCTTATGCCCCATAATGGAAAATTCTTTTATGAAGTCTTAATTTAACAGTGAGAATCATTAGAGATTACTTCCTTTGAATTTTGCATTAGCCTTCTTCCTTGGCCCTTTTAAAAAGCACAAGGGATTTTAAAAAAAGCCATACAAAGTTGTTAATGATTTAATACAGTGATGTTGACATCACAGGGTACCTGTGATCCATTGGGGCTATTCGTCATAAATTCTGTTTTTGTTAAATATTTGTTGAAAATTTTCCAGATATCCTGATTCCTAAGGCTTGAGCGATGACTCAGAACTCTGCATTTTCAACAAGCACACTGTACTCCCCTCTCCCTGTAATTTTGACACATTTGGAGAAACATCCACTTAATGCATTGGTTCCCTTATGAAAAGGAGAACTTTAAAGTTTCTAAAAGATCTTATTTTTTATTTTTTTAATTTAATTTTATTTTTCTGGTGTTCCAAGATTCATTGTTTATGCATCACACCCAGTGCTCCATGCAATACGTGCCCTCCTTAATATCCACCACCAGGCTCACCCAACCCCCCACCCCCCTCCTCTCCAAAACCCTCAGTTTGTTTCTCAGAGTCCACAGTCTCTCATGGTTTGTTTCCCCCTCCAATTTCCCCCAACTCACTTCTCTCCATCTCCCAATGTCCTCCATGTTATTCCTTATGCTCCACAAATAAGTGAAACCATATGATAACTGACACTCTCTGCTTGACTTATTTCACTCAGCATAATCTCCTCCAGTCCCATCCAGGTTGATAGAAAAATTGGGTATTCATCCTTTCTGATGGAGGCATAATACTTCATTGTATATATGGACCATACCTTCTTTATCCATTCATCTGTTGAAAGGCATCTTGGTTCTTTCCACAGTTTGGCAACTGTGGCCATTGCTGCTATGAACATAGGGGTACAGATGGCCCTACATCTCTATCTTTGAGGTAAATACTCAGTAGTGCAATTGCAGGGCCATAGGGAAGCTCTATTTTTAATTTCTTAAGCAATCTCCATAGTTTTCCAAAGTGGCTGCACCAACTTGCATTCCCACCAACAGTGTGAGAGGGCTCCCCTTTCTCCACATCCTCTCCAACACTTGTTGTTTCCTATAAAACCTAGATCACCAAACCATACCCCAAAGCAATGACACCAGCCTCCCTGGGAGGCAGGAAAAAGCATCAGCATTTGTCTGCTGTCTTAGAAAATAAAGCTTCTCAGTTAATTCCAATGTGCAGCAGAGTAAAAGCACACACTGCATGTATATGAGAATGATTGTCACCTGAGCAGTGGGTGGGAAGACTCTCCAGGCAGAGGGAAGGGGAAGATTCCACATGAGTCAGGAGTCTGGGCAGATGGAAGCCCAATGCAGGCAGTCAGGGCTCTGCATTGGCAAAAGGGGAAACCATCTGGTTCCTCCAAATCCCCACTTGAGTGATTCTAGAAAGATAGTCCTTAGTGAACTCAGTCTTGCTGAGGAGGAGCTCCACCTCTCTCCCACACGCCCACCACCCCTGTTGATACCAAGGCGGACGGGGAGGCTGCTGCATCCCACACCTATGGGGGACACAGATGGTATGTGAGAAGGGGCCTGAGCCAGCGGCCTGCACTGATTGACCATCTGCTGCCACCGGGATTTCAGTAGCATGAGTGTCTTGGCAGGTGGTTTTTCTGCAAGCAGAGCCACCTGACTCCCTGTACCCTGGCACCTCTGGGTCCAGGTGCAGGGTTTGGCCCCAACGGAGGGGATGGGTGGACAGCTGCTTCCTCCCAGCAGCAATTCAGGCCTCGGTTCTGGCCATGAAACAGGCAAGAGCAGAACAACATGAGCAGGATCCTGTTCAAAGATCAAAGATCCCTTACCTCCAAACATGTCCACACACACCCCCCTTTTTTTTTAAGCAAAATGGAGGTTATGTGCAATGTATGAGTTCCCACAAATGTCTGCCTCCCACAAAGCTATGTCACAACAGCTCACGTTGGTCCCTGGGAATGGGAATGAATAGGTGAGGTCCTGGGGGTCCATGGAGGGCTGGTCATCAGGATGATGGCTCAGTGTCCACAAAAAACACAATAGGTTCTTTCCCTTTGACCAACCACCCTCTAGAGTGGCCTGAGGGCGAAATTCAAGCCAGCAGCAACCAACAGAAATAGAATTCAATCTACATCTGTCATTTTAAATTGCCTAGTACCCACATGTTTAAAAAAAAAATTTAAGTGATATTTACATTTTAAGTGATATTTAAGTGATATTTACATTAAGTGATATGCACGTGTAACCCCGTATATGTCAAATACATTTTACATCAACATGCTATTTATAATGAAAGTCATTAAGGGGTTACTAGAAACAACCTGTGTGCGCCCACTACACCTACAATACAACAGTGTCTTACGTGATACAACAGTTGTGGCATTTAGTGCAAATGAGTGTTAGTGAAACAACACAGTTGTGTTTAACAGAAAAATATTTTGTATTGCTTTGGTGTCAAGGTTCACATTGAAATGAACCAAAGTTAAGTAACATTTAACTTTAACTTTAAAATAAAATGTAACTGAAGACTCTGTCCTTCAGTCCCACTAGGTCACAGTTCAAGTGCTTAACAGACTCAGGCTGGTGGCTACTGCATTGGACAGCCCAGAGAGACGGTTTTCATGCTTACAGAGAGTTCTGCTGGGCAGTGGAGCTCTAGAGCCCTTAACCAAGGAAAAAGGTCCCTCTTCTCTTTCTACCAATCCCGGATGAGGACACTTTGCAATGTTCTGAGTGATGTGGGTGATCCCTCCTCTCCTAGAGAGGAAGCACAGTGGTTAAGGGCTGGACTGTAGACCCAGACACTTAGCAGCCATGTGACCTTGAGTAGGTCACTCCCTATGGCTTGGTTCCTGTATCTGTCAGAGGAGGGTAAGAAGAGCAACTACCTCAAAGAGTTATAAAGATTAAATAAGTTCATATTTGTAAAGCACTCAACACAGTGTCTTCCACATAGTAAATGCTCTATAAATAAATGTTAAATATAATTTTCCAGCATGACGCCTGCCGGTTGGCACTGAGCACACCAATAACTCTCATTCCAGAATGATCTTATGGAAAGACACACACACACACACACACACACACACAAAAACTTCTCACCTGTCAGTAGCTACCAGCTTTCTGCCAGAATATTCACTGAGGTTTTACCTTAATGCAGAGCCTTCCAGACCCATACCTTAGGAGAAAAGGAACTCAGATAGTCTGAAATGTTATACAATGTTTGTCCCTTTCCCATCCTCCAAATCATACTTTCCTGGTTCTTCAAGGCAAGGACAGAATTCCACCACATTTGCAAGCTCCTTTTCCTTATTCAGGCCTGAGCTCAGGCCAGCTCCTCACGGAAGCCTTCCTTGACTACACATTCTAAAGTTGCATCCTGGGTGTGCAAGTGAGTGTGCATGTGTCTGCAGGTGCCCACAGCACTGGTCTGTCCCCTCACTCAGATTCATTTCCCTCACTGGCTTACTATACATGGAAATCACTTTGCTTATTTACTTCCCTACTTGTCTATTGCTTGTCTAACCTCAAGAAGAGAGAAACTCTGTACAGACAGAGTCCTGTCTGTTTTGTCTTGGCTATAATCCCAACACCCAGGTTGCTGGATGGAACATAGTAAATGCGTTATATAGAATCACAGAATGAAAGAATGTATAAATGAGTGAGTGAATAAATGAATGAATGAATAATTGAGTGAATGAATGAATGAATGAATGAATTCCCTCCAATGATGTATAGATTCCCCAACTTCCCTTTGCTTGGTATTCCAAAGCATATTTCATTCTTCATATTTTGAGAACTCTCCATTCCATACTACTCAATATATATGGTTAACTATTTTTGTGTATGTGCCTTGTCTCCTCATCTAGACGACAAACCCCTTAAAGTTGCGTCCTAAGTGTTAACATTCCTCCCTTGGCTCTCTTAGCGCTCAGCATAAGGCACATCCTCAACGAATACGTGTTGACAAATGAATGGGAAGGACCAAGCAGAGTCCCCACAATTAATCTTCTTGGTCACACATATTGGACTATTTCTGCAGATCATAATTTGCAAAATGAAGCAAATACATAAATACATACATCTCTCTGTATGATATTTCTCATTCTAATTAAATGAAGCTATTTTTGTAACTATTTTCCAGTCTAGGAGTAAAACTAGTACAGAATAATGCTAAATGTTAGATCATTAAGTCACTTTTCTTTAATCATATGGCAGTGTTTCAAAAAAGCTTTGAGTCATCTTCGAGATTCTTTGCCAGGGGTACAGCACGCTACAGTTAAAATGGCACTTATCTCAGTAAACACACTACTATTGCAAATGATTTGTTCCAATAAAGCAATTTCTTGGCAAAGGGCTGCCTTTTCTTCTAAACCCCCTACCAAGAAGAAATACATGGAACCATTAAAAACACCAGAGACAAGAGCGCTTGCAAAGTTCCCTTTATCAGAAGTCACCAAGATATATCCCCCCTAAGGTAGAAGCAACACCAATTGGTCAGCCCTCTTCCCCAATTTCAAATCCTATGGCACCTCCTTGATGCAAATATTTTCTATAAGACAGCTGTAAATTGTAAATTAGCCCTCAAAACTTATATTAAAGTACTCTACGGGTATTGGCAAACATCCCTACTTGCTTTCTCTCTTTAGTACTCTTCCTCTGCCTCCCTCCCATTCTTTTTCTCCTCCTGTCTTTCTATGACAAAAATCAGGAGGTTGATCGCATGCAAACATAAATTCCATTCCTACAGAAAGCTGAGTTCTTGAGCGATTAAGCATACAGACCAATCATCTGAAGTGGGGGAAAAAAAAATCCCAT
Organism: Mustela nivalis; assembly: GCF_964662115.1. NCBI lineage: Eukaryota > Metazoa > Chordata > Mammalia > Carnivora > Mustelidae > Mustela > Mustela nivalis. The sequence continues at coordinate 137,898,956 of NC_139021.1, forward strand.
AAAGGCTAAATTATTTTCTGATGTACTTATTCCATGAAGGGTCTATTATGATAAGATATTATACTTGCAAGATAAATTGAATTCACATTTCTGCAACTCATCTACTCCTACAGAAACGCAGATAAAAATTTTATAGCAACCTGAAAAGGTTTGTGAAAGGGATATAAAAGAGATCGATACTCTAAGAGTTTAATGTCAAATTGAAACAATAGAAAAGATGGTCCAAAGCAAGGACTCAATTTCCAATTCTTTTCATCCAAAAAGAAAAGTACCACACTAATCAAGGAAGCAGAGGAGAGAGTGGTCATTCAGGAAAGAGAGCTGTCAGGAAGTAGCCGGTGGAAGTGTAATTGAGTTGCGAAGGAAAAATGCGTTGAATGTGGGGAGTGGAAAACAGTCCACTTATCATTTCTTTAATTCACACACATTTATTGATCTCCTACTATATGCTGGGCAACATTCCCAACACAAGGAATATTGCAGAGAACGAAGGACCGAGACCCCATACGCAGCTGATAATCTGGTAGGGAGAGGACCCTTTCTAGAAACTAGTTATGACAAGACGTGCACAAGCAGGTGTTTACATGACCGTACAAGAAAGGGAAGGGTTTGCGTTCTTTTTTCTGCTGCCTTTCCTTGAGTCGTGACATTAGGGTGACGTCTAGCATTTTTCTGAGCTTTGTCAAGATTGGTGTTACAAACAAGGAGCTTCCTCTCAGAGTCTATCTTTTCCTTTCTCATTCCCTCTCTCCATTATTAACCATAGGAGGCAGTTAACGACCATGACAAATCATAAAAGATTTCTCCTAACTCCTTCAAGTGTGACTATCCTGATTATAGCCTGCAGGTACAGCCAGCCGTGAACCACACGCTATTTATAGGCTTAAAACCCAGGCAGAATTTGTGTCACTCGTGACGAAAATGCAAGCGTCTCCCAGGACCCAGGATCCTCCTCCTCTTCTGTGAAACCCCCACAGGCAGTGAGGGTGCCCACACAGTTCCTCCCAGAGATGGGTTTCATCAGGGTCCCCTCCCCCAATCCCAATCAAGGAGCCTACGCAATTACAGAGCTAATCATTTAAATGATGCTACTGAGAAACAAAGCCATTTTCCTTGTTAAAAATGTGTTTGCTGTCCTATCCATTTATCTCTTTCCTTGGCAGGGCTCTGTATTAATTTATTGCCCAATAAAGCACAGACACTAGCAGAGTTGCTGAGCCATGCCCGGTGGAAGGCCCACTATTTCATCCCAGCAAAGGCAGCCCGTGAGCCAAGAACACGAACACGAGCATACCAGGCATCACAAACCTTGGCTGGCTAATCCTGGCTTCATTTGCTGTCCCAGAGATTTCAAAAGAGAGGGATGTATACAGCTTTGGGAAGAATGCAGGTGATTGATAATTACCAATTATCAGAGGAAATGGAGCTCAGTTTGGTCTGTTAGCCAAGGCTAAGTGCCCCTTGGGTTTCCTTTCTATTGGACGGTGAGCCTCACTGCCACAGGCAAGCTCATGGTGGGCTTTGCAGGGAGAGAGGCTGAGAAAGGGAGCTTGGCTGTGGGACTTGTCCTGCCTCAATGTCCACCATTCTAGGAGACTGTCTCCCTCTAGACGAAAGGGTGACATTTGTTGCATCCTCGGCACTTCACACCCAGTGATGAATCGTAAGGTCCCTCTTCAGATCTACGCTTCAGGACAAAACCTTGGGTAATGATTATCATGTGTATGGAGGGCTTATCATCTGAGAATCTCTTTCATGGCTGGTTGCTGGATGGTCATAGATGGTAAACTATACCGAAAGCAGGTTCTTCCTATATGGAAAGGCTTGACCACAGAGAAGCCTTTACTGATGGAAAGTTCATGGACAAAGGTTTGAGGGAATGGCCCTGGGTATCTGGTTTCCCTTCTCAACTTTCGGGATTACTTCTAGTTGAGCAGTAGGTTCAACGGGGAATGCACCCAGGAATCTGGCCCTTTACTCAGAGAGTGAGCTCAGATAGTACCGCTAACCTAGGAAGAAGTCCTCAAAGCCAAGAGAATGGAACACCAAGGATGGCTCCATGGATTGAAAAAAGTGGCTGAATGTTACTCTGGGAAGAAATCATCAAAGACATCTAGCACTAGGCCTGCATTTTAAGAGAGGAACCTGAGACCCGGTGAGCAATTCACTTGTCTGGGGCACTACTGTAAGAAGAAGCAAAGGCAAAATTAAGAGGCTGGATGACGTGGAGGATGGAGAAGGCCTAGAAGGTCTGCCTTCAATTTGTCATAGACCCCCATGGCTGCTCCCGCAGAGGGTACAGCTCAACAAGCTACTCACAAGCACAAGACTTATAAAACCACAACAAAACCCCCAAAGCAGATGGACATCAGTGACTTCTGCAGGAAGTTCTCAGCACGCTACACTGCTGAGAACCGTCTTCACTTGGCAGAAGGGCAAGAAGGAGGTGAAAGGAACATGCAACACTGCCACGAGAAAAAAGAAAATGGCGCCCACCAAGGACCCACCCATTTACACAATCCCCTTTCTTCCACGTGTCTTACCAAAGGTTATGCTGGTTTCCGTCTCATTTCCAAGGGGGCTCTGGTGAAAGCTGAGGAAGACACTGTGGAAAAGCCACTGATTTTGCAGAAAAAGGCCATCAGTTCACTGCAGCAAGTCGGGAAAGTGCCAGGGAGAGTACTCAGCCGCCCGCCACATGTAATTCCTTGCACCTCTGAACCTCTGAAATGGCCCCTATGCACTGTCCTCCCTCCGCACCTCCACAGTCACAAATCCGACCCGTTTGTGGGGCTCTATTTACGAAGCTTCTCCTGGCCACTCCTGTCCCCACGGACAACACGTGTATCATGGGCCTCACTGGTTCACCGGGCTGCTTCTCAGAGCGGGAACAGCAGCGATGCATGGAATTAACGCCTGCCATGCGTTTTTGTTCAATTTGACAATTACCTCCATAATAAGACCCCTCAGCAGCCACCCCTTGTACACCTTCCACCAAGATGCCTATTGTATGCTCTGAGGCCCCCTGTGCTAGAAGCTCCCAGAGGTTCCAGCTAACAGGCAGATCCCTAGGCCTAACCCCAGATCTGCAAACTCAGAATCTTGATCTGGTTGAGAATAACTCCCTGGGAGTGCCTCCTATAGCAATGGGTGTACAGCAGATAGGTGGGAACACTTGCCCCCACAGCCCCTGCACACACCACCCCTGTTCATGGAGAGGGGGTGGGGTTTTCACATGGGGAACCTGATTTTCATCTTACCTGTGTGGTCCCAAGGAAGTCTATTAACCCTCTCAGCTTCCTTGTCTTCCCCTCTGAAACAGACACTACAGGTCTGTGGTCCAAGGATGTGAAGTTTTCTGCACAGACCCAGGCTGAGTAGGAACTCAAGCGGAGTGTTGGCTTTAGGAGTGAGGTCCTTGTGGGATTCACACAGGTTGAACCCGTAACTACCCTGAACCAAATCCACAGTGGTAGGTATCAAAAAGCTAGTGACTGGGTCTGGCTTGAGAGTAGACTAATTACATAATAACTTTATAATATCTTAGCATAATATATAGAATATATTATATGATAAATTAATAATATAATATTAATAGTAGCAAATATGTATATGGTATATCTTTTGGGTTGGGCACTACCCTAAATATTTAACTTATAGTAACATATCTAATCTCCACAAAGAAATTATTACTATTACTATTATGTCCACTTTATAGCAAAAGAAACCATGGCCCAGGGCTGCTGGGCCATTTGCCCAACATCCCACTGCAGGAAATGGCACAGAGCTGGGATTCTTCTAACTGCCGCTCTTCCTGACGCAGCTGGTGGCTCCACGGTTCATCCCTTCTCCTCATCTCTGCCCTGGGACCCGCTGAGACCTTCTCAGTAAGTCATCCTTGCCTTAGAGAGGTCCTTGCCTCTCCCGGAAGAAGCCCTCCCCTCTTCAAGGGAGGTCAGGAAGGGTGAGGAGCTATGGACACAGCCCATTCCATCCCCTGGCAGTATTTTCTGGGCTGTGCTCCAGGCCAGATCCTGACCAGAAGGAATGTCCTCTGGACCTCTGCTCCTAGGGGTTCAGGTTCTGGGGCCCCTCCCAATAAAGAGGCTAAATCATGCAAAATGCAGAGTCTGCACCCCGGTAGCTTTTCCATGATGTGACTGGGCCAGGATGGGGGGACTATGCAGATACTCCATGCATTTTTAAGACTTTTGAATGATTGGTGTTATCTCCCCAAGGAGAGGAATTAGCTAAAAGGATCACATGGTCCACATGCCAACCCATCAGAGAAGCTGGGACTGACTACAACAGAGATACCAGCACCCAAGTTCTGTCCCTGCTAGCTCACCTCCTGGGACTGAAGTATCTCCAGACTGAGAGGGGCATTTCTCTAAGGACTCATCCTCTGGACTTCTGGAATCACTAAAATGGCCCTGATCATTTATCCATATAACTGGCTCTTCCTTCTTCTTCTTCTTTTTTTAAATTTATTTATTTGACACAGAGAGAGAGATCACAAGTAGGCAGAGAGGCAGGTGGGTGGGGGGTGGGAAGCAGGCTCCCTGCTGAGCAGAGAGCCCAATGCGGGGCTCGGTCCCAGGACCCTGAGATCATGACCTGAGCCGAAGGCAGAGGCTTAACCAACTGGGTCACCCAGATGCCCCAACTGGCTCTTCATTCTAAATAGTCTTAACACATCATACTTCTCCCAAATCCCAGAGCACCAGCCCATGTCTAAGACACCATCATCTTTCTCCAGATTGTTACACTGTCCTTCTAACTCATCTCCCTGCTTCTACACATGACCCTAACCGTGGGTCAGTGGGAGGATGCTGGTGTTCACAACCACCTGAAAAGTCTGCAGTTATCATGGACTACTGAGATCCTTCAGTTTCTAACAGTTCATCCAAGGAGAAAAAGAATGCGAGAGATGGTTTCTTTCCATCCAAACAATGAAAGGTTTATACCCTTCCATTAATCAATGCCAGGAGTTGCCCATCCAGGCAGATCACCACTGTGTGTGCCCCCTTTCAAAAATGAGCCTGGCTTATTTCTCAAGTCAGTCCTGCTGATTATATGTATATAATCAGTGCACTCTGTTTTAGAACTTCGTGACAATCCACGTAACTTGGTGCAAGTCTAGCAATGCCATGTGCATTTAGGAAATTGGAAAGAATGTGTTCAGTAGCCACCTGCTAGGTGTTACAGAGGACAAAAAGGAAACATAAAATAGGATTGTCTCCTGTAACAAAAATGTATGTCTCACAGGGAGACAAAATGAATACCCAACAAATAGACTGACAATCATATCAGATTGTTATGGTTAAATAGAGCATCAGTGGGAGAGAATAAAAAAAAAATAAAAAAATAAAAAAACCTTAGGAATTGAGAAGCAGAGGAGCAGTGAGGCTAGACTGGCTGGGGAAACAATGTATCAAAAATAAGTGTTGTGATAAATGTGTGAAGTGTAATTGAGACCTAGAGCTGCCTCCCGAAAAGCAACAAATATCTAGTGCCCTGTTGTTTCCCAGGCCCCCATTTGTCTAGAGATAACAAAGCAGTTTTCAAACCTCAGCCTCATCGGAGTATTACAGAAACTTGGCATGACAGGGAAGACAAAAGTAATCTTCCCTCTCATACTGGGTCACCCAAAGGTACTCAATGGTACAAGCAAGGGATCTAGGATTTGGTGTCGTAGAAGTTAAGAATCACACGCCTTGATCTGTAGAAGAATATGATCTCAACTCAGGGGAGAAACTGAGGGATATTAAGTCATAAAATGTCATAGCTTAAAGGAAAAATAAGTCTTCCAGCCACTCTTTCTCTTTCCACTGTCAGTTTCGAGAAGTGAAGCTGAGCAGACACACAACATATCACGTTGCAAATAGGATAGGACATTCCTATATAAATGGCTATTACTCCCCCCCCCCCCCCCCCCCGCAGAGTGAAAATAGTGCTGAAGACCTCCTCGTAATGAACAGCAATGGAGTCTATTCTGGATATTCAGATCTCAGGAATGTTCCCACACCTTTATGGTTTGGGGGGTTTTTTTGTTGTGTTTTTGTTTTTGTTTTTGTTTTTTCTTTCTGGAAGCTCCAGCATTTTCCTTCCCTCCTCCTGCAACACTGGGTCACTGGAGCTGTGCCTGGCACAGCCGATGAACACGAAGCTCTGACAAGACTAATTGTGAACTTATAGCAGGTTTTATGAGACTATTGGATGCTCTACTACATTTAGAATTAATTATCCCATCTACTATTTACTTAAACATTTTTAAGGAAAGGAAAGAAACCAGGGCAGATGTTTTAGGCTTTTTTATAACAGATCTTTTTGGAGTCAAAAGAAATACCCAAAGCAGCCACTGAAAATCCTTGGCCTCACGGTGAGGGTCCCACCTGCTACAGTGGAAATTAATGGTGGGAAGAGAGAAGAGATGGAAGACAAATCTACCCAGAACATCAAAATCCCAGCAGGAATACAAAGGGCAAGGCTGAACAAATTAATAATACCACTCTGCAGTTAACTGGTACCTTTCATCAGGGAAGCTCAACGTACTTTACAAATAACACTTATTTTCCCATCTCAGAGAGGCAAGGAGATAAATGGCAAGCCCAAAGGTCACATAAAGAGTGTGTCATGATTTTAAGAAGAAAACCCAGGCCTTAAGTCCCCAGCCTCTGGTCTAATAGGTTTCTCCCTTCCTCTAAGCCCCGAGTGCATCTCCCCTTTGTTATTTCAACCAAAGACAGTGTCTGAAAATGTCCAGATTCTTGCTCCTCCAATCAAGAATATCACAGACCAAAGTCCATTTGAAATCTGAAGGAAATCTTGTTCTCATACTGAAATTTCAACTAGAAAAACAAAGGCATATCTAAATTCACCAATGTTCTAGAGACGCTCCAAAGCACCAGTGCAGGGGAAGACGTGTGCCGTCATAGAAAAATTTGCATGGTTGGACCAGAGAATACTTCTTCGGGCTATCTGATTCTAACTGTATGGAAATTTTTTACCATTCTGTAAATTGTGGATACGTGATAGCAATGCAAACAGTTCTTGGCTGGGGCCATGGAAACTCTGGCCTGTCCAAGAGAGGTTCAACAGACTCCCCCTCCGCTTGTAGAGGAAACAGCTTTGCTTTCATTTGTACATTTCTTCTATTATTCCTGACCTATAAACGTGTCTGTTCTTTTCAACGGGTTCCCTCATTGATTCAGTAGAATAAAAGCTTTAACACATGTTCATTCTGATAACTGATAGTCGTGATTTTTATACCCTTTCTGTGAAAATTAATTTTTAACACCAATCAAACCTCAGAAGTGCTCTACCCCAAAGTTAGAAACACAGATGGGAACAGCAAGAGATGTTAGAACTCAGAAGAGAACTGAAGGAGAAAACAGAAAAGTTGAAAATTTCCTTTGCTCGTGGTAGAGCTGTAGATCTCTGAACACAAGGCAGGGGATATTTTTCTTATGGGAAAAAAATCCATAAACTAGAAAATATCTGTAACTTTATCCTCTATCCTGTCAATACCCAAATCTTGTTAATTCAAATATAAGGCATATTACCTGGGCCCAAGACCTCAACTCTGACACCTACCAAAGACAGAGCAGAATGCCAACCAAAAAACTGCCAGAGCCCTGACAAAGCTCTGGGTTAGAAAAAGGTAAACTCCTTCTCTGGATGGGCATAGCTCCATTCTAAGTTGGCATATGGGACTTGGCATATGGGACTGTATTTGAGCCCTTTCTTGTGCCTTCAGCTAATCACCCTTGGGCAGTGCTCAACCTATACAACCATCCATGGTGGCCCTTGATAGAAGGAACACTCACACCTCAAGACCCAGAGCTGTAACAGGAATGGGCAGGTAGAGCATGGCTGTTACTCAACAGGGCAAAAGAGAAAGTAGGAGGCCCATGTCTGGGCTGACCTGATCCAGACCACTGAGGTCCAATTGAATTAAAGGTAATCACTGACTCTGTAACACCCTGTTCTAACCACACATTGGAACTGGTGACTGCTCATGGATACTCTTCTCAGGGCGCCAAGAAGTGCTTGGGCAGCAATAAAAGGGAACGAAGTACTGATGTATGTTACAATGTGGATACAACTTGAAATCAGTATGCTAGGTGAAAGACGCCTAACCCATGAGACCATATTATTACATGATTCAATTTATATTAAGTGTCCAGAGTAAGCAAGCCTATAAAAACAGAAACATAGACTCGTCATTGTCTAGGATGGGGGGCTGGTGAGGAGGGCTGAGGGAGTTTTTCCCAAGACACCCCAAACCTAGATGTTGAGACACTGATGCTGTAAAAGGGACCAGGAGTTCAGGGCAGGGCTTAGCAGGAAGGTAGGCCTTAGTCTCCCAACCCTATCACTGGCTACTTCTGCCACTCTCCTTAAAATATGCTGTTAGAAACCCTTGTTTCCCATTCCTATCACAGCCTTTCTCCCCAACCTTTCTCCACCTCCATTCCAGGGCAGATCCCAAGCCTTACCCTCCTCATTCAAGACAGGATAGCAGAGCAAACTCAGTAAGGGTCTGACCCCCATCACTGCTGTGACATCTGGCATGAGGCTCCTCCCCCTCCACAAGCGCCAGCCCCACAGGCCCTTCCTCTGTGATGCAGGTGTGATATGCCTTCCTCCACCCCCCCACGAGGTCTTTGCAAATGCCACTCCCTCTGTCTGGAATATTCTCCCTGACCCTCCTCCACCTAAGACTCTTCCAGCAGATGACACTTGTTTGCCCTTCCGAGGTCAAGCCAGGTGTTGGTCTGAAAAGCCTTTCCTGGTGTTCAGTCTGTCGGTTCTCACAGCAAGACAGCTCGTGAGTGTGTGCACATGTGTATTCGTATGCTGTCAGCTAAATCCACATGGTGCGGGACTCTGTAGACTACGCAGGGCCCAGGGGATCAGAGGGGGAGACAGAGCTCTGCTATGGCAGAGTTGTTCATGCATTCTGTCCTCGAGCAGTCTCCCGCGGGGCCCAGCCTCCAGAGAGAGCTCGATGGCTTGATGAGAAACACGAGTGGCTGCATGGCCTGGGCCCCTGAGGCCGAATATATTCCCACCTCTGGCAGGATGAGCTGCCTGACCGTGGGAGTCAGACCCAGGAAGGCTGGAGATCCTTTGTGGAATCATGTGGTGATGGGAAATAGAGGCTTTGGAGCCAAACAGGCCTAGGTTTAGCCACCAGCCCTTTCCTACCTGTTGGTGCCTCAGTTTCCTAGTCTGCGATGATGGAGACATGAAAGGAGACAATGGGTATGCAGACGTGTGACGCTGGCACCGTGCCTACAGCTCAGTGAATGTCTGTTCTCTCTCTTCAACTGCGACTTCTGCTTTGTCAATAATTTCAAGACGACGTTATTTTCTCTTGTTCCGAGTGTCCAGACTGTCTAGATAGAACCTACTTCCACCTGTTGTGTTTCCAGATCGGCCAGTCCCCATAGCCTGCAGTCCTGCAGCCCAGAAAGAAAGGCCAGCCGAACCAGAGAAAGCCAGCGTGGTGCTTATCAGCGAAGCGACACACATCTGTGCAGACTGACAGCTCCACGAAGACAGCTGCTCTCTCTCTCTCTCTCTGTGTGTGTGTGTGTGTGTGTGTGTGTGTGAGGTTCTTGATAAATTCCACCAAACGCCAAGAAGTCTCTGATCCCTTCACACACTTGTCGTGCTGGGTCAGAATCAGAGGCCACATCAGGGAGTACTCAAGGAAGATGGCAGAATGCCAGCTTCTGGCCTGGAGGCCAACACTGCAGAGCACAGAGGGAGGCGCCGCTTCCATCCACGGAGGCACTCCTCAAACACTCCACTGAGGGTTCCTGCGCTGGGCACCCAGGTGGATGCCGAGGATACAACCACAGCCCAAGTTACAAACTGCAGCTGCTTTCAGGAAAGGCCGTGGCCTATCAAGGAGGCAGACACTCCGTCAAGAGTCACCACCAATGAACAAGGGAGCCCAAACTGAAATGAGAGTGTGAAGCGCGGAACACGGTTCTGGGAGAGCTGCTCACAGAGGAACAGGAGGAAGGGAAGTGGCCCTGGAGTTGCCACCCGAAGGAGAAGTAGATGTTGTCCAGGTGGAAGACACTCGATGCAGGGAAGGGAGACCAGAGCAGAAAGACGTATCCAACAGGGCAACAGCAGGTGCGAAGCCGGGGACGAGAAAAGACTACGGACATGGGGAAATCGGACAAAGCCAACGTGACTGGAGTCCAAACACTGAGGAGGAGCGTGAAACACGGCGCTTGAGAAGGGGAGCACGACTGCTCAGCGTTGTGGAGCGGTGAGTGGAGAGGGGCGCTGTAGGAGGAAGCAGGTGCGCCGCTAGCCCTCGTACCACAGGAAGCAAACATCTAGAACCAAAGTGCCTGGGATGAGATCCCACGGGCCTCCTGGAGAGCAGACCAAATTGCCACTTCACAGAGGCTGAGACTGATCACTGGTCATTTTTTAAAATTATTTCTTAAAAGTGATATGGACAGGGGCGCCTGGGTTGCTCAGTGGTTAAGCCTCTGCCTTCAGCTCAAGTCATGATCTCAGGGTCTTGGGATCGAGTTCTGTATCAGGCTCTCTGCTCAGCGGGGAGCCTGTTTCCCCTCCCTCTCTGCCTGCCTCTCTGCCTACTTGTGATCTCTCTCTCTCTCTCTGTTAAATAGATAAAATCTTTTTTTTTTTTAAGTGATATGGGCATATTAAAATGTTAAACTTAGAGCAGAAGAAACTCTAACATGGACCATCTTGTAATTCTCTTTCAGGGAAGACTCCATGAGGCCGTGAACACTGAACTAAAGGGTGGTGTTATTTCTCTGCAAATATATGTAATTGCCTTTTAAATAATTCTCAAACGAAGGGTATAACAACAGGTGATAAACATTCATTTATTTCTCACAGTATCAGAGAATGGGACCAGCATTAACAAAACCACCTTCTCCTGTTTGCTCATGAAACGGCCTTAAGCGTCTCATTTATCATGAGTTTCTATAAGCACTAACAATTTGTAAAATGAGTTCATTACATTCTTGGAGGTTTAATAAAATCTACCAACTTAGGAAATTTCCTGACGGTTTTGAAATTTACCCAGAAAACTTACCCCAAAAGGAGTAAATGCACGCAGCGGAGCTGAACGTCACGTAGATTTACAGACAGCATCTATTACCCCATACAGGTCGTGCTGAGAATGCTACTGGAAGAGCGCTAGATGGGCTCTAAATCAAGTCTAGTTGCAAAGGGATCCCTCCCTTAATGCAGAAAACCTTCAGAGCAATGTATAAATATTGGCACATAGACAAGTCAGGCGTTCCAAATCCAGAGGCTTCAGGGATGCCGACTTCGAGAGAAAGAATTGTAAACTCTAGTCGTTAATGAGCAAAGTAGGGATTTTAAGAACATCCATCAATCTTCAACAGTCGTTGGTGTGTGGGAAGCAGCGAACGGACAGGAAACAGAGGTGACAGTCATGCTGCCACACGGGGATTACACATGGGGCTCGACTGCCCACATATAGGTTGGTGTTTCCTCGCTCTGTTTTTTTAAAATGTGTTTTTCTTTCTCGTTGCTAAAAACTCAATTTGCCAACATTAGTCAATTGGAATGTGTAGAGCTTTCTCTTACTCCATTTCCCTGGTCATTTGCTGGGGATGTTATTAGGTATGAGATGGACATAAGGGGGAAGTGCCAGGCTCCGGGGTCAAACGGCCTGTGGTCAGATGCTGGCTCAGCCCCTTACCAGTCCAGCATCCTTAGAAATGTCAGCCACCACCCCACACTTCCACGTCTTCTAATAAAAGGATTGTAATTATACACATCTCGTGGCATCATTTGGATGATTAAAGGGAGGGGGTATGAAATATACTTGCTTAGCCTCTCTGCGAAGGTTAGAGATCACGATTGCTCTATTTATTGGAAATGGTTGCAGGGTTTACAAGGAGGAGGAACCCAGCCTGACTGCCTCCTCACAGAAAACTCCCCATCCTCTATGCCAGGGTATCCTAACCAGTCCTGTCCCTGCAGACAACATCTTTTAACTGGGTTCCACCTGCACAATTAACTACGTAGTATCCTTTTGCCTTTAAATTGCCTCCTTCTAAATGTATTTCTTCAATGGAACTTTATACTACTCCCAGAAATGGAAAGCCTGTCTCACTTGCCACAATTAGAGAGTAACCCTATACAGCAAAAAAGAAAATCCAGATGACTTCGATTCTCCCTGGATACCGTTAGTCTAGCAAAGACTCAGAGCCTGAGGCTTGACGCTGACTACCGCAGTTCAGAGAGGTGTTATGGATGTGGGAGAACCCAGCAGAGACTTCCTCCCTGTGCTGCACAGTACGGAGAAGGAAGCATAGCCCTCTCACCACATGAGTCTATATCCTGTATCATGTGATGCTGGCTCCACTGATCAGCCCAAGTCCTGGTAATACCCATCTCTCACAATATCATCTGGGTGACTTCTGTTGCAATTTGTGGAATTTTATGAAGAAATAAACAGTGCTCCATACCAGTGAAGGATATTGCCAATAATCCCTTGAAAGGAAGGTTCCCAATTAATTCTAGCCTATTCCTCCCTAAAAGTGCAGAGTAAGACATTAGAATTCTTGGAATTTGTAGACTAGTGAATTTCTGTGGCATAGAGCAATGTTATTAGCTCATCAGTTAGTCTTTGCCAATTTGACTGGAGATGGGGTGTGTGTGTGTGTGTGTGTGTGTGTACACGCACATGCACATATATGTGTATGAGTCTGCATATGGATGCAGGCACTCCCTAAACTTTATGCAGCATTGATCAGAACCTCATGTCTACTGAGGTTAGGCTTCTAAGCCTGATCATATCTTCCATCTTGGCCTGTGAATGCTTTTGACCGAAATATTATGTGAGTCCACCAGTACACATGTCTCTTAAAACACCTTAAGTGGAAAGCATTGCCTGCTAAGGATTAGAGTAGACATGTAATCACGTTTCATACTGAACTACGGCCTTCATCCAATACAAATGCCACATTCACTTAGGAAGGGTGTCTGAACACCATAAACAGCGGGAGAGCTGAGGGCGGTTTCCCGAATCAGCCTGCTCAGCAAATCTGAACTCATTCAGCCACAGACCCAGTCCATTCCCACTTCAGGGTGCGCACTGCTCTCTAAGGAGGTACATGGAAGAGCGAAGACACGGACGCGGAGGGCGGCCCCTCCACTGTGTGTGATCGCCTTGTGCTTCCTCGTACTTGACAACTGGACACGCTGCACAGCTCATTCAGCAGCACCCCACGAACAGCCTGCACAGTCACCTCCACGGAGCCTGCACTGGGACAGCACAGACCCCACACACGCGTGGGAAGGCTCTGAATCAATGGGAGTTCCTCCTCTCCCACCTGTCACCCGGAGCTGAAGCACGCTAGGTGATGTGGCCCCGTCCAGAAACCCCATCAACAGCAGAAAGTCCCAATTTAAGATCCTAAATGTGACTACCGATCACTTATATGGACAATGGAAGTCACCTGATCTGTGGACGGAGCGAAAGCCAACAGCCCCAAACACCTCGGCACATCTAAGAAAATGTATTGCTACGTCTAAAGCCGTTTGTCTTCTCGAGGGGAGTTGGCATGAGTATCACCTGCAGGGAGGGTGAGCACTTTCCTGGAAGGGGCGGGGTGCTGGCATGCTCAGCGCTGAGCCAGGGGACACGTGTGCGCGCTGAGAACACACAGCGTGCTTCTCCCGACTGCCGGCACTTCCCGAGTCAGCTCCAAGGGCTGACAAGTCCCGGGATCACTCAACACGCAGGCAGCAGACTCTCAGGGCGAAGGGAGTTAACACTGCCTTATCTTGAGCTCCACTATTAACAAACTTGTCATCACTAAACTGGGCCGTTAGTCACTGGAATCGTTTGATGGAAAGAGTGAACACAAGAGAGAAACAAGTGGACCCAGATGGGCGAGCCGAGATCAAGTGGCAATAAGCTGTTCTCTATTCTGGCCAGTGAATTAAAGTTCTCGCAGAGGACACATCCTGGGTTCCTAAACACTACTCCATATGTTTTATATGGTGGTCGTTATGCTGATAAATAAACACGGAAAATGTGCTTAATGCTAAAAGTTGATGGGGGCGCCTAGGGGGAGCAGTTGGTTAAGGATCCTACTCTTGGTTGTGGCTCAGGTCCTGATCTCAGGGTCATGAGATCCGGCCCCATGTCAGGCTCTGCGCTCAGTGTAGAGTCTGCTTGAGATTCTTTCTCCTTCTCCCTCTACCTCTCCCACTTGTGCTCTCTCTCAAATAATCTTAAAACAAACACACACACACCCACACACACACACACACACAGAAACACACACACACACAAAACACCAAAACTCTACTCAAGGAAGTGACATCTTTCTCCAGGGACTTGGGTTTGTTGATCTGGAAATTAGTTACAACTGTCTTGACAAGGCACGGGAGTCCAAGTGACCAGCGGCTTCCAGTGAATAAAGAGCCTCATAACAAGCACTGTATACAGATCATCCGTTTTCTGTTTTGCAGACTGAAAAAAGGGACGAGAGCAAAGAGATGTCTCTAGTCCTGGTTCTGCCACCAGGCACAGTCTTAAGCCTTTGCAGACCTCAGCCTTCTTCTCTTCACCGTGACACTATTAGACTAAGCAGCAGTGATCAAACTGAACAGGTCCCAAGCTACTACTACAGTCTACATGTGGAGCCCTCAAAAGCAACTGGTGTTTGGTAGTTGCTTGATATATACTGACTAACGTAAGCTGCACACTGATTATATGAAGGAGACAGTATTGACATCCACACTTTACAGATGGGGAACCGAGGCCGGAACTGTCAACAACTTGCCCAAGGGTCCGCTCCGCCAGCCAGATGCCAGGTGGGACCTGAAATCCCTGCGGTCTGGCTCAGGAGCCCTGCTATTAACTCTTTCGCTATCATGCCTCTAGACAGCAGCAAATAACAGCCATCAGTTACAGCTAATCGACTGACAAATATCCGACCAGAGAGTGGAGGCTTAAGTACAAAAGCATATTCCCACCCCCATTTCAATAGGCCTTTTTTTTTTTTTTTTTGAAAGACAAAGAGATGGAATTACATTACATAACACAGCCTGAAGCTCATGTCTCAAACGTGAGTGTTCCGCACTGGCTAGACCAGAAGAAAGTTGACCAGACAACCGATGTGGCTGGTTCCATGCAGCTTAGCCACAGAGTCCGTGGTTCCTTGGTGCTTTGAGGAAGAATGCTGCATCTCACTGGCTCCCCTTTTTGGAGGACCAGAGCCCTGTTTTGCAGCAGTGACAGTCCTGGACCTAAAACAGCAGAGAAGATCTTGACGGGCTTATCTCCTCTGCTTCCTTGGGAAGTTTCCTGTTGGTTGTCAGAGGGAGATCACCAAACTGATTCTCCCAATTACCTCCTTGGCAGGCGATTACCCTGGAGCAATGCCTTTTCCACTTTGAATCCAGCAGTCTCTTGCCCCCGTGCCAACAGCCCCATTCTCCTGGCAGAGCCCAGCCCCAGAAGCCTGGGGGCTCCTGAGGACACAGATGTGATTTCGTGTGAGGTCAGTGTCTGAGCTGGGCCCGTGGTTCCAGCACACCATGCTCTGTGGATAATATTCTGATGATTAGCAGGTGTCTGGATTCCCAGCCGGCCTCTCTGCAGGCACACAGGCTACACCTGCATTTACATAAGAGAAATGGACAGCCATCACCAGAAGTTACCAAAAACCACTAGGTGTCGGTGTCTGGGACAGAAATGAAGGTCTCAAAGCTGCCCTTTAGTCCCTGTCCCTGCCACCAATCTCCTCAGGTGAGTTCCTGTTCAACAAACCATTCGAATTCTTCTAAGCTTACCCAAAAAAGAATAAGGACATGATGCAGACGACCACCTGCTACAATCAAAAACGACCCGTAAGAGAAAGCTTTCTTGAAAGATCACGCGCTAGGGTTCTATGCACTGATATTCTCAAAAAGACAAAATTACAGTGATGGAAAACAGACCAGTGGTTGCCAGGAGCTACCAGGAAAGGTCAGGAGTTTCATGGGGTTAAGTGAAGGGACAATCTGTATCCTGATTCTGATGGTGGTTACCTATGTCCATGCATGTGCTGAACTGCAGAGAACTGTACATAAATGGAAAGAAAGTCCATTTCACTGTACAATAATTTAAAAACTAAACATGTTTAATGGGTGCATGAATAGATTTTTCTCCAGAAGATGACTATTTATTTTTTAAAAATTGGATCATTCTAGGAACACTATTGAGCATCTAATAAGAACTTTAAGTGGGCGTAGTTGCAGGGGAGATTAAATAAATAGCACATTGGAGCACACTTAAAATACAAAGAGCACGGAGCTCCTGAAGGGAGAGGTAGTGCTGGGAGAGAGAAGTCAATCAGGCTTTCCAAGCCCGGCTCCGGACGGACGGACGAGGGTCTGAGCCCCGCCCCTGCTCCTGCCACACCTGCTGCCCTCACAACTCCACTTTCCTCCCGAGACTCATGCACCTCGAGTCTAGCATACAATCACTTCTGTGCTCAGACCCATCCTTGGGAGCTAGCTGTTTTCCTTCAACACTGAAAGCAGGGCAAGTTTGTCCTTTCAAACTGGAAGTACTAAGGTCATGAATGAAGGCTGTTGGATTTCTGGTCTTGTGGGAAATTCCACTTTCTGAAGGCTGACTGTGCCTCTGAAAAAGAAAAACACAATGACTCCACCTTTGAAGAGCAGGAACCCAAAAGACTTAACCAGGACTTTTCAAAGTGAGGACAATTCTATGTCATCACAAGCTTGACTAAGCCCAGTTCTGTGAAATGATAGGGAAGAGGCTAACTGTTTTGAAACCTGCAGCATATTTTTCTTGGGTGTCTCTTGAGGCTGACAGGGAGTGGCAAAGGAAAGAAGACCAGGACATTCGATATCCAGGATGTTCACCAGACACGATGTGTTCTTTAAAAGGCGCCCTTCAACTACCTTCACATGAGCGACTCAGACAGAAATCTTGGAAAGTGAACACGCGCACACCCCACCCCACCCTCCGCCTGCACTGCAGCTGCCCATGCATTTCTTCTCCGCGAATTCAGCTCCAGCCTCCATGGGCTGTTACCTTCCCTTCTGCAATTCCATCGAAGTCACTTCCAGAAATGCTTAATTACGGGATAGCGTCATTGTTACATTAGAGGTTTAAATAAAAGTCCCTGGATTCTAACCTGCTGCGATGTCCAATAATGCAAGGGACTTACAGAGCTCTGATAAAGCACCAGTCAACCCCAACACTGAAATGGGAAAAAACTGTTGCAGCTCAAACTCAACCCTCAAGCAAAACTCTGGGGGACAAGAAAGCCAAGGCACCGCCTCAGCAAAAAAGAAAAGAAAAGAGGAATAAAAGAGAAAAAGAGAAATGTGCATTCCATAAATTACCTGCAGAAATCAGTTTAAGCAGACTACAATTTTACTTTTTAACACAGACAACCTATAAGGCAAAATGTATATAAACCCACAATTACTCCTTTCACAGGACGGATCATCAAAATGAGGAGATACAATGGTAAGTGGCCAACCACAGCCTTGGCTCCAACCATACTCTTCCGAGGACGGTAATCAGCAGGAGGGAACCTAAAAATCCAAACAGAGCTGCACTGAGCCCTGAATGGGAGCAGGGGGGGGGGGGCATCAGAGCCACCTGCCAGTGTTTGGGGGAAGGAACCGGAAAGCATTCAACATTATCAGGCCTCGTATGTGCTGGGGCTTTATCTTGGCTTGTTCATTTCATGATTTCATGTCCCCTCCATGGTGTTCTCAACTCCACCTTATAGACAAATAAAGGCTCTGATACACTGAATCAATGCTCCTAGGCCACTGGATAGAGGTCATCAAGCATGTGGACTTTGGCTCCAGTCTTCTAGCACCCCGAGGCCATGAATAAATCTGGAGCACTGGGAAGGGTCCCAAACTTAAGAAATTTTAAAAACTGAATGAAGGAATGAAAGTTTAAAATTGCCTTCAAAGGAATTCCTCAAGCAACATAACCCCGCACATACAGAATTGACAGCAGGCTCGGATTAAAGGGATCGTGAAGGAATGTTATTTCCAGAAATAAGAATCCTTCTCCCTTCCCGGGGGTTGGTGGCAGAGAAAGAAGACACAGAGCAGGCTCAGAACCTGTCAGGGGGCCACAGGGTATGACTGTCAAGTCCAGGCCTCAGACAGGCCTCAGACAGAGCTCCTTCCTCTTACATTCTGGCATTTTAACAGGGGTTAGCCCATTAGAACGGACATTGGAATGGATTCGTGTGGAATGGCACGTTCGTACATCCTTTCGATACTTACTTATTGGGGACCTATTACCCGCTAAGGACTGCCAGAGATGCTGGGCATAGAGAAAGGCACCCGTGAACCGCTGTTCCTCACCTCTCCCCTGTTCTTGGTTCAAGAGGCTAACTCCCACAGACTATGTGATCTTGGTGGCACCCTTGCCGGTGGTCCACTGCTGGGCTCTGCCAGTGGTCCACTGCTGGGCTCTGCCAGTCGGAGCACTGGGCTACTGGGGGAGGCTGGAGAAGCCGGGAGGTTGCTCCTTTGTCTCTCTCCTCCACCCTCTCCCTCTCTCAGGCGGTGCTTCTAGGAGCAACGCGAGCTCCTCCATAACCCCTCCTCCCCCTTTTGCCTTCGGCCCCTCTCTCTGCCCAACCTCTGGGTTGCCCTGTGGTGGCCTATTTGGCCCCTCCACTCCTCCTTAGCCCAGGTACCTAGTTCTCATGCTGAATTCCTTCTCTTGAAGGCTCTGCTTTCCTGACTGGACTCAGACCCCCAGAGGCACTGACGATGACTAACCAGATCTCCACCTTCTTAGAATTTACATTCAAGTGTGAAGACACCCAAAGGGCAAGAAAACAATCAAATAAACAAAGAAATACTAGTTCCTGGTCATTTTAGGGATGATGAAGGAAATCAGCAGTAAGGTAGCAGAAGTAGGAGGGGGGGGGGGGAATGGCAGGCTGTGTCCAAGGGTGAGGGGTCATCTCCCCCAAGAGCCAAAGCATGCACTGGTACCCGACTGTGAAGACCAGAGGAAGAGAATGCCAGACAGATTAAACAGCATGGCCAAGGTCACAAGACAAGAGCTACGTTTGTGTGTTTAAGGAGCCACAAGAAGGCCAGTGTGTTTGGGGCCTGTGAGCAAGTGGTAAGTGAAGACTCTGGACATAAACAGTCAGGGACCAGATCGTGGTGGTCCTTGGACGTCATGGTAAAGGGTTTAGAATTTATAATTGATCTGATTTACATTTCAAAAAATATCACTCTGGCCAATGTATAGGGAGTTTTCCTTTTGTCCACAGAGAAAAGAATTCTTAACCCTCCTCCCCCAGATTATACCCCCATCTAGATACATCACCCCATGACAAAGACCTAAGAGAGAACTAACCATCCCCCTAACCAACTTGCTCAAAGACGGATAGAGGGGGTCACCACAGCAACTGGAGCATGCTTTTGGGGAGACAAACTTGGTTCCCTTGATAACAGTTCCATCATGTTCTGAGGTCAAAAGGAGAAGAGAAGTAACCACTCATGTGCATGACGGCTCCAACAGTCGGAGGCCCTGCTGGGCCCCTCCTCAACCATTCTGGAAGGTTCCTGCTGGAAATCCCAATGCACACTAATATAGCTTGGCATTCCGAGGTGGTCCACTGGGCTATCCAGACTTTTATTTCAGGATTCTGGGAGTCAGAATCTCCAACCTACGCCCTCAAACTACGAAGAAAGCTGCCAGGTTCACACTTCGCTTCCCGGTTATTTCTCTGCTCCATCAGCCAGTCCTTTTCTCATTTCCTCAAAGTGACAAATGGATGCTGCCAAGCAAGGCTGAGGGAAAGGAGAAAATAGACATGCTCTCCCCGTTGTGCATTCATCCCCCAAATGCTACTAATCTGGCATTTAGGTTATTTGCTCCTTTAATCAGAAAGCCATTAAGAAATCTCTGCCAGGTTTCTGTACACAGTTTTTCTCTGATGAAGCAGCAGATCTCTTTCACAAACAATAGCTGTCCTATCTATCCAGGCACTCTGGGCCCAGGCAGCACGGCTGCAATCTCTGGCAAATGCAGAACGCCTTCCGGGCCCGTCCCTCCCAGAACAGCCCGGCCCCGCGGGACTCAGGTCAACATCTCGACACTGTCTGTCTCCAGGAACTTGGGGAGACAAAAGGAATCCGCGGTTTTCAAGGAGACACAACGATGAGTCTCCGGCATTGGACACGGGATCTTGGGATGGGATGCTTCAGAAACTCGCCTTTGTGGAGTCAACATGTCTGTCCTGATTGCAGCTCTGGGGCCAGGTGTGTGGTAGTTGGCCCAGTAGGGGGCACTTGTAATCCTGGCCTTAAACCTCAGGGTGATGGGAGATGGGGTCAGAGACAGGGCTCTGAGGAGGTGCCCCGGGGTGATCAGTGAGTGTCATGACAGAGCCCCGCTGAGTGTGGCATCTGGCCACACCCGGACGCATGGCCTCCTGGTACTTGCTCATCTATTCTTCTTGGAAGGCAATGGAACAGTAACTACCAGTGTCCAAGGAGCACATAACCTGAGATCTGGCCATGCCGCCGACAGGAGTTCACCCCATAGATATGCCAGCACCTGTGTGTGAAGACAAGTGCAAGAAGGTCTTTGCCTTTGCATCATGTGCTCCAGCAAAAAAGTAGTAATGATCATGAGCTCTCTGAATTGGGGGCTGGTGGTGAATATTCTGATACATCAACGCACTGGAACATTATGTCACCATTAAAAAGGGCACCTACACAAACCTTGATAAGAACAGATCACTAAGAAAAATAGTTGGGTAAAAATGAGCTACCATTATATGCTATGGTGAGTGCTGTGAAGTGTGTAAACCTGGCGATTCACAGACCTGTACCCTGGGGCTAATACATTATATGTTAATAAATTTTTTTTTTTAAAAATGAGCTATCATTTGTGTTTAAAAATCAAAGCGTTGTACACATAGACACACATGTGTGGGCATGTAAGCCTGTATATACATGGATTCTCATTGGAAGGATACACTGAAAACTGTCAATGAACATAATTGCCACCACTCAGCAGGGGAAACAAAGCACTAGAAACCAAGTGTAAGTAATATTTTAAATCATATCTGTTTTTGTAAAGTTTCTTCCTTTTCTTTTTTCCTTTTTTTTTTTTTTTTTTTGGCAAGTACATATTTTGTCTCTTAAAATTACTGTTTTCAATGAGCAAATGTGAGGCTCCCTGAAGCTTTGGCAAATAAAACAGAGAACTTGCTGACTGGAAGTTGAGGTATACAGAATAATGGCTCCCCAAAGAGGACCATTATTTTCATCCCCAAACCTGTGGATGTTGCCTTACTTGGCGAGGGAGATGTTGTCGATGTGGTTTAAGGACCTTGAGATGGGGAGATTATCCTGGATCATCTAGGTGGGTCCTAAATATCATGACAGGGCCGTCACTAGAGAGAAGCGAGAGGCTCAGAGTCAGAAAATGAGATGTCACAACAGAAGCAGAGGTCAGAGTGATGTGCAAGAGGCCAGAAGTCAAGCAATACAGGGGCTTCTGAAAGGACAAAAAGGCAAGGACATGGGTTCTCACCCAGAGCCCCGTCCTGCCAACATATCATGAACCCACTGAGACTGGTTTCAGACTTGTAACCTCCAGAACAATAAAGATAATGTGTTTATGTTGTTTAAAGCCACTAAGTCTGTGGCCATTTGTTAAAGCCACAATTGGACACTAAAGATAGGAGTAAATCTTTAAAACAGTCTAACTCATGTTTTAGAAGGGGGACAATCAGACAGGTTTGCCCCAAACTGGGGTTCATCGGCCCTGAATGAAATTCCTGCTGGAGACACAGGTTTTCCATAACACTGTCTGTTACAACAATGTTTGATCAATGACCAGCTTCTCCATTCATCGGCCTGAGAGCAACAGAGCCACCATCCCAGCCCCACACTGGGGTGAACTCAGCATCCATCTGGCCTCTCTGCTACTCTCTGAACAGAATGGCAGCTCTCCTCTAGCATGTGTTAGTCCCATTTGCTCAGGCAGGTGACACAGCAACAGGAAGGGAACAGATGAGAGACCCTACCTGCCAACCTGCTTCCTGGGAACTATAAATCCTAAGAGAAGGTCTAGGGGGCTGATGTGCAGAGGGGCAGAGCTCTTTCTGGGGCTTCAGAAAAGCCCCCCTGTGAGCCCGAACTTCCCTCTGCCTTTGAACCATTCACCTGGTTGCACTTGAGGAGGACAAAGAATTGTCGCCTTGTTCCAGAAGGTAAGACACCCCTCATGGTGAAGACTGAAGACCCAGTCCCGACGAAGAAAACCCTGATGGGATACAGAGCAAACTGTGTGTGGGTATGGTGGGGGGAGGTTATAATCAGAGCCTTCCTCTGGCTTCTGGAGAACTGCATAACCAAGAGAGCTCTGCTGTCTCTCATCCCAAGGCTAGAGCCAAACCAGGCGGCCCTATGATACCCACTATTATGCAACGTGAAGCCCAAATCAATAGCCTCGACTCACATAGGATGTTGTTCCCAAAATTCCCGGGTATCTTAAACAAGAGGTTACAAAAGAGCTAAAGACAGAACCACAAGCACTTCAATGGAAACTTGACAGCTGTTTCCCTCTTGCTGGGGGAATATGGGCCTTTGTCAGCCTCTTTCATTTAAGTGACAGCTTCGTTCTAGCTCCGTGGTTGTCATGCATGTACACGGTGCTGCCCTGGTGATTTAGAACCCGTTGAATCATCATCTCATTAAGTCAAAGGAGATTAGTAAGTGAACCCATTTTGTAAACTGGAAGGCGCTATACACATGTCGGGTGGCAAGACTAGGAAAGCCCTAAATACACACATAATTAATTTGGCTGCGCTCTAAGACAGATGGTACAAAAGAGACAGCCTTTACCTAGGAGAGGAAGGGGAGAGAAAAAATAAAACACGTTTCCTTCTGCAGCCAGGTTATATCTGCTCTCGCATGCCTCAGCCTCTTTATTCCTCAGATCTGAACATCACAGGAGGGGAGGAGGGAAGATGCACTGCCTTCCCTGGTTAATTTCTCCTGCCTGGATTCCAAGAAGAAAACCCAAATGAAGAGATCTGTGCATTAAACAGCCCCCAAATGAGAACACACAGTGGTCCCAGCAGTGATACCGCTACCCTCCGGGCAGCAACTGGTATCCATCCCAAAGGCCTTTTGCTCACCATTCCCACCCCAACGCAGGCCCTTGAAACTGTCAACAATAGAACAACCTCTACTTGTATATCCAGACCAGTGTCATGAATTGAATTACAATTGTTGTTGTAACCTAGCATGCTCTGCTGACCCAGAGAAAGCTGGCTAACAAGAACGGGGTGACCACAAACATCCCTCCAAGAGTCGGGGGGAGGGGTTTATCCGAGGGGCATCTAGAACCATCAGAAATAGCCAAGGAGCTTATAAAAATGGACGCTTGGGGCGCCTGGGTGGCTCAGTGGGTTAAGCCGCTGCCTTCGGCTCAGGTCATGATCTCAGGGTCCTGGGATCCAGTCCCGCGTTGGGCTCCCTGCTCAGCGGGGAACTGCTTCCTCCTCTCTCTCTCTCTGCCTGCCTCTCTGCCTACTTGTGATCTCTCTCTGTCAAATAAATAAATAAAATCTTAAAAAAAAAAAAAAATGGATGCTTGTATTCCACAGTAAACCTACCATAATGGAAAAGAGGGTGTCCTCTAGGAAAAAAATCCCAGATGATTCCACTACCCTGCTGCATTTATCCCCTCCCATGATGGGGTGACCTCCCAAAGGTCCCCTAATTTCAGGCTCCCTGCCACTCCCTGCCCGACAGCCAGCAAGTCCTGAAAGGAAAGGCCCCCAGCGCCCGTGGTGTTCTTTTCAGTGCCAGGGGAGTGACAGTCACCAACCCCAAAGCCTGACTGGCCTCCCAAGGTGTGCAAGGCAGGGGGGAGAGCACAGGATGTCTTCACTGTGGACAGCGGAAGCAGGGGCTAACCTGCACAGAGAGAATCCCGGACACCCACCCTATGGACACCCCAAGTGTCAGACGGGCCCCTCTGCTTATGAAATAATGAGTAATAATGATAATCACCATTGTGGCCATTTGCCCACACATAGAGGTCTGCCAGCGCAGGCTCCACGGGTGTGCCATCTTACGGTATGTGGCGCCTGGGGCTTTCTGAACATCCATTGCAGAGCCAACAGACTATTAATTTAAACTGCGTGTTGCAATGGAGGTGGTTTTTGGAATGTGATAGGGAGAGAGAGTTACAGACCACACACTAACTCCCTAACACCAGCCACCCCACCCCACCTGACCTACTGCTGCCGTGCACGTGTGCCCCTCGTCAAAACAACCGATTCCAACACCAGCTATATGCTGCCCGGACTTATTAGACCTTTCCTTCCGTCTGAAAGTATCCCCATGGAGCAATCCTGTAAGGTTTACAGTGAGGGTCCTAAGGCGACTGCTGCTCTGACAGCCCAAATGAGAAGCAGAAAGGACCTCCTTCACCAGGCCAGCGTCTGGATTTCTCATCTGGCCCACTCCGGGAGCTGCAGAACCCTGGCCCTCCTCCAGTGAGCCGCGAAACGTTATTCCCATTCCGGGTCCAAATGGATGCTTTCTGAGAAGTCACTGCAGCCCATCAGGCTTTGGAAAGCGGCTTAAGTTGTTTCCCTACTTTCCATTACCCGTGGTGTTCTGGAATGCGGCGCCTGCGACATGCAGCCTGCCTTCCCATCAGGGAGCCTGAGAAAAGGAAAAACAGGGGAGGCAAAACCTGCACAAGCCAGGCTGGGTTCAGGAAGTCAGGACAGCGGTAGCTCTCTGTGGTTCCTGGCCAGCCCACCCTTCCCCTCCCATTTCCAGCATGCACCCTGGAGCAAACTGCCACAGAAGACACAGACTTTTGTCCTCAGAGGCCCCAGAGCAAGAGGGAGCTCAAATTCCTTCTCCCTAACCCTATGCCACCACGGAGGTCCACTACAATGGTTCTTCATGAAGCCATGCACAGGCGGTCAGAGAACTGCCAGGAAGTGGCTGGGAGGCCTGCTCACTGCCCAGTGATCCCTCCTCGGCCTCATCACCTTGGCTCCTGTCCCTTGGGCAGGCCTCCACCAGCTCATGCCAAGGCCCTATGGAATTAGAAGAAGCAATCCCTTGAGTTCAGGGCCTGGTGAGGGATTTCATCTTGGTGAAGATGTCATATTCACTCATGCCCTCAGCCAGGCCCCGTGTGCAGGACACAACAGAAGTCAACTGTATGGTACGCTCCTGTTCTTGGGGGGTTCTGGGCTCTGCTGATGGGAAAGCCATGTCCTTGGACTCTGAGAAAAGGCAGCCTTGGTTCTCACGACATTTTCTGGCCACGCTCTGAAAACCAAACTTTTTAAATTCCAGTTCTGTTCCTGACCAGCTGTGTGGCACTGGACAGATCAACTTCTCTGTGCCTTCAATCCCTCCCCTATAAAATGGGGACAATGGTAACACCCGTCTGGTAAGGTTCTTGGGGGGATTAAATGAGCACATTATGTAAAGTACTGTATTGTTATGTTACTAGATCAATTTCAAGAGTCCCATTTTCTAACATGTGATTGTAAAGTTAAAAGATATCTTATAATCAATGCATATTTTAATATATATTTTTTAAGATTTTATTTATTTATTTGACACAGAGAAAGAGAGATCACAAGTAGGCAGAGAGGCAGGCAGAGAGAGAAGGGGAAAGCAGGCTCCCTGCTGAGCAGACAGCCCCATGTGGGGCTCAATCCCAGGACCCTGAGATCATGACCTGAGCCAAAAGCAGAGGCTTTTGAACCACCCAGGTGCCCCTTAATACATATTTAATATAGAGTTTATTCCTCTCCCTATTTTTCAAAAAAGCAGTTATTAAATCAGTGGTGCATCTTAATAATCAATGTATTTTAGAATCAAGAGAACAGAATTTTTGCATTACCATTTCATATCTAGCAACAAATGCAATGTTCACAACTTCCTTCTTCTCAGAGAATTTCGCAGCTTAGTCTCTACAAACACCGCTGGGCGTGTAGGTGCAATTCAAGCCAGCATCTCCTTCCTCTTGCAGCATCTTTGACCCTGCCTCTGCTCTCAAACCCAAACTCCCGAGGAGCTCTTGGAGGACTTGTGCTTCTCTGTCCTGACGGCTTCCTGGGATCCTAGGGAACTGGGCCACCCTGAAGATTCTGATTTAATGAGTGGACGTGGGGCCTGGGCATTAGGATTTTTGAAAGACCCCTGGAGGATTATACTGTGCTGCCTGGATTGAGAACTATAGCCCTAGACAGTCCCGTCTCATTCTCTTGCCTGAATTCCCCTCCAGCCCAGCAGCTAATTAGTAGCTGGCAGCCGCCTCTTAAATTCCAGGAGAATCTCAGCCCTCACTAACTCAGGTCACAGGACCCCATAAAAAAGGAGAGGTTTGGGACGCCTGGGTGGCTCAGTTGGTTAAGCGGCTGCCTTTGGCTCAAGTTACTATCCCAGCGTCCTGGGATGGAGTCCCACATCGGGCTCCTTGCTCACCAGGGAGACTGCTTCTCCCTCTGCCTCTGCCTGCTGCTCTGTCTGCCTGTGCTCACTCTCTCACTCTCTCTGACAAATAAATAAATAAAATAAAATCTTTAAAAAAAATAAAGGAGAGGTTCTTCTTCAGGCAGGGCCTTTGTTGGCTTGGGATGGAGTAAGACCTGGAAGACAATTTTAAGCTGGGAAATAAGGAAAGCTTCCTTAATGTGATTCTCTTTCTTCCTAGCCAGCTAAGCTCAGATACCTGGATAGTAACCTCTTTGGAATTTTATGGAAATCTTTTGACTTACAAATGATTTAATTCTCAAAACCAATCATGCCGAGAATGAGAAATAAATCCTATGCTGGTTCGACTCCGTAAGAAATGGCAAATGGTGAGAAGAAGCGTCAGAAACAAATTTCTTCTAACAACATTAAGTAGATCTGTTTCAAGGTAAACTAGATCCACCTTTAAGGGATTTTCCCCCCTTCCTTTTTCTCTTGCAACCATGCACCAAGTTTTTCTCTTGCACAGACCTTGATCCCCCTCTGTCTCGGCTCCATTCCGGAGTCACACTCCACCAGATTACACACATCACTCATTTCGCCAACCACGAAGATGCTGCCCCACTTTGGAGAATTAGTGTGTTGGTTTCAACTCCACTTTAATTGACCCCCTAGAGGGGTGTGCATACATTTCCACGTGTGCTCAGCATTGGAAATTATCTGATTGGGTGCTAAATGTTTAATTCTCTGAAAAATTGGCAAAAGCTACACTAAGCATCCAAGATGCTTTTAAATCACAGTAATGGGAACATCTCACAAGGACCTGGATGTTTTCAACCCATCTGAAAGCAGAGCCCCAGTGAACCTGGGAGCATGATGGTGAATCAAAGCCAATTCAAGTCAGGTGGGGTGGCCTCTAGTCCCAGGCTCCAGGGTCTGGGAGCAGAGTTTCAACGGTCCACGTGGAGAGGAGTCACTGTATTTGGAGGGCACACTGGCTGCCAGAAATCAGGTTGGGTCCTTTACATCTACTATCTCATCTAATGTCCTTCTCCCAGTCACTGGGACATAGGGGTTATATTCAGGCTCCCGCAAGGTCACAGTAATAAGAAACAGCAGACCTGGAATTTAGCCCTGGTCCCTCTGACTTCCAAGCCTCCTTCCACCAAAAGGCAGAGTAAACTTGCTCCTAACCCATGGATCCAGACCTGAGGAACAGGGTGTACTTCTCTGAATTGCAGAAGCTCATGGCTGAGAATTCTGGGTTTTTGCAACCTTGTATTGGCTCCCTACCCCTCGCCCCACAGTGCTCCTTAATCACTTAGCTAATGCTGCCCTGGGAGCCATCCTGGGTCCCCCGGCCCGCCCCCAAGAAGCTGTTTAGGTTAGACGAACCTCTCTGACCCTGGTTTCTTCACTTTGAGATGGAAATAATAATATTTAACATGTCCCTCACAGCTCCACTGTCCGCCATTTCAAGGGTGTGTGTCTTATAAACCCCATAGGGGTAAGTCTTGTCTTTCTTTCATCCCCTCAGGCCTCGCTCACTGTAAGTACTTAATGATCATTATCTCATAATAGATTTTGAAGCCTATTAAGGGCATTTTCATAACTGAAGGAACTTCTGACAAATGACTACTACTTACCTCAACCACCCACTTGCAGAAAAATCCGTAAGTGATGTAAGTGATGTAAAAATCCACCCCATTCCAGAAAAATCCATAAGTGATGTAAGTAAGTCTAATGCCACGTTGCCTGTTGGCCTCCACAACAGTGCAGTGTGGATGCAAGGTAGCATGTTCCCTCCCGTGCTATGCTCTCAATGGCACCCCCTAGGAGCTGGCTAGAAATGCCAATTCTTGGGCGCCAACCCATGGAATCCAAATTGCTGGAATGGAGGCACTGAAGCTGTTTGAACAAGATCATAATAGAATTTTTATTAGACTCCTGAAGCTGTAGACCACTAGTTCGACACCTTGCTTGGGCACTAGAGAGATCATCTGGGAGAGATTTTTTTTTTTTTAAATACCAAGAAGCAGGGCCCAATCCTGGAGATTCTGATTTAATTGATGGGAATAGACAGGCACTGGAATTTTAAAAGGTTCCCTAGTGTACTAGTACGCACAGACTTTTCTCACCAGCCCTCTCTGGTCCTCACCACTCCACCAATAGGTCTCTATCATATTCCTTTATATCTCAGTCACCTTCAAATCCAAGTGGTCCTAGCAATATACACAGTTCTTTTAGATCTTCAAAGACAAGATGTGTAGTCCTGGGCAATAAGAATTTTAGCAAACACTTCTGTAGGACCTATTATGTTCCAGGAACTAAGTATACGATATATGTTAAGGATTTTAGCTATCACAACCCTAACACTTAAGTACTAATATTGCTCACATTTTATATGTGAAAAAGCTAAGGAACAAAGAGGCCAAGTGACTTGTCCAACTTAGCAAATTCCAGACATTGAGCCCATGAGCTTTGCTCCAAATTCTGTCCATGGAACTATACTGTTTGTCTTTATCAGCAATAAAATGGAAGATTACAACTAATTTCCAGCCCTGTCTATTGACTTTAAAACAAGATCAGCCCTTTCATATTCAATTAATCATCCCTTCTTATCTTCCATATCAGAGATACGACTGGCAGTTTGACAGATATCTTCATGCCTTGATCCAAAGAAGTAACAAACATGGACATTTTAGGCCAATGCCAAGGAATCCATAAAACATGTTGATGGTCCATGGGACCAAGATGGGTCCCTCAAACCATACCCCAGCTGCCCAGTTTTCATGCTCATGGAGCTGGACCACCTTACCTTCCAGAAATATATGAAAGGAAAAGTGATAGAGAGGAAATAGAAAAGAGATTAAATGAGGCCACAATCTTCACCCTGTAGGCGACTTCTTCACTTGGGAAGGTCTTTGAGAATGACTGAATGCTATTAGCAAGGGACGAGGAAAAGAATACTACCTTCCCATCTGTTATTGCTTAGTAATGGCCAATAACCATATCTTAGAGACTCTTAGGTTTCCAGAGATGATCCCACTGAAGTTCCCATCCACTAGGGGTCACAGATCCTGCCTTCACCTCCACAGGAGAGAGACCCTGGTCTCCACCCATGGTACACAAAACCTCTCCGCCCTGGTCTTTCAGATGTCTGGAGTCAGTCTCTGAGGCCAGGAGCAGGGAGCTCTGACAGCCAGATGAAAGAGGACTCTCCTTATTTGCTTTGTTCTAGAGAATGAGCCTTCTAGTCAGGGCCACTATGTCCTATGATAGTGAAAAGACACGGGGAGAGCATTTGGGGCTGAATGGTCACAGAAATGTTTGCTTTCGTGTTACATCACCCAGTAGTGAGTCATTGGTGCCAGCTGCCTGATTCTGGCCCTTTCTGGCCCCTCAGTAACTCAGTACTTATACCCACCACAGCCCTCAGCAGCCAATTATTATGTGCCCAAAGGGCAGGATGGACTTCCACTACTCAAAGATGTTACTCCTGTTCTAGCTCTAAAATACATGGTGGGATAGTTTCCATAAACACTATCCGTCCTCCTTGTGGGCTGCTCGTATCCACCAGGTAGTCTCAATGAGGGGATTTCCAAGGGCCTGAAGACAAAGGCTCTGCTTCTGGGTCACACGGTGGGGCTCCAGGAAGAGAGGAGGGCTAAGGAGTGGCACCAAAGGAGAAAGGAACAGATTTTCTTCCAGACTAAAGAGAAGTAGTAGTTAGGGCTTATGAACAAGAGATTCACAATGTCCCAGTGGCAATAAGAAGGTGAGACCTTGGTGGGAGTGGCTGTGTGACCTGGGGAAGGTATACCAGCAGTTCAGGTTATTTGCCTGCCCTGGGACCCAGATGCTCCATGTGCACCATGAAAGGCAGCAGAGCCTCAAATCCGAATGGACGTGGATGTCACACAGCAAACATGTCGGCAGGGACTGGGTGCACACGTCGTGAGCAGCCAGAAACCTGTGTCTTGGGCTCTTTCTCAGACTCAACAGCTATGCCCAACCTGGAGTAGGGGAAATCCTCCCAACAGACATGGAGTTGAAAAGTCAGAGTGAGCTTTCAGTTCATGAGATCATGAAAAAAATGAAGATGACATTGTTTGCACACCCAACTTTCTAAACCGAGTCACCCAATTCAAGCGCTTTGCCATGGGTTAACCTACCACCCGAGTCTCTGTTCAAATATCCTTCCTCCTCAAAAAGCCCATCCATTTGTCTTTCCATCCTCAAGGTCTAGCCACAGTGCCATGATTTCCACAAAATCCTCCCTTACCCCAGGTCTCAAGGTCCTCTCTTCTCACCTTTGCCTGTGTCTCTCAAGTCATCAATTATAGTGACAATTTTCCTGTGACTTAGATTCACATCGTCAACTAGAGAGCACACTCCAGTGGGCAGAGTTCAGCCATTGTATCTCCCCCTCTGCCTATCAGAGGGCTGGACCTACAAGAGATACCCACTAAGCCCTGGGCTGACCTGAAGAACAGACCATGGCTCAAAGCACAGAGCACAAATCCAAACTCAAAAGGTGCTCTTTGGAAGGCGAGCTGGGGCAGGGTGGCTGTGGCAGTCACGTCTCTCTGCCCAGGAGGAGCCGGGCCCTCGAGGAACCCTGCATCTAGGAGCATTGCTGCAACTCGCAGGCAGCACTGTGAGACTGTCATCACCGTTCTTCTCTAGCTACCCAGAGTTAAGCCACAGTCATACCTCATCTGCATACAGCCAGGCTGAAGGCCAAGTGCACTTCTCCCAGTAAATACTCAAAGCACCTTCTCAGAGACAAATCTGACCAGCACCACCCTACAAGACCTGCCCATCCATCCCTTTCTCCTCTGCAGTGGAGAAACCCCCTGCCTGATACAAGGGCATCTAATTGGGTTTGCAGGACAGAACACATGCAGGCAGAGAAAAAAGAACTTGAAAAAAGGCCTGGTAAAGGCTGAGATGGACTCACCTCCACATCACCATACTGAGGGACACGTCAAATGACCACCCCAAACATGGAGAGGAGCTCTCCCCTTGGAGGGCACAGCAGTGGGTCAGGCTCTGAGGAAGCAGGTGTATCAAGCCCCAGGCACCTAGAGCTGTCCGGGCAAGGCCTCCTCCTCTTTCTCTCTCATGGGTCTGTTGGGGCCCAACTAATAGCAGTAAATCTCCAAAACACTCAGCACGAGAACGGTCAACACCATTTAAGTCCATGACATACTCTGCAGACATCTGTGTTGGTAAAATGATGAAGGTCAACAAGCACGCTAGGCCTGCTCGTGCATGATGTCATCACACCCCACGAGGAGACCAGGGCTCCGAGCAAGTGGGGAGACGGGGTAGGGACCGCATCTGCCTTCCTCATGATGCGCTGTCAGGCTTGCCCGGCGTCAGCACTTTATAGACATCCAATAAATAACAGCAGAAAAAAATAAACATTCCCCTTTTAGAAATGAGGAAATTTTACCTCTCTAAGCTTAAATGGGTTGCTCAAGGTCACAGAGCACACGTTTCCTAATTGCAACTTGAATTCTGGTCCTTCCTCTTCCAATTTACTCCCATCCCATGGAGTCACATCTTGGAGTATGAGGAGAAGGACACTAAGGTGACATTAATTAGCACACCCTTTATTGGTCACGAGAAGGCCCTACAGGCACTTTTCTCATGTAACACATGTAATCTCCACAATGACCCTAGACCATAGAGCCTAGCATGCCCCCCCATTTGCAGAGGAGGAAAAAGAGCCAGGAGAGTTTGAATGACTCAGCCATGATCATTAGGCAAGGAAGAGACAGAGGCCATACTACTGAGAGATGACCCAGTAGTAGCTATGCACAGATACTGCCTCAGGCTGTATCAAATCCCAACTGAGTCTTGATTTAGGGTCCTAGGTTCATTCCTCTATCCTACTCTGTTCTCCTCTTGGCCAAAGGAAACTGTGTCCCAAAGACCCTGAGGGGGAAGTCTCCTGGGATGCCTGCTGCTCAGAGAGCCAACATCAGATGTGATGCTAGAGCTATGGACACATGTGTTAAAATAATAATAAAATGATTACTTTGATTGCCGTTTTAATGTAAGCCTGGTTTAGGGGAAACAAAATGAAAACTAAGAGTCAGGACACTTGGTTCCAACTCTGTCACTGACATGCTGGGTGACCCTGAGTTGGGGGCCTGGAGTGGAGACTGAGAATCTGCACTTCTGACAAGTCCCCATGCGATGCTGGTCCACAGACCATTCTGAGTAGCACCACCACTGAGATGATTTGAGCCAGACCTTTCATTTCACTGTGCAGAATCTGGGACCAGAAAGGTTGACTAATTTGCCCTGAGTCACACAGCCTGTCAGTGACAGAGTTGGAACCAAGTGTCCTGACTCTTAGTTTCACTTTGTTCCCCCTAAATCAGGCTTACATTAAAACAGCAATCAAAATACTCATTTTATTATTTTGAGTACAATTCATTGAGTTCGAAGTGCTTTTTCTCTTTCATCTCCTTTGTCTTTAGAATCACCTTTTCAGGCTAAGGATGATAGTCATGATTTATAGAGGAAGAAAGAGTCAAAAAATTAACAACAATAGCAAAAATTGGCTCCAGATTGCAAGCTAAAAGGTAGAACTAGAGTCCACCAAGTTCTGACCCATCCCATCTGCTCCTTCTTAGGCTCCTCAAAGTCTAAGAAGGGAAGCTCACTCTGCCAAGTGCAAAACACAAAATCCCACAGTCACTTAGCTTACGAGAAGCAGGGGCCTGGAGACCAGGGTAACATTAAGATAATAAAACAGTAAACAGAGATTTGTAGAAACATTTAAGGAATCATATCCAGGAGGAGCTAAAGCCAAGCCTCCTGAGTCTCTCACCACTCAAAGACTGTTTATCCTTCTCTTTCCAAACCCTTTCAGGGGTTGAAGACCTAGATCCACGTGACTGACACCACAGCCCAGTAAATTCTGTCCCCAAGAGTCCTGGCTCTCCACAAACAAAATTAATAGCCTGCAAACTCTAAATGGGTGATTACAATCTATAAAGCAGCCCATAAAATGACATCATGGGGATTCATATTCATTCTCTCCCACTGATTTCCACTATAAATTTGCTCGGTTTATGAGTCGAAATAGTTTCTTCTGCTATGTGCCTGGGAACAAAGCAGACATCTAAGACACAAACATCCGGCCGAGTTGCCTGAAGCTCTTTTCACCTCCAGTGGTTCCCCAGTCAGTAGGACACCCAGCAGGAAGCTGTGAAGAACCTCTGGAAACCTAAAAGACTCACCACCTCTACAAACATGTCCTGAAACCTGCTGAGTTGTAAGCCTTGTGCTAGGTCTTGAGCAGTAGGCAACAAGATAGGGGTGGTGATTTTTGCCCTTGGGAACCTCGTGAGTGACTGGAGGAAAGACATATTAAACAATTAAGCCCCTACACAGATAATCGATGGTAACTCAAAAGATACTTCAAAGAAAAATTACAGCAAGCTATGAGGTATGGAATGGGAATAGCCATTCTGGTCTGGTAAATAATCACGACCATGAAGGGTGAATGGGAGGGAGCTAGGCCAAGGAGAGAGACAAGAATGGAGAAGGTAGACGTCCCCATAGAGGGAGCCACATGGGTAGGGGCCAGTGTTTTTTGTTCTAAAGTTACATTGTGAAAAGCACTTAGGGAATGAGAAAAGTTCAGGACCAGACAATCCACAATGAGGAGATGGATTTTCTACTACATACAATGGAGACAAGTGAAGAGCTTTTAAAATGAAATTAACATGGTCAGAAAACCATTTTAGAAAGGTCACCCTGACCACGGTTGGAAGGATGGATTTGATGGACAGGGTGTGCCTAGGAGAGAATGTCAGTAGATTTTTAGGCCACAACGGCAGTCCTCTGTGCAAGAAATGATGGCAGCCTGAACTGGGTAAGAAGCAAATGGACCACAGCAATGCCTAGCAGGTAGGACGGACTGGGGCTTTGCTGTTGTTCAGCACAACACAGGGGAGGGCACTGAGGATGTGCACGAGAGCTAAATGGTGATCGTTTGCCTTTTGCAACATACTCTGAACCCAATCTCATTAGCCAGGGTCATAGCTGGAAGCCCCTCATCACCTACAACGGGTACGAAGAGACCACCTATCCTGGCCATCATGGAAGATGTATGGCAACACCAAGCAGTCCCCAAGCTAGATGGAACTCTTAGCTTGCAAAAGGACACTGGAGGCAGAACTCTTTTCCTTCTGTTTCACTCAGGCTCTGTGACTGCCCCAGGCTCAACACTCATCAAATGGGGAGGCAACAGAGAGGGCGTGGCCCCCTGCAGTGGGAACATTTTTCCAGTAGGCTGTGCAGGGCTCTGGTTCCATATGGCTCATCCAAAGCCAATCTTTATCAGCCTTCTGAGGTTTCTCCAGCTTCTAAACTCCAAGGACATTTAGATCAGCCCTAGACATATCTACCCTGCTTAGATTCCATTTATAACCGTAATTTATACTGTCTTTACTGTTGTCCAATAATTGCTTGTTCATGAATCACATTTCCCAAGAAGACTTTAAGCTACTAGAAAATAAGCCCAGGCCACCCAGCAATGCGATGCCACACGGGAGCACCAACTAAACATCAGGAAATGGAATCAGTGGACTCGAGAGACAAACAGCTGGGTTTGGAAGAAGACGCTTAATGGAACTATCATGCTGCCAGATAAACCGAGAGGAGCGAGTAGGGGAAAGGCTCAGAGAGCTGTGCTATCCACAGTTGTCCTCACGTACCGGCCAAGACAGCTGTCACCCCCCAGGTGCCTAGAGATGGCGGCTTCCTCGAGCATTTGACCTGCAAAGAGGTCCCCCAGAATGATCCAGTCATTCATTTTCACACACGACCCAAACTATGGCCCAAGCTGAGTACGACGGTGAGAGCATAATCACAGGTTAGACCTCCCTGTGTCTCACCCACCACGGAAGGAAAGACCCTGCTCCCTTACGCTCAAACATTAGCTTGGCTTCCAGAAATGCCTTCCCATTTCTTAACGTCCGCCATGATTCCAGGTAATTCCTCTAAGTGCACTAATAAGTCGCAGCAGCTGTTCCAGATACTGGCAAAGAAGAAGACTCCAGCTGCTCCCTCGTCAGTACTCAGGAAATGAAGCAGGCCGGCTGGAAAGCTTTCAAACACAGAAGTGTGGCTAAAACGGCAGCCCACGGGGTCATTTCACCTATGGGTCTCTCCATCACCAGGCATCTCTTTCCTGCCCTGAGTCCACTCTGATGCCTCAAGCAAGCAGGCTCAAAATTATGGGCCATCTTCCTCTAAGATATCTGCTGCAGTTAGCCTTGAAAGCCCCGTGCAAAGGAACCTGGAATTAACGCTGAGCCGCTCCCCACGAAACAGCCCCGAGTGTTGGAGAGCTGCCTAACGCCACACAGCTGGAAGGCAGCAGAGTCGGAATTTGAACTCCGGTCCTACACTCTCCAAAGCCCCCTGCTTCCTTACCCCGTGTTGTCCCCTACTCCTCTGGAAGCCACTCTGTGCCCGGTACCCAAAGGAGCCTGGCCCTCCTAACAGGATTTTCCCCATCTGGGCCAACCACGTGCCAAGCCAGTGCATAAATACCATTGTTGTGACGAAAACTGTGTTTCCTCACGGGATCCAACATCAGCATCTTTGCACCTGCTACTTTCCTTACTTAGGAAGGATTTTTCCATGACGCAATGACAGAGTTTACAGCCAGCAAAGGGGATCATGGACACGCACGCACACACAAACACACCAATTTATCTCATAGCCTCTTGGCCTAAATGACCCCTCCAGATGTTCCTATAAACCAGGTGTTTCAGAGGCTGGCCAGCGTCTCCCTGACAGCGGCAGGCACAAGCCTGACTAAAGAATTTCCATTTGAAAGCAAGTCCTATAAAAGCTAAGCCAAGCAAGGTTATCTCATCAACCTTGACACTTTGCCCTCCCAGCACAGGGAGATGCCTCCCCACCCCCACCCCATGCCAGGTGGGGACCTAGATGGGAGACCTCACCCACGCGGACTGCCCAGCTTCAGTTTTCCCAACTGGTGGATGCCATCTCCAAAATCAGTGTGATTCCCGCCCCCCCTTCAGAATGACTCAGCGGGGATGGGGGGGGGCGGGGGCGGGGCGCGGGGAGGGGCTGGTAGGAAGGGTGCAGCGCAGGTCCGGGCCTCACCCCGATCGAGTTCCAGGCTCAAGGATCAGCCTCAGTCATGGAGGACTGGACAAGAAGTCTGGGCAGTGAGTCAGGAGACTGAAGTTTTAGACCTGTTCTTGATGACTGACGTGGCCTGGGACAAGGCCCTGCCCTTCTCTGGCCTCAGTTTCCTCGTTGATGATTCTCGGGCCCCATGCTCTGGGATGGTTCAATTCAGTCAGCGGCTCAGCTGGTGAGGCAGGGAAAAATCGCCTTTCTTCCCTTCCGGATAAAGAACGCAAGGTGTGAGGTTTATAGGCTTAGAGTTGAATCACAGTCATGTATGAGGTAGGGTTTGAGCTGCATCTTATTGATGGGTGGGATTCAAAAAGGCAGGAAAACATGGGTTGGCACAAAGACATGAAAATAGGGATTTGCTTGGCTTTTTTTTTTCCCCATGCTCAACATGGAGCCCCTCTAGGGGCTTGAACTCACAACCCCAAGACCAAAACCTGAGCTGAAATCCAGAGTCAGACGATGAACGGACTGAGCCACACAGGTGCCCCTGCTTGACATTTCCAAAGGAATCTCCAGGGCTGATACTTTGGATAATAGCCACAGATACCGCCAAATGGGCCTCTATTTTATTTTTTTTAAGATTTTAATTTCTTTATTTAACAGACAGAGATTACAAGTAGGCAGAGAGACAGGCAGAGAGAGAGGAAGGGAAGGAGGCCCCTTGCTGAGCAGAGAGCCTGATGCGGGGCTCGATCCCAGGACCCTGGGATCATGACCCGAGCCGAAGGCAGAGGCTTTAACCCACTGAGCCACCCAGGTGCCCCAGGCCTCTATTAATAGGGAAAACTTTTGTACTGTTGGGCAGACAGGCATTGGCCAAGCCCCCAAGAGTGCCCCTTCAGCTCTCCCTGCTGCTCTAGTCCCCCATCCCTCCAACTACCCCAAGATCCAACAACCAAAAGGTCAATGCTTAAGGTCTTGATCCAACAGGTGCCCATACCACAGTACCCATGGGCCAACCCAGAGCAACATGGTGCATTATTAAACATCACTAAATGTCAGGTATCATGGTAGACATATTGACACTTACTACTCCCTATAACCATCACATCAAACCCTACAGATTAAGAAATTGTCTTGGAAAAGTTACGTGACTGTCCAAGGTCATTTGGCCTATGAGTGGAAATGGCAAGACTTGAACATTGATGATTGGACCAAGTCCTTGTTCATTTTGTAAAACCTCAGTGCCTCTGAGTAGCCTTGGCCCATAGACAAACTTTGCAGACAACAGGAAGAATTTGGCCCTCCATAAGGAAGATGGTTTTAAGATCAAGACTTGTTAGACAGTGGAACAAATTATTATGGGAGCTTATGCAATTGCCTTCTCTAGAGAATCTTATAAACAAGTGGGATTAGAATAGGCCAGGGGCAGAAGGATGGAGGAGATAGCCTAATAAGGCCCTTCTCACCCCAGAACTCCTCGGTCCCCTATGAAAAGTCTATTGACTTTTAAAGCCCCAATTTTCCTCCTGGAGGACTGAGGAGACTTAAAGATGTCTGAAAGCAAAAATAAATGTCCTTTTTTCCCTCTTTCCCCCACTCCAGCTCTTCGTTTTAGATTTTCTTCTGGCAGGTTTGACAAACAGACCCTTTTCAGCCAGAGTTGCTGTCAGTTCAAAAGTTGAGCTCCGACATCTGAAAACCAGAGTCTGCTCGAGACTGATCTCTTTCTAAAAAAAAGTACTTAAATTCTGTTGGAGTCTCTGGCAGGGGGGAAAGTGGTGTAACAGAGGGAAGAGGATGGCCGCAACGCGCCCGCAGGTCCACCTTGCTAAAGCCTGTGCCATTTAGGATAGAAGCTGTCTGTCACTCCTCCTGTTTTCTCTCATGGCAAATAAGGTGACTGGTCCCAGCACCCCCGTCAAGGCCCAGCAGCAGAACCAGCAGCAGCCCCTGTCAGAGGAGCTCTAGTCAGTGGCGAGAGCAGCCTACTGTCTGGTTGCCATGGCAATGGATGCTCCTTCCTTCCTGTCTCTTGGCTCCAGGGAAAGACAAGGACACCCAAGAGAAGACAGTGGCAACTAGGGGGAGAGAAAGTAGCAGCAGGCCCCCTTTCCTTGTAGCCCAGGCAGCTATCACCCCACGTGTCGGCAGTTACAGCTCTCATTGATCTTGGGCAAGCCAGGGCCCAGCTCTGGACCTCTGTTTGTTCATGTGTAAAAGGAGAGAAGCAGACAAGAGAGGACCAACAAAACCTTTCCAGCTTCAAACACCCAGGATCCAGAGACTCACAGCCCCAGGATAGTCACTGGAAATGGCCTTGCCTCATCTTTGCAGCTCTCAGCATAGAAGATATAAGGAAGCATGGCATTTCATAGAACTGGAATCCATTTTCCTCACTCAGAAACTACAGCCTGAGTCATTCCCCCAAGCCATTCTGCCTCCCCTACCAGGGTCTGCTCTTCAAGAGACCATCTCTGTGGGTCATTCAGAGAGCGGACACACCCACCATCACACACATTCCTGAGGGTGCATGGGTCTCTGGGGGTTCGCTCAAGAGATGGTCTGGCAGGTGAGTCAGAATGTCATGGCACCCTAGCCAGCAACTTGCATCCCACCTCACTGATGTCATTGGGTTCAAGCCTCAAATTCCACTGTGCACAGCTCGCTAGGTGCTGGCCCCTGTTATGATGGTCAAGTGAAGAAACTCAAGACAGAAGGGCACCAAAAGAGATCATTCTGTTGGGTTGGACAGTGCTGGATGAAGTGATTGTGGGGGACATAAGGGAAACTCCCTGGGGAAAACAGTAAACAATGAGCAGAAGCAGGGAGCTGCCAGGCCAACAGCCCCTTGAGTTTGGGGAAGTATCTGTAATTCTGGCTGATGGGCATACAGTGAAATGAGGGGTGTGGCGTGAAGTGAGGGTGGGAAAAAGGATAGAAACACAGATAAAGAGCGTCAGGAGGTCCAATGATATTGTGGTGTTTCTAGGGCAGGACTTAGGGGAGGACCCGGGATTCTTGGGGAGGGGGGGTATAAGCCATTGCTCAATGCTGGCTTTGGGGAGTGGCAGGGGGACTGGAGAAGAAGGTAATTGCCCTTACCGAGGGCTAGATTGTACTTAGCCTTCCCCCATGGGACTGTGGGATTGGAGGGGGGCAGTATTTGTTCTGTTTAACCATGAAGAAAGAGTAACCCAGAGCCATGGAGTGCCTGGTCCTAACCAGCCAGGTTCTCCTTTCCAGGAGTACACAATCCAGCTGGGGAACAAAATAAATAATAGTGAAAAATTAGCACAGGATTCTAAAGTGACGTCTGGCCACTCTCCCTACGTCTTTAGAAGGCCAGAAATTCAGGAAGAATCCACATTGAACGGGATATCTGAGGAGAGTTTCTCATTACACGGGAGTAGTAAGGAATGTCTAGACCCTCTCCACACCCCTGGGCCCACTTTACCTCTAACCCATCTGAGAAATGGTCAAACAGAGCATTTTGGGGGCTCAGGAACACTCTCAAACCCTAGCATAAAGCTGGTCTAAGCATACGAAATCTGATTAGCTCCCAACACTGAGCCATCTCATTTACTAGTCCCTGCAAGTCGGTCCACAGGATTAGCGGTCTATATGGGACACTAATCAATACACAAGCAATTAGAGCTCTTAATACCTGTGTGAGAGCCCAAGAGGACAGGGCCACCCCAACTGCACCAGCCTTGTTTTTGCAGCATACATTCACTTTGAGTTTGGTGTTATTAATTGTGGCATGTTAAATTCTCTACTGGACTAAGGCTTTAGGGCTAGATACTTTGCCCAGAAACATCAAGAAGAATGTGCTGGAAATAAAGCTTCATGGATCCTCTCTTCCAAGAGAGGGAGCTGTTGGGACCCTCACAGTCCCAGGAAGCCCAATCAGTATCCCCATAACTAGGTACTCTTGCAGGACAGGGGTCATGTTCATGTCTGCACATGTCTGTGCATCACCAGAGCCTAGGCAGTACATGTTACATGATAAGTAATGAATGAGCAAGTGAATCAATGAGTGATTAATAACAGTTTTCAGCCAGTCAACAACTTTCTATGGGAGACTGCTATGCACAGAATTTGCATCCTAATATTATGGTGATGATCTACATTGCATTCACAGAAGACTGGGGTTGAAAGGGAATTTGGAGGTGTCCTAATCTAGTGTTACTTTTTAATGCAACCCATTAATGGATCATGAAATCGATCTACCTAATGAGTCCTGACCATGATTTTACAAATGAAACGGAATGGAATAGAACGAATGCAATGGAATGAATAGAATAGAACAGAAGCAGAGTTCAGAAGAGTACAATAGAACAGAGTATATTAGAATAGAATAGATCAGAATGAATCACATGTAGTAAGGGTCAGTATAGATTAGCCAGACTTGTGTTTGTGGACTCTGGGTGTATGAGCTGGATGTACCCTGCTCTAACAAGTCTAAAAGCCACTAATGAATTCAGCTTTCATCCAGTGATTTCACGACCTCAGAGACCACATCCGGGACAAGTGATTCCTTTCTGGGTTCCTCTCGTTCTAGGAAATGAATTTCATCCAGGATCAGCCTGTTCTACTTAGAGACCATCTGGCTGCGGGAATTGCCACCCAGTTCAGAACACACCACAGACACAAACACGCAACAAACCAAAACACCATTTCATGAGGCAATACTATGTAGAATGAGATGCACTAGATTTCATTTTATTCTATTTCATTTTTTAGTTCTGTTGGTGATAACCTATTAAGTAGATTTTTTAAGCTGCTAATCCATCAGAGCCCACAGTGACACTGGACTAGGTGGGGTCTGATAATTTGAAAATGGCAGGATGGGGTTCTAGGACAATTTTCACATCAATCCTGTTTCTTTTCATTATGTTCAGCTGTGTGCCTACAATGGGCTATGTGCTAAGAAAGATAACTGCTTGGTGAGCTGGAGCCCAGATACTTTGGGAGCGCACAAAGGAGTAGTCACAGCTTCTGCCTATTTCTTATTGCCTCTGTGGACAAGCTCATTGAGAAAAGACTGTGTGAGTCTTGTATAGAGCATGTTAATAGCTATTGTAAATGCATGATTATTCTTGGTTCTCTTGCTGGTGGCAATAGAGCAGCTATCATGGGTTTCCTCTTAAGACTTGACAGCAAAAACATTTCAAAGATTAAAAGTTAGAAGCGAAGTTTAAATGGTGCATTTTTTTGTTTTTGTTTTTTTCCCCCCTCCAACCCAACTTGGAAGAATTTGTCTTTGGAGAACCAACCTAATCAAATAAAGTAGAATCAATTTACTGGAGACATAATCCAACTTGCATAATTGTCCTGGCTGGTTAACACCACAGCTGTTCACAGGACATGGTTCATTAAATAATGAAGTCTTCATCAGACTCTCCTTCACTGGGCTGCAGTTCTTTTCCCCCATACCACCAAAGAAGTGCTGCCTTCATTAGCATGCAGTGTCACTGATCGCCAAGGGGATAATTGGGGGATTTATTTTTATGACATTCTATTCACCAGACATCATCAACTGCATTAACCAAAAGACACTGTATTTTCCCCAGTGGAGAATCCTATCACTAGAGAACCACAATAGACTATGGGTTCTCTGTGGGCAGGGGCCACATCCCTTCATCTTTCCATCCCCAGTCCTAGGCAAAGAGCCTGGCATTTGTGGGTGCAGGATAAATATCTGTTGAATCAAGAAGAAAACAACTCCAGTGTGGAATCCCTCAAGCTTCACAAGAGCAATGCTTAGAAGTCTGGCAGCACCCTGGTTGCAATGAACATTTGGTCTCAAATTGTGTCCCCTTCCTTTCTGGTTTGTTAATTTTCCACTTGACTGAACCAAATTGTCCAAGTTCACATGAAAGCAGACAGGACTCTCAAAATCCCCTCTGGCCAACAGAAGATTCAGACATGCCAACTTTGCTGTCTTCAAGCTCAGAGACACACTTAAACCCTCTGGGTGGAGGAAAACCTGGGCCAATCTCAGGCTTACTAAAGAATCCCACTGTTAAAAGAGGCCACCAGAAGCTGGGATGCTGAGAGGTAGCAATGACCTTGTAAATTTCCTGAGGCATGCAAAGCCAGCTATTTGGTTTACAAAGCATGGAAAGAGAGACTCGCTGTAAAACTGGCAGATTTGTGGCTTAGACCAACTCAAACATATTCAAACATAGCTAGTCCCACTCCCTGAGTTTCTGATTCAGGCATTTGCATCTCTAACAAGTTTCCAGGTTGAGGCTGCTTCTCCAGGCACCCCACACTGAGAAGCACTGGTTTAGACCGATGATTATAAGCAGGGTTCCGGAGCAGCTGTCTGGGTTGGAGCCCTGAATCTACCACTTACCAGTCTCAACTTTAGGCAAGTCCTTTAAACTCTTCCATCCAATGGTACCAAGTGTCAAATGAAAGCACCAAGAGCATCTTTTCCACAAGGTTGTTGTGAAGGTCAATAGAGAACATCCATTCCTTAGCAGGGTGCATGGCAGACAGAAAGGGCTCAATTAAAGTTAAGCACATAAGAAAGAAATTTCTGGTAGAAAGACAGCTGGACAGGGAAGCCAGGCATCCATCCCAGGTCTAGCTCTGCCAACACTGCTGTGGGATCCTGGGCAAATGGCTTCCCCCATAGAGGCTTCACATCTTCATTAGTAAAATGAGCACACTGGATGATTTATAATGGACTAAGACCGCCTTTGAACTAGAAGCTTCCAAAACCCTTTGCTTCTCCACCTACCATGCAGTGCCCAAACACTCCCTGCCACCTCAGGCTTCCCACTGCCAAGTCTCCAACAGTATATTTCCAGATTGCCTTGGAATCATTGCCTGAATCCTCTACCCCAAAGGGTCGTCCTGCTTGGCTGTATACCACCCCCCACCCCACTCAGCTAACATAAACTAAGGGGTCTTCCTCCTCAATAACTTAACCCAGGATCCTTGCTGCTGAAGCCCTATCACATGCCATTGCAACGCTTTCTCTCTTTTGTAGCCAGCTCCACTGACAGCACTCTCTGATATTCTTTTGTGCTTACAGTCTCCACTGAAAGATAAGCGGGATTCATGGAAATTCAGAGGGGGAAAGGGTGGTTTCATTGAGAGTACTGTGTTCACAAGGGTCTTGGAAGATGAGGCGTACACTCTCATAGGAAGATGCCGATCTGAAATTTATTTCCATAGCCCAGTCTGGGGGAGAAGAGCCTTGGGAGGAGATTTGAAGTCCAAACGCTGAGCTAAAGATACAAAACTCATTTCCCCCTCTGTATTTCCATTAGCTCCATTGCAGCCTGCTGTACTAGCATTCCGCTAACAGCTGATGATAGAGAGAGGGTTCTTGTTGGCACCAGGCCACTGTGCATTTTGCTTTTATCAGATACTGGCAAAATTTCCCCATCAAGGAAGATAAATTCGAGGTGTTATTAATAAACCTCTGAATGTGGAGATCAGATCTGGCTGGCACTCTTAATGATCCCATCAGCAGCGAGCCATTTCCAGCCCGAGGAGCCCAGTAATTTACGATGCTATGGAAGGCAACCTGAAGGCCGGAATCTCCTTGCCTGGCTCCTTGGGGAATCTTGAGCCAAACTGGGGCTCCCCTGGGGTTGGGGGGACTCCCTCACGCTCCCAGGTGAAGCAGGAGCTGAGGGAAGAGGGACACTGACAGAAAAAGCCCTGGGTAAATATCACTAAGATTGTTCTACATCCAGAGTGCTGCGGGGTTTGTGCTAATTATCTCAGTTAATTTTTTTAAAAGATTGATTTATTTATTTGAGGGAGGAGGGGCAGAGGGAGAAGGAGAGAGCATCTTAAGCAGATTCTGGCATTGAGCACAGAGCCTGATGCAGGGCTTGATTTCATGACCCTGAGATCACGACCTGAGCCAAATCCAAGAGTCAGATGCTTAACCGATTGCGCCACCCAAGCACATCTCATTTAATTTTCTAAAGCTCAGTGAGGGAGATACTATTTTTTGGCAAGGACACTCCAACTAGAAGAGGTTATCATCAGCTAATATAGGCATCATTGTATTGGCTTGCACCTACTGAGCGCTCTCCAAGCGATCGAACTTCAGATTTTGTCTGCATTTCCCAACAATCCTACCAGTAAGGCACTGCTGCTCTCCCCACTTCTGAATCAATCATCTTAATGTTTACAGAGGCTAAATGAGTTGCTCAAGGTCATACAGCAAAG
Source organism: Mustela nivalis (assembly GCF_964662115.1). Lineage (NCBI taxonomy): Eukaryota > Metazoa > Chordata > Mammalia > Carnivora > Mustelidae > Mustela > Mustela nivalis. The sequence goes on from NC_139021.1 coordinate 137,943,848, forward strand.
ATGCTTAGCCAGTACTGGAATCCATGTCTGTTGGATTCTGAAGGCCATGCTGCCACGTGTTGCCCCCATATGAGACAGGAATCCAGGTGCTGTCCCCTACGCACCAGAGAGAACCCCCCAGCCTCTGTCATCCCAGCCACTGCTCCCTGCTGTCACACATGGCTCACCCATGGTTCTGCCGCCTTCCCACAAGAAAGCCGCCTGAGTTATTGGCCACATCACACTGGAGGCGGTGGCACCAGCATTTGGTGGAGGGCCTGGCACCAGGAGGCATTCTTTAAATCTTCTATATATAAATCAACGGATGAGCAGTCCCCACTCATGTCCTGGAAGACTTTACAAAAGTGCCTCATTCCACTCTCCTTTGGGAGAGCTAAAATTAGGCTCCAGAAAAAGTGAGTTGCAAAGTTCACTAAGAGGCCTTAGAGCAAGGCAAGTGGGGATACTAAAGGAAAAGGAACCTCCCCCCAAAAAAATCCTGCAGAGGGGAGAGCTGAGCACCAAGGTGGCCATCTGCCTAAGACTTGTAATCATAGTAACAGCACAGACATGCTTAAGTCCTTAAGCCCGATACAGTTGTTAACACACTTCATCTTCATGGTAACCCACTTTACGGATAGAAAAAGTAAGGTCCAGCAAGGTTCAAACACTTGCTCAAGGACCTACAGGTCATGAGTGATAGAGCTAGGATTTGAACCCAAGCCATTTAGCATGACAGCCTGAGATCTCTACCTCTCTGCTTACTGCATCCCAGATGTTGGCTGTGTGCAGGGATGGGGAGGCTCTCCCGGGCCAGAGAGTGCTCTCCCGAGAGTCCACCACCCCAGGCCTCAAGCTCAGGCTGAGAGGAAAAAGCACGGCATTTGCAGCAGCTGGAGGTTAAACTCTGAGTAATTAACATGTTTATCCATCATAGCAGAATTGTTCCCTGGAGAATTCAAGTGTCATTTCACTATGCCTTTAATTCAGGAATGCTTTTACGTGTCTTGCCAACAAATACCATGGGGGGAGAGGGGTTGGCAGTTCCTTGACAGAAAAGGGAGGGGGCAGGGCTTTGGCCTGAACCTAATGGAGGAAATGAAATGTCTCCTTGGGGTGTGGCATCCGAGCAGGGTCCTGTCTATCCAGAACAGTTCTGTGCTGTTCAGAGCTCTCATCCACGTGGCAAGCCATATCTTCCAATACTCACCCCCCAACTCCCCTCTTCTATTTGTGTACTGATACAACCAACCAGCACATAATGGTTATCTTTCCATTCCCAGTAGTGCTCAAAGAGCTTCACAAAATATTAACTCTTATCAGCCTTAGGAGATTTCACAGAGGAGGAAAAGGAGCACAGAGAGGTTAAGTAACTTGTCCACAGTCACAAAGCTAGCAGGAAGTAGAGTAGTCTGCAGTCCCAATCTATCCGATTCAGCCCTTCACCCCCAACCCACCCTACCAGAGCCTTCCCTGTCTTCCTGCCCTGCTGGAGACTGAAACCTGCCACCCCAAGCACTCCCTCACTTGGGGCCTGACAGCCCAGCCACACAACCCTTTTCCCTACCAACTCCCATCCAACACAGACTCACTCGTGGTGTTTATATTTCACGTGCATGTGTTTTGTCTCCCACTAGTTTTTCATCTCCCTGAGGAGCAAGACCATATTGTCAATTTCTATGGATTCCCAGAACATCATAAATACTTCAAAGTAATAATAACAATTGCCATTCGTGCATGTGAATACGAGCTCCATGAGAGCAGAGTCCTTTGTCTGTCTGTTCTCTGCTCCATCTCCAGGGTCTGGTAGAGCGCCTGGTACAAAGCCGGCTCTCAGAAAATACTGCCGCTGAATGAATGAACAAACACATTAACTTAGCACTAATCATGGGCCAGGCATTGTATCGAGACCTCCATACACACTCGGTTTTATCATTGTGGATGACAGAAGGAATGAATGAAGTCATGTAGGTAAGTGAGGGAGTGAGTAAACCAATGAATAAGTGGCCAAGGGAAGATATTCCAAGGCTGGCATCCTGTCCATTGCCCACAACATTCCACTCTTCACGGGTGTTTTGTCTGTCTGCCTGACTGCAATCCCTCCCCCAACACCTCTGCTCTTGGTCCAGGGCTCCTAGGCTGCCATCCACCTCTGGGCATATTCAGGGAGCCCTTCTCCAGAGCCAACTATTCATCAGCACAAGTGAGAATGGTCAAGGAGCCCCTGCTCCTCTAACAGGTTTAGAAGTCAAGGCCATTCCCTGACACCATACAGAAAGATAAATTCAAAGTGGATGAAAGACCTCAGTATGAGACAGGAATCCATCGGAATCCCAGAGATGAACACAGGCAGTCACCTGTTCAACATCCACCATAGTAACTTCTTTCAAGACACCTCTCCAAAGGCAAGTGAAACAAAAGGGAAAATGAACTTCTGGGACTTCATCAAGATAAAAGTTTCTGCACAGCGAAGGAAACAGTCAACAAAACTAAGAGGCAAGATATTTGCAAATGACATGACAGTTAAAGGGCTGATTCCAAGATCTCTAAAGAACTTCTGAAACTCATCACTCAAAAAACTAATAACCCAGTCAAAAAATAGACAGAAGACATGAACAGACACTTATCTTAAAAAGACACACAAATAGCTAACAAAAACATGAAAAAATCTTCAACATCACTAGCCATCAGGGAAATACAAATCAAAATCACAATAAGATACCACTTTATACCAGTTAGAATAGCAAAAATTAACAATAGGAAACAACAAATATTGGCGAGGATGTGGAGAAAGGGGAACCATCTTACACTGTTGGTGAGAATGCAAGTTGGTGCAGCCACTCTGGAAAAGAGTATGGAGGTTCCTCGAGATGTTAAGAATAGAGCTACCCTACAAACAAGCAATTGCTCTACTGGGTATTTACCTCAAAGATACAGACAGAATGAAAAGAAGGGGTAGATGTACCCTCATGTTCATAGCAGCGATGTCCACAACAGCCAAACTGTGGACGGAGCTGAGATGCCCTGCAACAGATGAATAAAGAAGATATGGTTCATATATACAATGGAATATTACTCAGCCATCAGAAAGGATGAATACCCACCATTTGCAACAACATGGATGAAACTGGAGATTATGTTAAGTGAAGTAAGTCAAACAGAGAAAGACAATTATCATATGGTTTCACTCATACATGGAACATAAGCAATAGCACGAAGGTCCATAGAGGAAAGGAAGGAAATCCGAACAGGGAGAAACCAGAGAGGGAGAGGAGTCATGAGAAACTATGGAACTGAGAAACAACCTGGGGGTTTCAGAGGAGAGAGGACAGCAGGGTGATAGGTATTGAGAAGGGCACGTGCTGTGATGAGCACTGGGTGTTACACTTAACTGATGAATCACTGAACACTGCATCAAGGACTAATTATGTACTATACAGTGGATAACTGAACAGAATTAAAAAATAAAATAAAATTTTTAAAAAAGAAGTCAAGGCTGGAGGCAGAGTGCAGAGAGCTGTTCTCCTTGAGCAAAGACAATGCCCCCCACCATGTCCTTCCTTGGTTACCTGCCCATCACAAGGCTTTCCAGCACAAGGCAAGAGGCAGAAATGCACTCACTCATGTATTCATTCACCCAGATACATGCCTCAAGCATTTGGGCATCTACTGAGTCCAGAGAACTAGTTCTGTGCTCTGCAGGGGATATATATATATATATGTATATGAATAAGAAATAGTCCTAGACCTGGAGGAATTTATGATCTAGGAGGAAAAAAATAACAGGTATATTAACTGCTGTTAATGCTATGTAGGCCTAATAATAATGTAATGTTGGCTGTCTCTGGCTTATTCAGCACCTGGACTGAGATGCACAACCTGTGATGTGTCCCTGAATAACTTACACCCTGAATGTGGTACTTGTTTGAGACCCTCCCTCCTTCCCCCACTCCATGCCATGCTTTCAGACACAGACAATAAGTAACAACCCAGACTGCTGAAGACTTCACAGGTAAGGTGGAGAAAGGATATAAAATGCATAAATGAATCTAAAGGGGATTCTGAATTCATCTCAGTTCCTTCCAAGCCATGGTACAAGCAAGCACTCCTTCCCTGACCCTTCCCCTCACAGTCCCTCCAGGTACAAATGTGGTCCTGATAAGTCAAAGTCCTTCACTCTCCCAGCAAAAGCCTCTGGACCCATACCCTTCTGCTACTATAGGCTTCATCTCTATGGCCATCCTCAGGGATATTCACCCTATTCCAATTCTTTCCCTTTTTTTGAGCAATTGGTGGAATACTTTCCAGCCTCTTTTGAAGTTAGGTGTGACCAAGTGGTTTGCTCTGGCCAATGAGTCATAAGGAAAGTGTGCACCATTTCTGGATGGGAGATTTCAGCCAGGGCAGAGTACCACTGCCTTGGGCCAGGATGATTTTGGAAGCAAATGCCAAGAGGGAGCTTCTATTGGTCTGTTTCACTCTCTGACATTAATGAAGAGTCCCCCTCTTTCCAAACCCCTGCTCTTCTTGACTGATATCACATATGTATGGAGCATAAATAAACCTTTCTTGCACTGTGCCGTTTGTTGGGGGTGTTTGTTACTGTAGCAGAGTATGGCCTAACCTGACTGATAGAGCCCATTTGATGCACAACAGTTCAGCTCTGCCCTGATCTACAGGTAAACTGTCATACTCAACTAATTCTGTCATTCTCCACACACAAAAAAGATCCTCCAGGTAACAGAATCCACACTGTACAGAAGATAATTTATGGCATCTTTTGATAGCTTGAACATTCTCCTTGAGGTCTCACCCTTGGCCTTTAAAAGACTCATCAACATATTTTTCTTAAAAAAAATGGTATCGACACAAAAAGGAATTCTGGAAAAGCGTCTACCTGATACAAAAGAACTATGCTCTGGTAAATGCCATGAGAAAGGTGGCTGTCAACACAGTGAGATAAAAGAAATAGTGGAGTTAACTTGGACACAAGACACCTTCAAGAGGGAGGTGATTTCCCCCAAATCTTCATAAAAGCTCTTCTGGAAGAAAAAAAAAAAAGGGAACAATTCCCTCAGAATCTCATTTGAAAGTGGCTCTGAACTCTAAAGCTGAGGCTGAGGTACCAGGCAAACATGAAGAAAGAAGAAGGAGCTCCAGTGGCTTGAAGAGCTCTGCATCACTGGGCTGAACCCTCTTCACCAGACAAGCGTCAGAGCCTTTGCATGCCCATCCACTCCTACCCACCTCCCAGCCCACTCCCCAGACCAATATGCAGAAAGGCAGGTACTTATTGATTTGGATGCCACCTCACTTCTCTCTCCTTCGTACCTGCCAACCCCTCCACATCTGAGGAGAACAGACAATGCACTTGATCTATATATGGCAGGACACAACTCCAGCCTGAGAGTTACAAGAAAAAAAAAAAAAAAAAAAGAACACAGTTAAATGTTCAAGAAGCATATGTTTAATGTGATAGAATTCAACCCTAGAACAAATGCTGACCTCTCACCACCCAAACTCATCTCCTTTTCCACATTTAGCGTCAAAGCTCTCAAGCTATGCAGGTCCTCTGCTCCAGCATCCATCCCACTCACACTTACCCCACTATACTCTGTCCTAAGTGGTTCATCTCTCTCCTTCACATCTGCCATCAAAATGTATCTGACTTGTGTCCCACTCTCTCAGGGGGTTTCTAAGGAAGCCATATTTATGCTGCTAATGACTTACTCTTTTTCCCTCCCTAAGAAGGTATGTATATTTAAACAAACCCCTTCTGGGATGACATGTCTTTAATATAAAGGCATGCACATTACTCAAAATGGAATTTTTCAGTGTGCAATCAGTCACAAAAGACAGAAGACCCTTTTGATGTCATGATGGACAAAAGACCTCTTCCTGAGTGCTCACAATCTATGTCATTCTATATATCACATATGCAAAAAAAAAAAAAAAAAAAGTCTCTTACACACAACTATGAAAATACCATGTAAGAGCCCATTCTCAAATAAGTGACTTTGCCATTGCCAGAGGAGAAAGGATCAGATTAGTTAGCTCTAATGAGTGGTAAAAGTCCCTTAAAGAGAAAACCACTTCTCCCACAGACAGAAAAGCTGCTCTAAGAAGCCCAAGTCCTGAGGATATTGTCAGTGAACACATACACAGGCTGCAGCTTGTTATTAATCAATTAATTCTCAGCTAGCTTTGTCCCAAGTCAGCCAGCAAACAGAATAAGAAGAGATTTATAAGCTGTGTGCATTTAAATTAATATTTTCAAATGATAGGAGTGTGTAATTAATACTTTCAAAGAACACATTCACACCAGATCAGGCAGTGGTGTTATATTTTACCCATGTCAATATGCCTCTTTTTAATTCCTTTCTGGGAGGAAGACAACAGCTCTAAGTTTGTTTTGTTTTGTTTTTCTTCTTCTGAGACTCAAAATAACCATGTTCTTTCTGCTTCAGTAAATCACTACCGCAGCTTAAAAGAGTTCCTAGAAAGTTCTCATTTCATTCAGTCCTTAGGAGGAGAAGCAAGTTACAAATGCCAGACCTTCGTGTACAAGTAAGTCTCTTCACGACAATATCTTCCTTATTAATCAGGATACACAAGGTTGTGCTGAAGTAACAAAAAAACCCTAAAATTCCAAGGACTTACTTTTAATCATTTATTTCTCACTCAGGCAAAGTCATATGGGATTAGGTGGCTCTCCAAGGTAGTTTGTTTTAAAAGGAGGAGATCCAGGCTTGTCTTAACTTATGGTTCTACCATCCCAACATGGTCTCTATGACTGCCATGAGAGGGCAAGGAAAGCATGAGGAAGTAGGAAGGGGCTTTGAACTATCTCAGGCTGGAAGAAACACACACCATTTTTGCTCATATTCCACCCAACTGCAAGCAGTCTTGGAAGAGTGAAAGAGTCTATGGTTATTTAGTGATCATCAAATGTCTCTCCATACTGGTTATCAGTAGGCAGTGTGAGGACACTTTAACTACTTAGCAACTGCTAACTTCCAGCTCTTAAAGTTTGTGCTCCAAGTCCCTTATGAAATCATCAGTAGAGGTGACAAAAGGATATGGAATACCATGAAGCTCGCCAGGAAGGTGGCACAGGTATATTTATTAGAACCTGAAATTTTCTTCTTTTGTCCACTAAGTATCCCAGGAGTGCCAGATAGAACTACTTCCTGTGCTTTGGGAAGAGGAAAATAAATCAAAGGAGGGTCACCTTGAACTTTTGATGAAAGCTCTGCTCCTTAAAAGTATAATAAAAGCTGTCAGGGTAGAGAAGGGAATGAGAACTGGCCAAGATCACCCACGCTGGGAAGATTTCATCACAAATTTACTTCTGCCTGGGAGCTGGTAGATAAATGAGACTGTTGTTTCTAAACACTGGAAGGAGGACTGGTTGTTAAAAAAAAAAAAAAATACAGTCTAGAAGTTCTAAGTTGGACATTCTAGTGTGGAATCCAGGAATCTGCATATTAACAAACAACCCCAGGAGATTTGATACATAGCCACATGACAAAACCATTTGATAGATATTGCCCTGGAGAAAAATACAAGGTTTCACTAGCACCAGGACTGACTTATTCAGTCTTAAATAAGACCCAAGACCAAACAATTCGTTTAGAGCCAACCAAGATCAGCAATCACTCAGCTCCCATCAACATCTGACAGAGGCAAAGGGGCTGAGGCTGGTCTGCATTTGAGAACAGACTGGCACATCAAAAAGTGATTGGTGGGGGGTACTAGGTGGTGGGTATTATAAAGGGCACGAATTGCATGGAGCACTGGGTGTGGTGAAAAATAATGAATACTGTTATGCTGAAAATAAAAAATAAATTAAAAAAAAAAAAAGTGATTGGTGGGGCACCTGGGTGGTGCAGTTGGTTAAGTATCTGACTCTTAGTTTTGGCTCAGGTCATGATCTCAGCGTCATGAGATTGAGCCCTACATCAGACTCTGCACTCAGTGCAGAGTCTGCTTGACCTTCTCTCTCCCTCTCCCTCGGCCCCTCCTGCTCGTACCCTCACTCTCTCTCTCTCAAATAAATAAATCTTTTTTAAAAAGTGACTGGCCCTGTTGTTTGGCAACCAAGGCTCTTACAGTTGGATTTTCCCTCTAGTGACAAATGGGAACGCCCTAGAAAAAATGTTTATAGGCTTTGAAGAATGGGTTTGAGATGGGAACAAAGACTTTGCCAATGATAAGCACTGGACTTTCCATTCCAAGCCAGTTTGGTAAACTGACTGGGAAACAGGCACATAGATGGGCCTTTGGAATAGGACTTTGCTCTGGATCTGTGGGTTTGCCCTTCTCAACTGTGGTCAGGCCCATCACTATAAAAGAGCATAATTTTGTGGCAAGATTCCATACCTTCTGAGCTGTGGGCGGTGGGTGGTGATATGAACATGGAGATAGCCTGTGTGAGCTGAGAATGCTAACTTAGCAATTGAAGAAAAGGTGCATAGTAGGTAGGCATATTTATAGGTGTTTTGCACTTCTCTCTCACGCCTCATGTATCACTGTAAACTCTAGAGGTCAAGTTATCATGTCAGGCTGGTGGGATCTCCCTCCTGATACAGAATGAAGGACCTGAGGCAAGTGAATTCAGGGAAAGAGGACTGAGGGATAAGGGTGTTCCAGACTTTAGAATGGGCTCAAAGCAGTAGTGCCATCCACCAGCTTAGACTGTCATAGTCAAACCCTGGAGGCAATTTCTAGAGAGAACATTTTATCAGCTTCTGAGTTATCCTCAGGTAGATATTCAGATGGTGAATTACTGCATCTAGCTGGGCAAGAAAAGAGGGTAAGAAGCCATGTCTTTTCTGGGGATTCTGGGGGCAAGATGAACAATGAAGCAAAAGAAGCAGTTCTCCAGAACATTTGTGACTCCACTGCAGACCACTGCAGGCTACTGGAGTAGAACAGGACCAGAGAGTGTAGAAGTCACTGGACTCCACCCATCCTCCAAAATGACCCATGCCCTGAAGCAGGAGTGTAGTGGCTTTAAGGTCAGGTAGATATGGCCACTTCCCAGCTGAAAAAATCCTCAAACCATTCTAGTTTCCTCATCTATTAAATGGGACGAGACCCACCCCACTGTGTCCTGGTGAGAATTAAATGATGTAATGCAATTAAAGAACCCAGCACCAAGCTTGACACATTACAAATACACAAGAGCAAAGGTCTTAGCTTTCTCACCTAGAATGGCACCCACCCTGATCATCTCACTGAGCCACTGGGAGATGATAAAAAAACAAAAGCCCCATAAATAATAAAATCCTTGTGGCTCTGTAAGCAATTTTTGTCATGTTCTTAGCATTCCTGAGTGTACATAGCAAGAGTTCAATCCATGCTCCATCCTGTCTGGAAATAGTTTTTGTCAGAAGCTGAAAAGCCAGGACAGGTTGGAGGCATTTCAAAGTCTCGAAGTTGTCTGGTCTTAAGTGGCAACTTTAGGGCTAGCAAAGAAGGAACTAGGGGAAGCCGACTTCTGACTAATCAGTATAGCTCTGGGGACTCCGCACACATGCACATGTACATGTGTATGTGAGAGAGAGACATAGACAAAGGCAAAGACAGACAAGAGACCAGCTTTGAACTGACAAGGATGCTTCCCTTCATTACCGTGTGGATTTAAACTGCCAAGACTATGGACTGGCTAGACCACCAAGAAGGAAAGACAATAGGAAAACAGAAGGCCACTCAGGATGCAAACACCTCATTGTGGCAGTGCAATAAATGAATTCACCCTTTCGCTAAATGTCAAGTTAATATTTCTCTTGGCACCAGCTGTGTTTCGCCCTCCCCTCCTTCCCCCCACAGCAAGCTTGGCCTCCCGGAAGCCTGCCCTTCAGCAGCCGCACAGCCTCAGCACTGGGAATTGAGGAGGGCAGGAGTGGCAGGCACGGTAAACACAAACACACCCAGTCCAGAAGCAGAGCAGAAACAGCTTTTGTGTGGAGTGATACCCTCTGACAGTCCTGAGCTCTGGCTGGGGGGAGCTCTGGGCTTCAGCCTGCAGCTCTGGCAGCTGACTGTCCCAGGGAGTGCCACTAACTGAAGATCCCCCTGTCCTGCTCACAGGCAGCGAACAGACAGGCAGGGAAAGAGGATGACCTTCAAAGCCAGTTACCAGCTGGGACCACGTGCTCACCTGCACTGCTCCAGGTCTTGTTGTCTCCAGGCTACCCTCAACAATATCAGTAGTGTAGCCCCACAGAGAGGACTCAACAGGTTTGACACTTGGCTTTACAGTATGGTTTGCCTACCTAAGATTTTGGCCCTTTTGTGTAATCGGTGGGCTCCATCCCTGTGAAGTCACATGGTCCTTTGAGTTTGTCCCTTGCCCAACCCCATCAACCAGGACAATGGCTTATTTTGAGGTCCTTTCCCCTATTCATTTGTGCAGGGTCTGTGTCTCTCACCTCTGCACACCCAGTGCCACTTTGCATGAGGCCTGGAACAGAGAATGGGCTCAGTTTACTAGAAGGTCATTCATTCATTCCTCAGACCACTCTACACATCATTCTCTTCTAACTTCCTACCTTCTTCACTGCAAAAACCATTCAACTACTGCCTACTTCAGTGTCCTCCCCATCCTGTTCACTTCCACTGTCCTTATCACTCTTCACAGCTTAGCTCAAGGCCCTCTGCAAGTCTTACCTTCTCCATGAAGCCTCTACACTGTTCTGGTTTTTCTAAGCTTCTATTGTACCAGATTAACTGCATTCCCCATATGGAGCTTCATAATAGAAGGCTTTGTAATAGTTATTTTAATACCTCTGAACCTAATCTGTAAGCATGCTCAATAACAGGTCTGCCATACATTTTTAAAGAAGACTAACAGAAAGCATGTAGCACAATGCCTGGCACATAGTAAGTGCTCAAAATAGGTTTTTGTAATAATGGTGGCAGTTTAAATACACATGATGGTGACAGTGACAGTGGTGGTAACGGCAGTGATGATGGTGATGGTATTATCTCTGTTTTATATCTCTGACTCGAGGCTGTCAACCCTCTGCTTATTTTGTCTTGACAAACTTCAAATCTTAATTCCAATGCTTTACACGTAGTGGAAGTTTTATCAACAACAGTAATACTACTGAAAATATTTTGTTATTAATATTAATCATGTTTGCAGTTTGGCAGCATAGAATCATGAAAAAAGCATTGGACGGGGTCAAACGTTGATTTTTAGTTTGGCTTTCCTACTCTGGGCCTCAGTTTCCTCTGCCATATAAAAATGAATTTTTTACAAGGATGTGGGGTTCAGTCCAGCAGTGATATTGCAATTCTGTGGTTACTAATGAGATTAGTTGACACCAAAGTGAGCCCTCCCTCCATCCATATGGTCATCCTTACACAATAGGTCTTGGTACACAAATGCAAGCCTACCAGTGAGGAAATGGAAGAAACTGGGATTTATGTCAGCCAACCAACAGAACACCAGTGCTCCCTGAGATATACAAATGCTTTCTGTTTTAAAGGTTACTCCAGGCAGCATGATGGCTGACATTCCCCCTCCCAGCAGCGGGTTAGCAACAGATGTCGCAACAAAATGATCCACACTGGAGATGCCTATTAATCCTCCTACAGGGCATACCCAGATTCGCTTCTGAGCTCACACTTTATGACTCCTAAGGCAGCTTCATACTGCCACCCCTGGCCTGTAAAGTGTCACCACCCTCTTGTCTAAAGAAGCTTGGATCATAAGCAGAACAAGGGGCTGAGCATCAACTGTATCAAATACCAACCAAATCTCCTATATCTCTACTCAGAAAAGGTTATCCTTCCCTTTCTACTCTATAGATCCCCTGAAGGTAGATACAGGATTACCCTGAACTTCAAAGTGTGGGCTCTGTTCCACTAATTATGACATAACTGGGTAATCTTTTTTCTTAGTTTTAGCAATTTACTTAAGTCTCTCTGTGTCCCATTTTCTTCCTCTATAAAACTGTAATACATTGTCTAGTAATGTTGTGGTTGTGGGAATTAAATAAAATAATACATGCAAAACACTCAAGGCAGAGACTAGCTCACAATATGCGTGCAATATATATGCATTATCAGGGCCCATGGTGTCATTATCATGTAATGATATTGAAGAACAGGTAGATGAATTTCTATATTTGATTTTGGCACCAATTACATTAAAAGACCAAAATCTTAGGTAGGCCAAGCCATACTGTAAAGCAAAGTGTCAAGTCCTAATGAGGCCAGAGAAAGCAGAAAAGGACCAGTACCAACAATGCAGATTATCCTTGGAAAATGTTTAAAGCATTATACACTCTGATGTGAGCATGTATATATTCAGACAATGCTAGTGTGACTTACTACAATGCTTAGAAATGTGTCTTATGGAAGATGGAAGATAAACTGTGCCAAGAATACGGGCTTAAAGTAAGTAAAACATTTGCCCATTCCAGTACCCCCAGGCCCTGTCCATGGTCCTGAAATAGTCGAGTGGACAAAGGCCAGCGGGAGTCATGACTTCTGAGAAACTGCCAAGGAGGAAAGAGAGAAATTCTTTGGAATCATTCAGATAAATGCAATCATTCAGAATTAATGTGTTATGGCTTAATAATTGGGCTTCCTCAACTATCGTGCTCCTGATCCTAAACTTACCATAAAACAAAAACAAAAACAAAAACACAAAACCTCGCAATGCAGACCAGAGCTAACATAAATTACTTAGGGAGTCACTGGCTCTCCTCTGTTGACCTGTATAATAAGAAATCGAACAACATAGATCTTCTATTCTGAAATGAGTTAATTATTCTATTCTCTAATTTACCTACTGCAAAGAGGTAGCAGAGAATATTTATTGAGAGTGAGGCTCGGAAAACAAACTGCCTGGATTCCAATCCTAACTCCTCATTTATCAGGAGGTAACACTGGGCAAGTCCCTTCACCTCTTTGTGTCTCAGTTCACTCATCTATAAAAATGGTCATAAAAATAGTCCTCAGCTCATAACATTATTTTTAAGTTAACTAAGGTAATGTACCTAAATTACTTAGGAAGTGCACGTATCATAGTAAGAACTGAGTATAATTATTATTGTTATCAATATTATAATTGTCTTTGTTGTGATTAATGTCAAATCAGACTTAACAAAGATGAAACCTTTTTTCCTCCTATATCTTGGCTTGCATGAATGCCCTTCCTTCTCTCTGCTCCCATTAACTACTCCTTTCTATCTTGTTCCTGAGCAAACTCTTGAGACAGATCAAGTAAGAAATGAAGGAAGTTTACTCACCCACCCACTGAGCTCCACATAAAAGGAACTCAGACATTCCTTAAAATGGGAGACAGCAAAAACACAAAGGCCACAATTCCCCTAAAAGCCATCAAGAGCTCAAGTGTCCTCGGTCCACATCACAACAGAGCCACTCTCCACCCCTTGCTCAGCCATGCTTGAGGCCACACTCCACTTGCTTCTCCATCAGTCTGTCAGCTTCTAGAGAAGCCCAGGAGGCTCACAGGGCTGACAAATCTGTGCAGATCACCAAAGCCAAGGCCCTGGCTGCATGGCTTCTTTGAAGAATGGTCAATGCTAACTCAATGTTCTCAGTCCATGACCCAGACACTCTAGCAGTCATGATGAAAGACAAACAGTGATAATGACCCCATCTGATACTGAACTCACAACACCTTCCTAAAGACTACCATGTATCTAACTTCCTTCAGTCTTCTTAGCATCCCTTCAAAGTAGGCAATAAGTGCCATCCCCATTCTACAGAAAAGGTAGCTGAGGCCCAGAGATTGATGTGCCTTGGTAAAAGTCATACAGCTACCAATGAATGGGAAATTCAGGACAGCCCAGGCTGGCCCTTCAGGCAGGAAGGTTTAGTGGGAAAAGTATGGAAAAGCAGCCAGATGGAACTCTGAAAACCAGTTTCACCACTTGCTACCTGCACGACTTTGGGAACTGACCTAATTTTATGAGAACGCATTTTCCTTATCTGTAAAATGGAAATAGTATCTCCCATTCAGGATATAGGAGGGTAAGCAATAATGTGAGCAAAACACTGAGCCTACTGTCTGGCATAGAGATGGGGTTAAATAAGAAGACACTCTTGTCATTGTCGTCACTGTCAAGCCAGCCAGTTCTCTTTCCAACGTGCAAAGACACACAGGATCTGCACTAAAGGAGGCAGTAACATACAAAATGCCGGTGTCCTACTGTCCCCTCTGCATCCATGCACCCTGATGGACTTGCCAATCACATGCCTGAACTGGGAAAGCTCAGTTATCACATGTGGCTTGTCTGGAAAACTATTACATCCCATTCTGGCCTGGCTCACCCCACTTGGCATATCCCCAGGCTTCTAATACTGACTGGGAGTAGGTCTGAACATGAGGACTAACTAATAACTTAGAAAACCCTGCTCAAGCTTTTGTTCAATTTATATAATAGTCCTTTACGACATACAGTAGCAGGGCAACCGCAGGTCAATGAAACATATCCATTTCCATAAACAGATGTTCATGTCTTCCCTAGGTAGAACCAATAAGGATGAAATCATGCTGGAGAGGGAGGCAGTGAAGGTATTTTATGGCATCAATATTCAAACACCACCAAAATCCCAATTTTTATGTAATAAATATAGATAGTATCAAGAAGCTACATAGTCTGCCCCTTCCCCCAAACTGCCCTACGGAGCACTGCAAAGGCTTTTTTAAACAAAGTATATTTTGGATTAACACCCAAACTTTTCCAGGCTGCTAGTTCCTTTCATTTAGTAGATAATCAAGAGCTGTCTGTAATCAACTAGTGATACCACGCACATAGATGGGATGCCCTCCAGGCTACAAATATTCACAGGACTCAGTATAATTTTCAGGGCCCTGGAAACACATTGTGGGATAAGACATAGTCCCAGCCACCCAGGAAGTCCCCAAGCAGTGTGGAAAATGACTTATGGAGGCAATAATGGTGTGGTAGACCTGGTGCTTGGGGCTGCGGGAGCATAGCAGAGGGGCATGTCTGCTGAACTTTGAGCATTTAGCTCGGAGCTGAGACCTGAGGGGGAATAAGGGAGGAGAGGGGGGAAGTGAGAGGAAGTTGTCCAGGATCAAGAAAACACTGGAATAAAAACCCATTTGTCACAGAGCTTGGGGACCTCCATGCAGCCACGGCACCGAGGTGGTGAGTGGCAAGTGATAATCCACAAAGGCAGCAGCTCCCAGTCATCCACTCAACATTGTTCTTCACTTGCTCAAGAGCCGAAACTGCTCCCAGCTGCTGCCACCTTCTGCCAGCAGTGCTGGTTCCAGGTGAGCTGTTCTGCCCAGGGGTCGCGGTCGATTCGGCGTCTCCTTCCGGCGGCTCAGCCCTGAGAACCCCAATTGCCCACCTGCTGCTGTAACTCTCGCTGCCCGTCCACCTGCCTTCCTGGGTGGCAGAAGACAGCCCTGCCATCTGCTTCCCTCCCCAGAGCACCAGACATGGAACACGGGGGATTTGTGGGGTCAACAGGCAGAGCTCACAGAGCTCTGGAGTGACAGGGAACTGTGGGATGGCAGCAAGGAAGCCAGAAATGCCAGGCTAGCAATCAAAGGGAGAGAAAGGGAAGCAACAGAAGCACGTGGCTCTCAGAAGAAAGTTATTTAATCAGCCCTAGCCCAGCTTCCAAACTTTAAACTCAGAGAAATACTGGACTCATTTAGCTCATGACTGAGTCTATGTGCTAACCTCGCTAAAGGCAATGTTTCTGGTTTCAAAGGCAAAATTAACAAAAAGGAGATTCTTCTCTTTCACCAAGTGGGGCCCTTACTACAGAAAGACTCATCAGTCCTGAATAAAACAAACACAACTGTTCATTCTGCTTCTTGCCTGGAGCTCCAGGATGACCTCACAAGGTCAAGGTGGGTCTCAAACCTGCCAGCCAATTCCAGAAGAGAAACCAGCAATGGTATAGACAATACAAAGCAGAATGTTTGTGAGTCACATTATCTTCGACTTCCCTAGACAGAGGGACTGTTGGCTTCGGTCTTAATAGACTAAACAGGTGAGACACAGCATGCTTCAAGAGGGGCCTGGCAAACAACCCAAGTCCTCTCAAACCACGTCACCACAAACCAGCCCTATGCCTGGCATTCAAAAATAAACCTTGTGTCTAAATTCGAATTATCACACTGCAATGAGATGGCAGCATTTCAACTCCTTTTGGGCTCAGAATGCTAACCAGAGGCTCCGAGCATTTGCTCAAAGGACCCAGGCTTCTCAAGAGGGATCTCCCCAGGGCTAGAGCCCCAGTACATCCTGCCTTGATGGATATTTCGGATGAGGCATACTCTTGTTACCTGAGAACACGATGGATTGACTACAGCTGCTAAAGCGTTGCCTAATTGAGGATCGACTTTCAAGAGGATGTGAGTGTGAGGTATAATTGGCACATTTTTCATGCTTCTGAGACTAAGCTGTGAGCTCCTGAGGAGGCAGAACCCACTGCATCTCACCCAGCGCCCGCAACACAGAAGAGTATTTCAGTACATGCGTGTCTGGATTAGACGAACCAATGAAAGAAGCATAACATTAGGTGAATTACTGAAACGATAAGCTAAAGCAAACCCTTCTTCAGATATTTGATCAGTATTTACTCAATGATACCCCCCAGAAGGTTCGCAAACCACCCAGCCGACCCCATCAGCCCCCCCTTTCCTTTGCCTTGTGTTATTCTTCTCCAGGCTGCTAATTATACTGCCCAAACTATAAATATTTTACTGGAGATGTGTTTGTTTTCACACGCATGGAAGGAAGGTCCAAAGAGCAGGGATTTTTAGCTCATTTGTTTACTGCTGTTTCCTCCTCACCTACTAGAGTTCCCTAAACATTTTCGGAGAGCTTTAATCATCAGACTTTGAAAACTTGCTCCATCTCTAAACAGAAATGACTGGAGACATTTCTAGTCCATGCACCAAGGCTCTTTATGTATGTAAATGAATCAAACAATTTGGATACATTTGAGGACCCTTATTTGAAGCAATGTAACCGTTCCAACTTGCATGCCTTTTCAAAAATCTTTGCAGTTTGGTCCCAATGTACTATTTGAGCTTTATTACACCTTCATCATCATCTTCATTGCCACAACCATCAACACCATCACCATCGTCAACAATGACAGAAAACATTTATCACTGTCTACTGAGTATAATGTGCTTTGGTAATAGTTGTTTGGGGGACATAAAAAACCAGTAGGACACTGAGGTCTCTGTCCTTGGACTGCCTGTCTGATGGAAACATCAAGACATACTTAAGTATGAAACATATACTGTGTTAGATGAGAGGTTAAACCAGTGCCGCCTGATAGAAATATAATAATGCAAGCTACCTAGGTCACTTACATTTTTCTAGGGGCCATATGAAAAAGTAAAAAGAAACAAGTGAAATTGATTTCAGCAATATTTTACACAACCCAGTAAATCTAAAATATTATCATTTCAACACATCCCCCATATTTTTAAAAACTTTGTCAATAAGCTAGTTTACCTTTTCTTTTTATAGTTATTATTTGAACATATGACAGCACATCTCACATGGTACATTGGGACCAAGGGTTTTTAGAGCACAGAGGAGAGGAGGACCTTCACGGGGAGGGGGTGGGTGTGGAGAAGGCTCCATGAGGGCCACCCTCCTATCCTCCCTTCTTTTTCCTCCCCTTCCCCTCCGCCCTCCTCTTGGAAGCAAGAGTGTGGTTGCAGGCACAATATAGACATCCCCAAAAGAAAACAAGCAAACGGTGGGCCCAGTCCCACCCACAGAAAAACCCTGACTCCACCCCACTCTTCTCTTTATTCTCTGAGGCACAGTCAGACAAGGTACAACCCTGTTCCAGTACTAATGAGAGATCTGGGTCTTTGCCCACAAGCACTAAAAAAAGTTCCCTGTGATCTCAAAAGAAAAGTATATTCAGGCTTTAGGCAACCCTGGGGACTCAGGGGTGTTCTCGGCCCTCGCACACAACAGACTACCTGGAAAAAAATTTTAAAGATGCCACAAGCACACACCACTAGATTCTGATTTCATTGGTCTAGAGTGAAACCTGGGGATTTGGGGCACCTTTTAAGGGCTTCTAGGTGATTCTTACATATGTCTCAGGCTGAGACCTGCTGGGCTGGGGTGGAAGAAGGGCAGGTTGGAAGAGAGGGAAGGAGAGCCTGTCGCGCCGTCACCCACAGGGCTCAGCATCGTGCTCTGTGTTGTCTCCCACTGACGCCATCCTATCAGGCTGCGCACGAGAGAGAGGTATCACTAACCCCATTCTTCAGGTGGGGAAACTGAGGCTCTGAGAGGCTAAGTGACCTTTCCAGGAAAGGTTAGCAATTGGCAAGGAAAGAAACCGGAACAGCGGGTGGCAGGGGAGAAAACGAGCAGCAGATGCGCTGCGGAAGGTACTGAGACCCTGGGAGACTTCCAAGTCCCGAGGAGTTTGAGCACAGAAAGTGCGTGCCAGGGAGGGTGCCAGTATTGACAACTACACTTGTTTGGTATCACACAGTGAAGTCACGATAAGAAAAGATGCCTCAAAAAATAAACATTATCCATTTCCACAATGGAGGAGCTTGTCTGCCCTTATCAGCGGCTAGACTGGAAAGAAGGCCAAACAATAGACAGGAAAGAGTAATTGGGCTGGAGCAGAGATATGCCCTCTTTCCTACCTCATAAAATCACCAAGTAGTAAAAAAAAAAAAAATTCATTCAGTATCTTAAAGAAAGGAAGAAAAGGGCAAAGAGAGACAAAAGGAGGAGAGAGAGAGGGAGGAAGGGAGGGAGGAAGGAATCTGGTAATACTGGAAGAGAAATCAGTCGTGCCTGACAGTATTTAAATTGAATGTCTGTGAGCATGGCTCATAATTTCTGGTGAAAGTAGAAGCTATTAAAAAGTCGATGCACAAGATTAAAATTTAGAATGCTATTTTAATAATACTGAATTCTACTCAATTTCAAATGGCTGTCATTTTTAAGCTCCACCAATTTGAGAATGTTTGATTGATGGGGCTGGGAGCTGAGTGATAGGAAGCCTGAACTCGGTGGGGTCCAGCTCAGCTGACACAGCCGGAGAGGACAGAAGCTCTCATCCACATGGAATTAAACTGACCAAGCTGAAGAGCCAACTTGGAGACTATCTTCCCATCTGTCAAATGGGAGCAATATTATCTGTCCTAACTAAACAGACAAGTGGGATGAGAGGATAAATGAACTAATGCTAAAAGCAAAATACTATGAAGGCCAAGGTTGTAGATACACCTGCCCCATGTGGAACTTGGACGAGGTCATCACTCATGGGCCATTTCTTTCTGGAAACTTCTTCCACTACACCTCCCATGTCTAACTCAGTCCATCAACAAGTCATTGGACCAGTTAGCGCTAGGAGAGGGCATGTCTAGGATGTTCTGGAAGTCAGAAGCAACTCCTATGTCACTCCCGCCACAGACCCACCACTCTGAGAGACTCAGGTTATGGTTGGTGCACCAGCACTGTGCCTGGTATATAGTGTGTGGGTCCTCAATAAATATTTGTGGTGTCTCATTCAACATACTTCTTGCCCTTAGAAGTACTAGAACTCCTAGAAGTTCTGACTTTACCTGGGGTAACAAATAAATAGTCACCAAACAGATTATTATGAGCACTAATGGAGAGATAATCAGAGTGCTACACAGAACAGAGGGAGGGAAAAAAACAATATTTCTACTTGATCTTGAAAATTCAATTTAATATCTTCCTCATTTGTTGTTATCCCTGGGGTCATCTGTAGTGCTGTTCCCAAGTATCTCCTGCTCCTTACATCCGGGGCACATGACAGGGCTCTATTTCTCTGCTCCCTTTGAAGCTCAGCTAAGCCGTGCAACCTATGACGGCCAATGAAATGTCAACAGAAGTGGCCTGAGTCACAGCTTGGCAGCGACTTCAGGAGCCGTGCACAATTCTTTATGTTCTCTTCCCCCGCTACGACCATAGTGGAAGCACCTGTGAAAACGCAGCCTCCAGAAGCCTGGCTTGCAATCTAAAGCATGAAGAGCGTGAAGCCTGAGTGGGAAACACACCTTCACTGCACTGCCCTCCTAAGACTGGGGGCCGTTTGCTACCCGAGCCTGTCTTCATGCACACAGTCATGTGCAGAGAAGCCGCAGCAAAGCACCCCTCAGGGAAGGCGTGAGGGAGCCAGAAGGTTCTTGGGAGTGACAAGGAAACAGGAGTCTAGTCTCTCCAGTCACACATTCTGGTACTTTTTTCCAAAGATTTCCTCTGGACCTTCTGAGAAAACGGCTCTATTTCCAAGAGTCCCTGAGTCAGGAACCGCATCTATCTCCTGTGATCCTATGCAGAAAATGTCTTTGTGCCTCATGGCCATTGTCTCAAGTTAGGGGGCTGTGTCCCTGGCTCAATACCACACTCCACACACACAAACTAGAGGCCACAGAGTGACAGGCCTCCCAGACCCTTTGTCTCTCTGCCTGGTTGGCTCCACCCGAATCTTCCTCAGCTCCGCCCCCTCTACGGCAGGCGGGGCCCCACCCAGGTCCAAAGTCCTGTCCCCACCGCCGGGAACTCTCATTTCTGGGTCCTCAAAGCCCGTTCCCACCCACTCCCCTCCAGAAAGTGCCACCCGGGACTCAGCCCTTTCTGTTCTCCTCACGCCACCAGTTCGAACCCATCTGACCCGCAACCATGCCCTGATGTAGAAACAGCGCCATTCGTTCCTCTGGGCAAGTCTGGCCTCTTCACAGAACAGATGAACCTCTGAAACTTGATGCCCTTATTTGTGAAATGGGGTCATAGCTCTGACCTCCCATCCCGGGAGAGGATGCATCTCGAGTGTCTGTCTTGGTGCCTGGCATGTAATAGGTGCTCAAGAAATGTGAGACTCCTCCTAGCTTCCCCTCTCCATAAAAATGTCTGAGCTGAGAGGGCAGGGCCAGCTCTTCCCCGCCCCCATGAAGCCCAGAAGTGCCCCAGGGATACCTCTAATGCATGTTTTCTCAATGAGGGCAGGTGGGGGGATGATCAGGGAAAAAAATGTTTCAAAAGGCTCCACAAACAGGCACTAATGAGAAATCGGTTGAGAATCACTGGCCTAATGTTACCTCCAATCAGAAACCAGGCAGCCTCTCTCATGCCCATCTCAGCTGAGCCTCTTATCACCCGTCTCTTACATTTCCTCTCTTGTGTCTCTTCCAAATCAATAATATGATATTTTAGAAAATTCTGTCAAATCCACATTCATTCCTGCTCCACCCCCTCCCCGGCCTCTCTGCTCCTCCACTGATCTAATCTGCTGCCTCTCCGGGGATGTGAGCCGTGCAGCTGGCTGCAGAGAAAGCAGTCACTGAAGAGCTGAGAGACTCCAGGCTCCGTTTTGCAGACACGACAGACGTGACTGTGTCAATAGCTACCTCCAAGCAGACGCGAGGCAGGAAGGAGCTGGGCGCCCCTGCCTCCCCCGGACCTCCACTGCCCACCACTCTGCCCGGCTCAGAATGGTCAGGGCCTGCCTGGGTCTTCCAGAGAACTAAACGAGCTTGGCCAGGGGGTGAGGGTTACTGCTGGGTTTGAGCTTTGGCTCGTGGGCTGGACTGCGGCAGACATTGTCATTTGGCTCCCCCAAGGTAGACTCCTAGCCTACCTGTCCTAGAGGCTGTAAAGCTCACAAATCCCTTCCAGCCTCTCTTGCGGCTACGGATGGCCCGCTGGTATACTCTGCGTGGCGTGACATCCAAGAAGGTGGGAACAGCTTACCCTGAAGTGGCCACTTTCCCTTTCCCTCCTACCTCAAAATACATACAAAATCTGAAGCTGCCTATTTGTCTTGTAACCATGAGCAAAAAGCCAAGGGAAGCTTGATGTCCTAGAGAGGTCAACCTTGATATGACAGAGCCCCTCTTACCAGCACCAGCAACCACCTTTGTCTAGATTTCTTTTTTTATGTTGGAAAATGCTTTTCTCTGTGGGGAGCCTGAGTGGCTCGGTGGGTTAAGCTTCTGCCTTGGGCTCAGGTCATGATCTCCAGGTCCTAGGATCAAGCCCTGCATTGGGCTGCCTGCTCAGCAGGGAGTCTGCTTCTCTCCTCTCTCTCTCTCCCTTTCTCTCTGTCTCTTTCTCTCTCTCTCTCTCTCTCTCTCACACACACACACACACACACAAATAAATAAAATCTTTTAAAAAGTGCTTTTCTCTGTTATTATCCAAAAGCATCCCAAGTAACACAGGGGGCAAGGGTCAGATGCATCCTTCTCACCCATCTGCCTTCCTGAGTTCTCTCTGCAAATACATCTCAACTCCAAAAGAGAATGTACCATGCATCTCAGTGTCTGGGCATGCAGGGGGGGCTCAGATGTGCTTTGCCACACAGCCACACTCCTGAGTGATGGCTCTCTGCATGGGAGAAGCACACACACATTGCAGTAGTGGGCCTGGGCTCCAGTCCTGACTCTCCACCAAAAGCTGTGTGATCTTAGATAAGATGTCTGACCTTTCTGAGTGTCTACTGTTTTCACTCTAAAACAGAGTTGAGAATAGTACTCCCATCAGAGTTCAGTTGTGAAGATTAAATGAGATAGAATGTGTGACGTGCCTAGCTCAGTGCCTGGTACACACTAGGTTCTCAGCACCAGACAGTTCCCATGACAATTTTCTGTTTTCACTTCTGTTTCCAAGAGTTCTCCCACTACCCAGTCTGCCTCTGATTCTGTCCTTCTCCAGGCTCTGCAGCGTCTCTGTCTCACTCTAGCTTTTTCTCCCTTTTCCCCCACCCCATTCATTCTCACACTGGAGAGATGTGCAAGGTGCATCATTTGCCCATGATTCTGAGAGCTCACCACATGCACACACAGTGCCAGGTCCCCACACACAACAGGCTCAGGATCCTCTGCAAACAGGGGCTCTCGCAGCAACTGGGTTTGGCTGAGGCTTTAAGCTCAGGGCCTGGGAGTGGAACCCATGGACTCTGGGTTCCTTCGAGAGTGAGGCTGCACTGGTGCCCCTCATGTTCTGGGAGGCAAGCAAGGGCAGCCGTGAAGGTCAGAAAAGAACGCAGAGGTCATGCACTGCTCAGCCCCTGAACCTCAGGTCAGACCAAAATGGCAGTGCTATTAGGGACCCTGTGCCCTGCCCCGCCCCCAACACACACACAGGGGCTCTCCCCAGCAAGCTGACTGTACACTGGGAATTCAATGGGGATAGGAAATGTGTTGATTTTACAGATCGTGGTTGAGGAAGGGTTGTTAATTCAGAAGAGGTCCTCTCCCAGACCCAGGGAAGGCCCTTCCCAGGCTCTCAGTCAAAGCTCTTCAGGGGCTGCCTGTTCCTCAGTGATGGCGGAAGGGGACTTTCTGCAGGGACCAGCTGCTGAAGGGGTCAGGGCTCCTAGCAGAGAGGAGATGGCTCAGGGAGCGAGGGGTCTGCTGTCCCTATCTCGAATCACACTGTTTCAAGACTGCATTGATCAGCCCAGTCTGAGGGCTTCAGAAGAAATCACAGATCTACAGACTCGTTCCCATCTCCCGCTGGGGCCAGCCCCAGGATCCCAGACCAGAACTCAGAGCAGCTCCTTCTTTCAAAAAGCTCACTGCCCCAAATGGAAAGCAAGACGTTGGTACATAATACTAACCCACCACACAGAGAGTCCTCTCCCCCGACCCCTGCAGGCCTCCATAGCACCTGAGCCCTTCCTTGGTGAGGGAAGCCAATCGCCCCTCACAATCTGCAATGGCTAACATCTACGAAGCTTTTATCTGTGCCGGTGCTGTTTGTTCTCGGTGTTTCCCACACGCTCCCTCGATGAAAGGCTCCCAGCAGCACTACTCTGTTCTCCCTTTACCAATGGGAGATAAAGGCCCACAGGGGATAAGGGATGGGTCCAAGGCCACACCCCTACTAAATGGCAGAGATGTGCTTGAAGTCTGGGGACAGCCTTTTCACAACAATGAGAACAGCAAAATTATTTTTTAAATGGTTTCTTGACAAAAGACAAACCTATGCAGAATTCACCATATGCCAAGCATGGTTCTAAGTGCTTGACATATATTAAGTTATTTTAAAGTCACACTAACCTTGTGAAATAACTATTAGTTATTACCTCGATTTTGCACATGGAAGTGGAGGGACAGTCACCTGCCCAAGGTCTCAGTGATTCAAAACCCTAAGAGCGTGAGTTCAGGGCCCTGCCCCCAGCGGGACCAGCACCCTGTGAGCCCAGGGGCAGCCATGCCGGTGAGGGATCAGGTCAAGCCACCTCCAGGCTCGACCGCACGGGGCCATTAAGGACTGGCCCCCAAATGAAATGTTTCCTCCTTGGTCTCACAAAATGTGAAAGGTGCTATTATCACAGAAGCCAAAGCTGCTTGCAAACTACAGAGGTGACACGAGGTAAATTCATTTCCTTCCTGTCAAGAGAAACTCAACAAGGGTATAATCAGGAGCTAATGTGTGCACTCGTGATTGGGCCCATCATCGAGGTGGCACATAACTGAACAAGTCCTCCATGCCCAGAGGAGCAGAGCCCCGTCACTGCGAAGTGTCAGTCATCAGGCCAGCATACGTTGCTTTTTAATAACATTATGGAAATCTTGCTGAAGGACTTTGGGAAGGACAGAGCCTTGAGGGCGGGGGCCTCTCGGAGCCTTGGGGAGCTCCAACCTTGAGAAAAGGACCTTCTGTCCCCACGCCACGCCAGTCAGCTATTTTCCTCAGGAACTCCTCCTCTAGGCTGGGTGGGTTTATGCATCGTGGGCATAAAAACTGAGCTGGACCCCTTCACTGAATGGACCCCAAGGGACCCCAGTGAGTAGCTAGACCAGGTTTCCAGGTTACTGAAGGGCGTCCAGGGGCCGTCCAGGAGACAGACCCCTCTCCTCCACCCCCCCCCCACAACTGGCAACAAGGTAATTCTTACACAGGCCTCTCTTCATAGTTAGAGGAGTACTTTTCTGAGTATTTTACAAGTATTAACTCATGTAATTTGAAAAACAGTCCTATGCTGTACCTATCACTCCTATCAGACTATAGATGAGGAAACTGAGACACAGATGGTGGATAGTAGGTTCTATTTAAGCCCAGAGAGTCTGGTTCTGAAGTCCATTGCCCTAGCCAGACACTTCACTGCCTCTATGAGCCGACCCTGCAGCCGGGCTCTGAAGGAGGGGAGAGAGGAAGAGAGAAGTGAGGGCAGGAGGGCCGCTGCCTCCCTGCCGGCGGGTGTTCATTCATTCCCTTTTTTATGGGGCACCTTCTTTGCACCAAGTACTGTTCTAGGCACTGAGGATACGGTGCGTATAAACAGACAGGAGATCACAGTCTAATGAGAAGACACAGATAATATAGAAACATATAAATAATGTCATAGAACGGCAAACACAATAAAGAAATAACACAGAGGATGGGGCGCCTGGGTGGCTCAGACAGTTACGCGTCTGACTCTTGGTTTCGGCTCAGGTCCTGGGAGGGCCTGGGCCTGGGAGGGTCCTGAGAGGGTCCTGGGACCAAGCTATGTGTCAGGTTCCATACTCAGCAGGAAGTCTGCTGGGGATTCCCTCTCTCTCTCTCTCGCTCTCTCTCGCTCTCACTCTCTCTCCCTCTGTCCCTCCCCACTCTCTCATTCAAATAAATCAATCTATCTTTCTTTCTTTTTTTTTTTTTTTAAAGAAATAAAACAGGAAAGTCAGATCGAGTGACTAGGGCTGGAAGAAGTGTGGAAGTTACCTTAGAGGGGAAAGTTAGCTTTAAAGAAGCAGGAGCAGGCCTACCTGAGGCTGAATAATTCGTTTGGTAGAGGTTTTCCAATGCCGACAAAACATAGGGAGTAGGCAGTCTTTGACGCCCTTGAGAAGCCACAATCAGAGACGCATGAAGCCACAGAGAGCGAGAGTTCCCCCACCCACTCTGGGCCTGGACTGCTGGCAGCTCTTTCTTCCCTCTTGTACCAACCACACCATTGCAAGTTCCCAACCTCCTCGGGGGCCATCCCCGGGAAAGACAATTCCCCCCCCTTGTGGGGATCCCCTGCCTTACACAGAAAGTGATGCTCCTCTCCTGGGTTCCCTGTAGAAGCTGGGAACCTACAGGAGCCACTGGAATATTCTATGGGACTTACTGCCTCAGCCACAGGCCCAAAGGGGACATTAATGGAGATAGCAGGCATGCACGAGGGCTCATGCCCTAAGAGATGGAACTCAGCCAGGATAACCGGATAGTGAGCCATCTAAGGAGCAGGGAGTTAATAGGTTTTTCCAAATGGATGGTCCTTAATTTCAATTCGACCAAGTGAAGGGGATCAGGTGAAGGAAGCCAGGTGAAAACGAGGATTAATCCATCTATCAAGGACCTTTGGTACTGAAAACATGAAAAGATGAATTCATTTGTGAGCCATAATGATTCACTAGCAGGAAAACTAATTATCTTGAAGCTTGTTTGGCCCCAGAATCAATCTCTATTTAACTATATTTATTTTTGGCTGCTTACCCTGCTTGCCTCTCTCAGAAACTCAAAGAGTAGTTTCGCTCTCTCTCTCTTTCTCTTTTTGGTAAATTCCAAAGATTTGCTTATCTCAGAATGATCTCTGTATGTGATGCTTATTTCCCTCTCTCCTGTCCTAGCCCAGTAGTACTAGCCCTCAGCTCTACTCACCCAGTCCCTGGTGTTCTCTCTTCTCTCCTCCATTTATCACTACCTTGACATACATGACTTGTCAGTGTATTGGCTTTTTAGATAATCTGACTCTTCCACTGGAATATAAGATGGTAAAGCAGAGACCTTCCCAGTCTCCACTATCTTAACACCTGACCGATGGATAGCCACTGAGTAAGGAAACAAAAAGATACTTATAATGGACGCATGCAGCTCTTAACCCTAGTCCTCAGAGCAACCTCCATTTACTATTACGGATTATTCCCACTTTACAAATGAGGAAACTGAAGCCCAGAGAATTAAGTAACTTACTACAAATGTAGTAAATAAAACAGTCCAGTTTTGAACCCAGCAGTCTGGCTACACAGTACATGCTCTTTTCACTTAGGTATTCAAGAAATATTTGCAGATTGGATGAATGGCTGCCACCCTGCTTTCCCTCCCAGGCTTATTTAGAACTTTTTTCTTTTTCTTTTTCTTTTTTTTTCTTTTTAACTGGGCTCTCTATGCATCAGGTATGGTCCCATATTCTCTATTCATATCACTCTGTTGAATTGTCACATACTAGCCTGCTCTCCTTGGCACCTGCCCCAAGTCTGGTACTTAGAATCACATCTCACTGACCCTGCCAGGTTCTCTCAGGTCCCCCTTTGCCCAGTCCTGGTCTGCAATCATGGACTCAGTTCCTTCAGAAAGAAAAACCTAAACAAAGATTCTGGAGGAGGTATTTCTCCTGAGAAGCAAGTGGCTGGGCTTAGCGAGTCTGAAAGACCTCCCTCCTCTGTCCAGGAACTGAATCCCAGAGAAAAAGTTCTGTTTCATATCTATATTCACCTTTAAGCCCGAAGGACAAAGGCAAAATAAATAACAGACTATCAATTGCTAGATGCTCAGAGGGGAGGGAGGGCAGGAAGAAAGTAAGGTGCTATTCCTACTAAGTTGGCTCTGAGAGTGGAGAAGAACCCAGTCAGGTTAGTAAGGAAGCGTAACTATGCAACACAGACTACCCCCAATTCAGGGCTCCCTCGTCCACCATGCTGATCCCAGGGCCCATTCTGTCCATGATGGGACTGGGTGTGGTTGTGATTGACCTCACTGATCACAGCTTTATGACCTTGCCTTGAACAATGTCTGGCACACAGTGGGTGCTTAATCAGTGCTGAGTGACTGAATGAATGAAGGACCCCCATTCCGCCCCTGTCTTGGCCCCGCCTTCATCCCCACTCCCACAACTGCCCAGCTCTACCTGGATCCTTCCCCTTGGATCCAAGTGTTGGATACATTCACGGACTGACCAAACTTGTATACACACTCCCTTTCCCCAAAAGGACACTTACAGAACTCTGAGCCAAAGAAGGTAAACTAGGCGTATCCTGGGAAACATGCCTTGAGCCCCGCAGACGGCTACTCCCCAAGAACAACCCTCAAGAACAAGAGTGGTGCGGTGACTATCCTTCCCAAACTGTGGGACTTTGCAGTCTCAGGCCAGAGCCAAGTGAAGCTCTGCCAAACAACTTAAACCCAATCATGCAAAGCCAAGTGCACTTTCATGTCCTAGGAAACAAAAACATTCCAAATGCTCAGCATATCCAAATCAATGCTCCCTTAATCACTCCCCCTGGTTCTTCCCCTGGACTCTGAACACCAACCCAGTAGGAAAAGCCTGGTAGTAACCTTGGATTCTCCCTTGCTTTTCTTTCCTCTCTCTATTCTAGTGTCTTGCATCTGGTACCTCAGGTCATTTGTTTTGTTCTTGTCCCTCAGGCTGAAGGGCACCCATGGTCTTAAAATTGTTAACTAGAAGTTATCTGGATGATTCAGATCAGGAACACATTCAAACGCTCTGGTATCCTGCAATGCACTGGATTTTTTTCCCCCAGTTAGCGGAAAACTGGCTGAGTACTTAGTCTCTCGGTTCATCTTGCAGGAAACAGTCTATTCCAGTCACCTGAAGTGTTAAGTAGGTAACCAGACTCACTGTGGTGACCCCACACTGTGTCCTGTGCTGTGGCACAGACTCTAACCCCCACCAGGCAGGCACATATGAAGGGGCTACCATCTCCGAGGGAACTGCCAGACCCAAGAGAGGACTTGGTGCATCCCTCCTGCTGAAAGAGCACGAGGCTTCTCCCTTCCCCTTCTGGCTCAGGGACACTGTGCTCCAGCCCAAATGACAGCACTATCCTGCGGAGCCATGGTGAAAATGTCCATTGCCAGACTGCCCTGCTGACCTATGCTAACCCTGCCGAGAGCCCAGCACTTGGCTCTACGGAAGAGGAATGGGAACAGGGTTTCCATGGAGTCAGGCTGTCAGGGTTTGAACCTTAATTTCACAACCTATGGCTTTATGACCTTGGAATGACACAGAGCCCCAGTTTCCCCATCTGAGAAATGAAGAGTACACCTCCTGCTAGGGTCGTGAGGATTGCGTGAGATCTTGCGTGGGAGGCAGCCTGACACAAAGTCTGATGCAGAGTGTCAGACTTGCTGAGCACTAACCAGACGCCGGCCTTGTGCTTGACCCTCACACACGTGATATCATTAGCCTTGTTGTGTCCGGGAGATACGGGTATTCCCACCTCTATTTTATAGCAGAGAAGACTGAAGATCAGCGAAGTCAAGTGACCTGCACAAGGGCAAGGAGCTAGTGAAGGATCAAACTAGGATTTGAACCCATGATCTACATGGAGGGTGCCTCCCACCAGAGCTGACACCAGGCCCGTGTCGATGCGTCCCCATGAGGCTCTGACTGACAGGCAGCTCTGCAGGGGTGTTTGAGTATCAGGGGCTTGGAGCCAGCAAGCCTGGCTTTGCATCCTCTAAGCACTATGTGCCCTGGGACTCTTTACTGCTCAGGTACACTGTAGCATGAAAGAGGAACAACTGTGTTTTCCCTCTGAGATGGTCACAAGGCTTAAATAAAACACTGGTGCTTTGCAAACTTTCACCCAAGGTAGGTTTTTGGCCTATCCTGTGCTTTCAACATGAGAGCAGCATGAACACCACTTAGCACAGTGTCAAAAACTTTAATTAATCAATTAATAATTAATAATAGAAATAATTTATGGTATTAGTCATAAAAATAGCCAACACATACAGAATACATAATATTTCAAAAGAGGTGCTAAAAGCTTAACAAAAGCACTGAATCCTCAGGACAGTGTTATGTGGTAGGTATTTTCATTAGCCCCTTTTACAGATGAGAAACCTTGAGGCACGTAAAACTTCACTAACTTGCTCAAGGACACAAAACTAGATGCTGAAAACTGACAGCCTTGTTATTCACTGGGCTGCGTCCAGACTTTATTCAAAGGATGTGTCAGTCCGGGTAAGCAACACGTTTACCCAGAGCCCTGCACAACACCCACATCCCGGTCTCTCTGGAAACCACGGGGATAAACAGATGCAAGCTTGTCTGGGTCACTTTACTATTAGACGTCCATGGTCTCGAATATGTAAATGCGCATGGAAATCATCAAGTGGAAGACAGAGTACACGGGCTTCTTCCAAATTTGAGGGGCACCAGTGTGTCCGGAAATAGGATTTCAGAAATACCACTTCTGAGTCATTTACTCTAGTCATTTACTTACTGGAAACACTAAATACAGTAGTACTTATCCATGGTTTCAGTTACCCACGGTCAACCGTGGCCCAAAAATATTAAATGGAAAATTTCAGAAATAAACAATTCATAAGTTTTAAATTGGGCACCATTCTGAGCTGCATGATGAAATCTCAGGCTGTCCTGCTCCACCTAACCCGGGGTGTGAGTCATCGCCTCGCCCAGTGTCTCCACACTGCATACGCTAACTGCCCCCTTGTCACTCAGTAGCCCCCACAGTGATCAGACCTACTGCGGTGCTATCACAGTGCGTGTGTGCAAGGAGCCTTTGTTTTACTTAATCATGGCCCCAAAGCACGAAACCAGTGAGGCTGGCCATTTGGAGACGCCGAAGAGAAGCTGTAAAGGGCTTCCCCTAAGTGAGAAGGTGAAACTTTTCTATTTAGTAAGAACAAAAATCGTGTGTTGAGCCTGCAAAGATCTCTGGTAAGAACCAATCTTCTCTCCATGAAACTGTGAAATAGGGAAAAAAAAATCTGTGCTAGTTTTATTGTTCTTAATCTCTTATTGTGCCCAATTTAAAGATTATAAATAAGTCTGTATGTATAGAAAAAACATAGTATATATAGGACTTGGTATTATCTATGGTTTCAGGCAGCCTCTGCAGGTCTTGGTACCCAAAGATAAAGGGGATGCTATTCCACAGGCCAACGGAGAGAGAGAAAAAAAGTAAACAGCCCAAAAGTGAACAGCCCTTCATGTCTTTTGTCCTTTTGTCCTTTTGTCCACATCTGTAGAAGTGTGTCTGCCTACAGACCCAGACATCCATGCACTGAGTGGAAGGCCCTTGGAGACTCCAGCAACGGGTAGCACCAGGGAAGAGAAGTCAGTTTGGCACAGTCCTGGGAAGTGAGGCTCACTGAGAATCAATGGCCTTTTTAACACAGGTGTGACACTCACCTGGGCTGCTGGGTCCCATCTGGTGGGAAAAAAGGTTTTTATATCTCTGCTTTTATCCTCAGCATGCTCCAGAAATATATTTCTGTAATTCCCTTAGCTGATCAGTATGAAAAAGAGAATACTGAATATTCCAAAAGGGATCTGACAGAACAGGGGCACATTCATTAGTTGCTAAACTTCCCAATGACTCCTAGAAATTGGCACGATTGAGGCAAATTAAGTGCTTCCGTCCCAACTATAAGCTGCCACGGTTCTTTGAAGTGTATCTTTGCATCGCTGGCCTTGCAAAGGAAGGTACTGGAATTCCATACAAAAGCAGCATCTCCCTCCTTCTTGCTCTCTGAGCAAATCTAAAATCTGGTGCCAGATTCCTTGGAACAAATTCTAACGCCAAGAAGGCTTTTCATAAGATTACAAAGATTGCATTGACCTTTGAAGAGGAGCTCCTTTTCTTAATGCAGTCCTTGGAATTCTCCCCATCCTCCCCTTGGGCAAAAGGGTAACATCTCCCCCCATCTCTAGGGTGGATACAGAGAGAAGAAAGTTGCTCCCAACCCACTGGGTGAGTCAGCCTGGAAACCAAGTTTAGAAAATAAATTCAGTCCCTTTCCTCCCCATCATCTGCTTTCTCCTATAAGAAACTGATCAGCAGTTCTTCTGCATATAGAGTCGATCTGAAAATCATTAGCAAAGGTTAGATAAGAAGCCACGGCTCTGGTTTCTTTGGTTTCAGAACAAGAACAGAAATGACATTTATGGAGCATGGCAGGAACTGTCTGAGATGGAGACTAGCTATGCCTACTCTCTAGCTATACAATGAACATTTACTAGGGAAAATTTACTGTTAGCCAGTTGTTTTTGTTTTTTGTTTGTTTTATTTTTTTTTTTCAAAGAGCCTGACTCTTCCAGTTGAGTTTTAGGTAAGTTTATTTATATGCCCATTTCACAGGCAAGAATACTGAGGCCTTGGGCACATGACCCGTTAGACACAAGAGTCAGCAGAGGGCAAGTGTTCAGTCAACCTATGCAAGAACCAGTTGCACCTGCAGACACTCTGGCTGCACGTGTTTCATTACAGGTGACAACATGAGAGGCAGAATGAGCCCAGGGGGTCTCATGCGTCTTTGTGAAGACCACGGCAGCCTTCCAGGTGCTCTCACCAGAGCCTGCAAAGCAAGAGGAACGGGAGCAACCTAGAGTTCAAGCTAGGCTGAAAACCCTCCTGAGGGTCTTCCCAGGAGAATTCCTGAGAGAACACACAGCCACCAAGAAGACAATGACATATGTCTATGGCCATACCACCCTGAAGGCGCCCATTCTTGTCTGATCTCGGAAGCTAAGCAGGGTCGGGCCTAGTTAGTACTTGGATGGAAGAAGACAGTGACATGGAGGCCAGGGCTCAAAATCTCCAGCCTGGTCTGGGAAACCATGAGCCAAGTTCTATTAGGATATGCTCTGCTTGAGAGAAGTGTCTACGGAGCATCCACTACCTCACCAGTGACTCTGAATGACCCTGTGTCCCTGTCCCTACAGACTCTCCTTATTGGGGCCGAGTGGTATGGAGGCCATTCTGTCCTCTCTGGCTACCACCCTGATTCCAGGAGCAGCACGGAGTCACTATTGTGACTGAAGAACATGCTGGCAAGGTTTGGTGGGCGATGTTCTGGAGTAACTCACAGACGGGCAGAGGGTCTGGGGGGCAGCGATTAGTGAGCCGTGCTCCACCTTTCCTCCCCTCGGTCTCTGCTCCACTTGTATCTGGCAGGCCTGCTGGGTTCCAGCCAAGGAGCAACAGCAACAAAGATTTTTAAGGAGTGCCCCCCCAACCCCCACCAAGAAGAAATGAGTTTGAGAACCACTAGGATAATGCTTCTGGGCAGCTATATTCAAAAGGCTACAAACATGTAAAGAGGTATTATTACATTTATTACTGTGATATGTTTGGAGTATTACAAATCTTTTAGGAGTTTTATCAGTGAAAAGGAGTTAAGAAATTCTCACCTTAATGTCACCAGGCAGCTCTGAGGGGACTAAAGGTCAGAGGGCACCAAAAAGAGGACTCCTAACATGGGCTGAAATCCCCAGGATGCCACGAGTAAGACTGCAAGGACATTTGGGGAAGATGATCCTCTTGTGCTGGGACTTCTGGCCTCCGGAAAATCCTACAGAAAGATATGCTCCACCAGACCCCAGCCTGTTTGGTAAGCCAGCTGCAGACAATTTGGAACACAATGACCCCCACACTCCCCAGAGGCCCTGGGTGCTGCTGGATGAGTCTATCTCAGGCAGGCACTCTAGCTAGCCCTTTCCTGCAGGGGCTCTGTCAATCAGACCTCAGATTCGGGGCGGGGGGGGCCTTGATCCCTCCCCTCCACGCTTTCCTGTTAGCTTTTCCTTCCCTTCCCCCAAAGGACTGAAGGATTTAGAACCCTTGTCTAAGTATGTGAATTAAACTCTGCCAACTGATTAAATTAGTCATTCTCAAAACTAGGTCCAGGCAGTCCCCACGAGGTCCACAGATTTTTTTTTTTTTTTTTTTTTGCAATATTCATGCAATGATGCTCATCTTTCTGGATCTGATACTATTGGGTAACCTACTGATATTTAACCATAAAACAGCAGCAGACGCCACCCTGATATTACCAAAAGCCAGTGTGTTTTTGCAGTCATTTCCGGTTGCCTGCTTTTTGAAGACAAATGATAGGATGGTTCCTAAGTGGATTTGCACACCAGAGTGGTTGACAGCCAGAAGCATTCTAGTTCAAATTGAATGGGAGTATTTAAAAGTCCTAGACCAGTGCTAGGCTTGCCAGGCAGTATTTGAAAATGGTCTTCCTAAACCCCACCCTCACCAAGATAAACAACTTTCTACACTGGGCACCCTCATGCCAGTCAGCTATGGGATGAAACACACGTGATGGGCGAGGTCACAAAACAGTCATTTATATTTCTCTGTAAGATTAAAATAACCCAGGGCAACCCTCCTGGGTCCCCTCCCTCTTTGGGAGCTTTGTACTATCACTTTGCTATCACTCAATAAACTTTGCTTTGTTTCTCACCAAAAAAAAAAAAAAAAAAGAAGAAGAAGATGAAGAAAAAAAAAAGATTAAAATAATCCAATTTTCAATGAATGGCTTTATTGAATGCATCAGATCAAAGAACAATATAGTCTCTTGTTTCTCCTGGCATTAGTGTTCTTGGAATTGCAAGGGAAATACACACAGGGTGAAGACAGAGAAACAGTTAATATTTGTTGGTCTGGGGTGCTATGTCACCAAAGCTAACACGCGGGTGCCCATTCCCTCCCCCTGTCTCCTTCATGCCAGATGCTGTGTAGCACAACTTCCTGTGTGAATGGAAATGCTGTCGAATACAGGAGCCACTAGCCACATGCAGCTACTGAGCACTTGAAATGTGGCTAATGAGACCGAAGAGCTAAACTTGTCACTTCATTTAAATTCCAAAAGCCACATGTGGCTAGTGGCCACCACATTAAACACTGAACTCATGCAGAATTCAAGGCCTAGGGGTGGGTGTGTGTATAACGTGTGCGTGTGTGTGTGTGAGAGACAGAGAGAAAGAGAGCACATTTTAACAAAGCAAACAATGCTCCTTCCTTCCAGAGCGAGCAATGCTCTCTGGTCAGGGCCCAAGGAATAGGCATGGGGTTGCGGGGAGGGCGGTGATTGGACGTTGCAGGCTTCTTGCTTCTCTAAGGTCTCCTCAAAAGAAATTTCCTTAGCACTCCCTCCGGGCAGTATAGCACAACATCCATTAGGAAGAAGAGCACATGCGGATAGAGACACAACCAAAAGTACAGACATATTAGAGGCAAAATATAGATGCAAACTTGTAAACTGGTTGATAATTCAGAAGGTGACAGCTCTCCCCGACTTAGTTGGAAATCCAAATGCCAAATGGGAAACCTCAGTCTCTTCACGTCCACGGAGAACAATCCCCTGAATGCAGAATTAGAACTTGGTGACTATTTCCTAATCCAGCCCTTTGTATTTTTCATGAAGCTTAAAGGAGATTAATGGGGCAATCAGAATATTACGGATGAGACCCGCACGCATTGCAAAAGAGGGCATGACGAATGGCTGGGAAGCCTCCAGGATGGAGGGGAAGGGGGTGTATAGGAGCTTTGGACAAGGAAGCTCTGAGCCATGTGTCCTGTCCTTGTCCTGATAGCCACCACCTGCCATGATGCCCTGGGAAGGCATTCAACCCTCCCCCCCGAGATCCACTGGCAATAAGAAGGGGCCCCATCCCTGAGCAGCTGTGAGGTTCGGGAGGTGGGGGACAATGCTGGCGGCAAGCTCTCCAGCGACGATCAAGCTCTACTCAGATGACTCACATTATTATTAAGCAGTTTGATCAACATAATTATTATTAATAATGGTAAATAGTTATCAGGTGTCTATGCTATGCCAGAAGGCATATATGCAACATCTCTGAGGCTAACAGCAACCTTACCAGATAAATCTAGTTATCCATATGGTTAGTGCTTCCAAGACACCATCTCAACTGTTTACCATATATTAACTCACTAAATCCTCACATCAACCCTCTAATGTGGATATGATCTGTATCCATATTTTACAGACGAAGCAACTGAGACCACAGATGGAAAGTGAAGGTCATCACCCTCCCAACTAAATTGGAAGGCCAGAGGAAACCTCAGAAACAATCCTCAGAAACAATCCTCTGAATGGAAGATTAGAATCTGGTGACTAGTTCCTGATCCAGGTCTAATAAATGAGAAAGCTGGGACTGAAACCCAAGCACAGCTTGTAAACAAAATCCTAAAAGCCAGGATTTAGACACAGGCAGTCTGACTATAGTCTGTATTCTTTGCTCCTATGGCACATTTCCTCTTCTAAAGTGACAATGTCAAGACTGGAAACCCAGGCCTCCCCACCTCTAACTCTTCAGCCTTTCCTAGAGCCATCCAGTGTGCTGTTTTTGCCAGCTCTGGTTAATAATGGCCTTGGCTATTTCTTCCTCCCACCAGTGCAGGACGTCTTGGGAAGGCGTCTCCTTCTTTTTTTTTTTTTTTTGGCCATTCCACAACTGAGAATAAATTTAGCTACCTTGGTAGAATGTAAAAAGTAGTGGTCTTGAAGTTGGGGAAGAATTTTAGAAAATGCTTTGACCAATTTTTTATCCTCTTTGAAGAAAGCAGCCCTGTAAAAGGCCTAAGAGATGAGCTGCAATAAAGCTCTGGCTGTCCTGTGTGGTGCATACGCCATTACGCTCAGAGCATCCTGGTCTGACCACAAAATTCACTGTATACTCCTAGAGAGTGGGTGTTCTGGGTGTTCTCAGACAAAGTCAAAGCAAGCTGGTCCAGGAGACAGGCTATGAAGAGACAACAGAGAGGAAAACGGTAGTTCAATGGCTGGACTACCCAAGGTCAAGCTTGGAATTTGAGGTACCACAGACTGAGCATCAAAGGTTATGTGCAGTAAGTATATGCCACCTTTCCTGCTCAAGAGAGAAGGAAGATATAGACTTAAATGCCATGGTGTACATTTCTTTGATGCCTTTCCAGCACCCATTGTCCACTTTCTCCTTCCCTTGGTCTCCAAATTCCATTTGGGAATCCATGTGTTTCCAGAGAAACTGATGCCATCCATGTATGTCCCTTGGCAACAATGATTGGCTCGAGACTGGGCATGTGACCTGAGCCAATCCAAGCTGAGTGCCTCAGGCCTTTGGCTGGGAATGCTGGGACAAAACCACCTTTCCTTCCTGATGAGCATGGCAAAGGAGCCCTGTCAGCCATGTTAGCACCCTGAAAGGAGACAGCCTTGGATGAAAAGACCATTGCATAAGACACAACAGAGAGAGGGAAAGAAACCAGACCCCTGGTGATATGAGTGAGCCAGTGGATTAAGCCTCACTCTAAGCCAGCCCTAATTCTGTGCCTTTCAATGAGATGAGACAATAAATCCCCCTCATTGTTTGAACCAGCTTGTGTTGGGGGTTCTATTCTTTGCAAATGAAAGCATCTGAACAACACAATCGAGTCCCTATGGCCATCCAGTAAAATGAGAAGGCAGAGTACAAAGCAGTATTAGATCCCCTGAAACAGACAACTCTACCTCAAACAAAACCCATGTATCATTCAGTTAAAGCACAAATTCCCTCTGCACCATACCCACGTGGAAACTCCTACTCACTCACGAAGGCCTAGCTCAAATGTCCCTTCCCTCCTCCTAGACTATACTCAAGAAAAATTAATCACTTCCTTCTGTTTTATCTTTTATTCCCATTGAACATATTACTCATTCTTTTATGTAACTGTAAACACAAAGCAGTGACATACTGTTCAAGGGCACAGAACAGGCCTGACACATCCCCATACGCATCAAACCCAGAACAACTACTTAAGTGTGGAGGGTATTCCAGGTCGCATTGCCTGTGACAAGTCACGCAACACTCCTACCCTCTTTCCTTCCCTATAAAATAGAACTAATACTATAGTTCATAGGGTTATTATCAACATATGACTTAATACTTATAAAGCACACAGCTGCCTGGTACATAGTACCCAGTAGAAGATAGCTATAGATATTTAATAAAAACTTGTTCTGTTAATAAAAATTAAACAATTCTATAAGTAAAGTTAGAGTTTTTTGTTGTTGTCGTTGTTGTTGTTTTAATTTCCAATAGCTATCACCTCTTAACTGATGGCCAAAAATTAATAGTAAGCCTAAAGGGTTGAAGTGATTTCTTACCTCTGTAGTTGGGGAAGACGTGTGGGCACAGAGCTTGCCTTGCCTTCTAGAGCGGGTCCCAGTTGGTAAATCAGGCTCTCTGTATGCCCTTCTAATGTCAAGGAGCAAGATGGCAGAAGGACCCCTCCAACAACTGAGGTACATTATAGGAAACCCAAAGAGGAAGAACTCATCTAAGAAGATCAACTGGCAAACATGGGTTCACACCTAGTCTGGCCCCTCAGATCAACATGACCAAACCATATCACACCATAGCTCTGATCTTTATCTGCCTACTAACCTATTGCCCCATTGGTAACAAAACTCCCTCACTCTCAGTCCTTGTAGTGCAGGAAGGGCCCCAACTCTACCCTCCAAGTCCAGGAGCAAGTGCCCACCAAGCTTGCCCACTAGGAGAATAAGATCCATCTTCCTACCCATGGAGCCTGGCTCAGGAACGAGCATGTGAACCACCCTGTTCTAATGAGAGCTGGTTCTGAGCCTTCTGCTGGAGCTTCTATATGCAAAACAGAAGTCATTTTTCCACTGAAAACTCAGGTAAGAAAAGACTATGACATGCATTTCAGAAGGAAACCTGCCTGGGTGTAAAACCCACACAGAAGGAAACAGAAGTATGAGATGGAAGGAGAAATGAGTGAAAGAGTAGGAGCAAAGGACCTCAGGACATCAGTGGACTGACTGGAGTCAGCTAAGTTTTCAGCTAACTCTGAAGCCAACCTTAACCACTGAGCTTTCCAGTTACTGGAGTCATCAAAACCTGCCCCCACATTTTTTTGTTTTTGTTTTTGTTTTGTTTTTTTGTTTTGCTTATTAAGCAACTGGAACCAGATTGCTCTTACTTGCCTACAAAAAGTCCTGGATGATACATGCAGTTACCCTGGTGAGGCTTCGTGTCATAGTTAACAGACTCTGGCTTTGCACCATGACACACAAGGACATGTCCTTCTGGCAGCATCTTCTGGCAGTTTTAGAACCAGAATGGGGAGTAGCTAGGGAAGGTCTGCTTGGTCCTGTTTAGGTAGAGCCCACTGAAAAGGAGAGAGGATAAATCCAGCCTTGATTTCTAAGTCTGATCTTGTAGATTCTATTCAGCATTTTGTATCTTCCTCTATTCCCCTGGCTCCTCCCTAGCTGAATAAAGAACCGTTTTTTGAGCAAACATGTGTATTGTTTATTTAGCAGAGCTTTCCTCTTTATTGGAATGTGGGATTTATTTAAAAATCAAATTTCCCATGAGATATAGTCATTTAAGTTAAGGGAAAAGCTAGCCCTTCTTTAACCTGTGTTTTATGGATTCCAGAAACTTCTACAGTTATGACAAACGTCTTCGATTTTACTGCAGGATTCAGGTTTTCTTCATTACTTAAAACATCAGAGAAGGATTAGTCACAAATATAATCTGGGAAAACCCAGAAAGAACAACCCAAGATTTCAAATGTCAGCTTAAGAAAGAACGAGTAGCTTAAAAATAAAAAGCAAGATGAGGGAAAGTGGGCTGAGGTCTCCGGAACTCCAAGTCACAAAATCAGCTTAGAGTCTGAAGGAGCTTACGGATGATCAGATTTAGGGCACAGAAAAATGTTTGGGTTCTCGATACCTTTTTCCAAATAAAATACTTAAGCACAAGCACTACAGAAAAGCAGATACGCGTTTTTCAAAGAGGGACGTTTGAGGAGGAGCAGTGAGGGTCGGTTGAAAACCACACCCAGGACTCCCTTCAGCCCAGCTGGTGGCCTCAGACCCTGTCCACTGTCTTTGCCACTCTTCAGCACCCAGACCTGCATACCTCTATCTCAGCTGGGGCTGCACTAGTGGGAGTCCTTCCAGGGAAGCTTCCAGAACTAGTCTTTTTCAGCTAGTGGTCTATTATAAGCATACATGGTAAAGAGTGGGACTTATCTTATTGGCTTGTTCATAGTAGATCTGGTTAAATACACTTACCAGTCTCCTGCCCCACTTTCCCAAGCCCCACCACCAGGGCAGGATGCAATCTATGGGCTGTTATCTTTCCTACCCTCCCATCTGGAACAGGGCACCAGGACACTGACTAGGACTTAACAAATGGTTGCCCCCAGGACACTGCTGGCCTCACCTCTTCTCTATAGGCCTCAGCGACCTGGCCCCCCAACCTCTTTCCCCCAGGCTACCCTCTCCCTGCAGGAGCCTGCCAAGGAGGACATTCCCTACCAGCCCTACACTTCTTAACCCAGTCTTCTCCAAAACAAGTCCACCAGCTTTTCAGGATTACATTGCTAAGGCCCAAAGGGAGGGAGTGCTAAAGTATCAAAAGCTAGGATGATTTTATAAAAAGGAAATGTTCTACATACTGGTAAAACAGACACGAGGCCTTCTCGTGACTATACAGGCTTTGTGCGTGCGTGGTTCTCCCTTCTCATCCCACCGCCTCCAGCTTTCCTTCAACTGTGTAGGTCTCATTCTAGAAGCCATCCTCATTCAAGCCTTCTCTCTCTTATGATATGAGTAGAACATCCTCAGTTTCCCCTTGATGCGAGGAGCAAGCCCCAGGGTGGGTTTGTGCCCATCCCAGGTCCCCAAGCTCTCACTCCTGAATCTAACAGGAGCCAAGTGTGGCACTTCCTCAGGAAGACTCGTCCATATCCCAGAGGAGGTGATGTCCTATCTGCTTTTCCCACTGTGCTCACGATCGACTATCCAAACTCTACTCCAACCCAGAGCCTAAGAGAGGCTCACTGTCCAGCAGGAGCTTACAAGCTGGGAGCGTGCAGTGAGACCTCCCTTCACGGAAGCTCAAACCCTCTTGCTCAGTCTGCGGGGTGTCATGGTGCATAGCGCATTTGGTGGGTTCTGTACCTGCAGGGTGGGGGTGTTGGGCTGGCAGGAGGGCGCAGAAAGGTGCGCCGGGCAGGAGGAAGAGCCCACCACAGGATGTGGAAATGAGGGTACTATGTCTGAGCCAGGGTGGCAACGACAGAGCTGCTGTGTGTGTGTGTGTGTGTGTGTGTGTGTGTTTAAATGGGTGCTGCTTATTTGAATGTGGTATCTGTCAAGGCTCAGTGAGGATGACAGATGTCTCTCTACTCTAGGAACAAACAACACAGCCCTGTGGGGGTGACAAAAACAGTCTCAGCCAAACCAGATCAGAGAGGTGCAGCTCTCCGGGAATAATCAGAAGACAGCCGCGTAGGAGTCCAGAATCTACCCCACACCTGCTCCCCTAAAAAAAGCCTGTTCTCATTACAAAACCTTAGAGGGTAGCTCCAGCTCCAGGAACAAGTGTGTGTGAGCCTGGGTGGCCTCATTCACTATCAGAGGAAACACTCATTCAAGAAAGACCAAGGCATGTCCAGGAAAGGGTCTCCAGATACTCAGCCCACAGAGGCAGTTCCCACAGGATGTCGGTTCCATTGGCAACACCGCTGAGCCTCACCCTCAGGGAGCCTTAATCCCACACCTCTCAGTGACGTAAGCCAATAAACAATGCGTTGGCTACTCCACTCCGAGTACCTAGAAGAGTGTCTGACCCATAGTAGGTACTCGATGGCTATTCGTAGAATGAATAAATAAATGCCAAGATAGGAAAACCGGCAGGAAGCAAAGCTATTTAAAAAAACTAAGCAGAGTAAAGCGATAATAATAATAATTAATAATATCAACTACAAAGGAAAGGGAACTGATCTAAACACCCCAGAGTATAAACTCACTGTATATGGTAAATCATGCTAGCAGTATTTTAAATATTTCATGAAGCTGACTATGCACAGAAGGGACCACCCCAGGCTGAAAAGAGCTTGTGGTCTAATCTTGGAGAAAAGGAAGAAAAATATATAAAGCATTTAGGTAGGCTACAATGCAGTAGCTGTTCTAGAATAAGGTCTGCAGCCATAATTCTGCGGCGGCCAGAGAAGCCCTCCCAGAGGGTGAACAGGTGGGCCTTGGAGAAAGAAAGGGAGCCTAGGAAGAAGAGGGACAACCAATGAGGATAGACAGGACAGCTTCCAAGAACTGTCCCCTCTGTGGGCCCAGGGAACAGAGAGCCTCTGGGCTTCCCAGCCCTCCCAGGGGTGGGGAGGCCGGCCTCTGGTGGAGCACGAGGCTCTATCTGGGTTGAGGAAAGTCTCCTTGCTTTGTGCTCTGAGGGTTTCTGGGAAGTAGAGTCAAGGCTAGCAGGGTCTCACTCCACCTTGACCTCTGTGGTGCCAGGGAGGGAGCCCCCTCCACTTCGGGCCACTCTAAAGATAAATACATGCCTGAGCACCTGGGGAGACGGGCAGCCTCTGCCTATGTGAGTTCTTTGGTCTGCTTTTTTCATCTTCCCATCCACTTTTCAGATGAGTTTCTCAGGGCTCCAAAGGGAAACTCAGAGGAAGCCAAGTCAAACCGCTTTGCATTTCCTTCCTGTCTGGCACTTTCCAAAGCACCTAGCCCAGCCCAGGTGATTTCAGGGCGTCAGGCCCTCTGTAGGCACTCAGAGGGTGGGAGGGAGGAACTCAGGAACAAAAATATTAGCGCAGTCAGGGGCCTGAACCTCTTCACTGCCAGGGTGACAGAATAATCTGGAGCCCTGACAGCTCTGGTTGGAGGGGCTTGTGAGGGAGTGACCCAGGGTTCATGAAGTCATGTGTCAGGGCAACCGGTAGACAGTGCTGGGCTTTGGAATCACCACGCTGTGGACATAAACCTCAACTCAATAACCTTCCAGCAGTTTCATTCCCGGAAAGTCACTCAACCTCTCTGAACATTAATTTTCACATCTGTCAGGTGACTCTAATACCTGTCTTGCAGGTCTGAATGGCTTCAGGTATAAATGGGCTTTTGGTAAATGAGAGCTATTTTAAATATTAGCATCATCATCATCATCATCATCATCCTCAAGGTCAGACATATCTCAGACCACGCCCCGTGCTTCCCAAGTCTGCATCCAAGCCCTCCGCTCCAGCAGACAACAATGAGAAGGGGTACCCAGAAGTAGGCCCAGAGAAGTCACAAGCCGGGTGCGCTCCCAGCCAGGAGACCTTCCTCCCAGGGAGGCCACTTGCCTGAGGTTCCATCTGGCCCAGCAACACAGTGGCTGGCCCCTAGATTTGCTCTTGACAAAGAACAAGGAGGCGGAGCAGAAGAGCACAGGAACTAACAAGATGCCGAGAGCTCGAAGATTCCAGGCAATAGGAAAGATCTGTCCACCTGATTGCTCCAACACCTCCCACTGCAACTGCAGAGCAACTGTGAAGATGGGGTGAGAGCAGAAGGAGGCGAGGGCTGAGGGTGCTGGTGGTCCCGGAGCAATGCCTGCAGCCGGGAGGGGCCTGAAGGACTTTCTGTCCCCAGGCGGGACCGGGAACCACTGCCCACGACCAGCCCACATGGGCCTGTTGTTGTGGGCCAAGAGCTGCCCCCTGCTATCGCTGGACTCTAAGCAACAGGGATGAGAGGCTCCCCACGCACAGCCAGGCGGGGAACAGGACGCCTAGTCACCTCCAGCCATTCTAGCGGAGGCTGGTGCCGTGGGATCAGGAAACCGTTTCTGACCCAGCCCAGGCAAACCGAGGCCCAGTTCTCTGTTGCCTGGGAGCAGAGCACACCCGTAGCCACGCCGGGCCCACCATCTCTTTCAGCACGCTACCAGCCGTCTTGCCTACCCATTAGCACCTCCGCTTTCTCTCTTGTGCTGTCTGTTCCCCAAAGACCTTTCACATCCATTATCTCACTCAGGCTCCCGGCAGGCTGGCAGAGGGCAGGCCAGCAAGGCGGGCCAGCTGACACTGCTTCCCAGGGAAGAACATGAAGGCCCACTGACATGTCAAAGCTGGGACCCCCCACACACACACACAGTCAGTGACCCTTCGTGGCACCTCCCTCCACCAAGGGCAATGACTTAGCACCAGGACATATGCTTGAAAGAAAGGCGTCACGTACCCTCTCCCCAACATGCACAGGCATACAAGGAGCAGGGAAAGGCTGTGAGACCATGTGGAGAGAGCCAGAAAGGTGGCGCTCAAATCCAGTTCTACTGGGACTTAGTCCCTTTGGGCCACAATAACCGAGTACCACACACAGAATGGCTTAAACAACACACATTTACTTCTCACAGTTCTGTACACTGGGAAGACCAAGACGGAGGCTCCGGAAGACTCGGTGTCTGGTGAAAACCCGCTTCCGGGTTCACAGACAGCCATCTTCTCCACCATGTGTGCTCACATGGTGGAACAGTGAGGGAGCTCTCTGGGGCCTGTTACACAGGCACCAATCCCATGAGGCCTCTGCCCTCACGACCCAATCACTCCTTAGAAGCCCCACCTCCAAACACCTGGGGTTAGGTTTCAACATATGGATGTGGGTGGAGGGAGGGACACAAACACTCCATCTATATCAACCCCCTCTTGCCCATGTGCCGTTGGGTACTTTATGAGGCCACCCTGAGCCTCAGTTTCCCCATCTGACGACATGGAGTGTCACTGGAGAGGCTACACGGGATGGCATGGGGAAAGGGCAGAGCACAAAAGAGAGCAGACTCTCCATAATTTGAGATGTCTTTGGATGGACCTTGTCTGACGCCCTGCCTCAGACCTGGTCGGCTACCCAGCTCATGGGGCAGCTGCAGCCTTGGGGAACATGGGAGCTGTGGTCCATCTGCCTGAGCTTCCCTTAGTTTTCTCTGCCATGGCCCCTCTTCGAAGTTAGAAAGGACTCTCCCCTGGACGTTGAGCTTACAAAAATTCACGCATCAGTCAAATGGGTCTCTGGCAAATCTCTCTACCTGCTGCTTGCTTGTACGGAGGAGGAATATTATAAAGGGCTCCTGCCACTCCCCAGATCAGACTGAAGTGGGGGTGAGGAGCCTATGTCCCCTTCTCAAGTTTTTACGGTCCTCCTGTCAGTGGGAAGACAGAGGTATGGCTGGCTTAGCTTGAGCAATCTCCTAGTGGGTACCCATGGGTCCCAAGATGGCCAGACCAAGCAGCAGACAATTCTAATCCTTTCTTGTGTTGCCAAAGTGACTTACAATATTGAGAGTAGTTTCAGTTGCTTTTTTTTTTTTTAAGATTTTATTTATTTATTTATTTGACAGAGAGAGATCACAGG
Organism: Mustela nivalis; assembly: GCF_964662115.1. NCBI lineage: Eukaryota > Metazoa > Chordata > Mammalia > Carnivora > Mustelidae > Mustela > Mustela nivalis. The sequence goes on from NC_139021.1 coordinate 137,988,790, forward strand.
TAGGTAGAGAGACTGGCAGAGAGAGAGAGAGCGGGAAGCAGACTCCCTGCTGAGCAGAGAGCCCGATGTGGGACTCGATCCCAGGACCCTGAGATCATGACCTGAGCCGAAGGCAGTGGCTTAACCCACTGAGCCACCCAGGCGCCCCAGTAGTTTCAGTTTCTTAAGAATTTTTTTTTTTTTCCTGAAAAATACATGGTGAGCTTCCTCAACCCAGCTTATTCCAGCTGACACCACAGCTTCCCTGTTTCTCTTCCAATCAAGAGTATAATTCAGTCAAGTTGCAATTCCAGTTCAGACCACACGGCTGACATTTTCTGGATGCCCACTCGGGGAGATTCTCAGACCCAAAGGCGTAATGGGTCTGGGTCGTGGGAACAGTCTGTGGCTTCAGACAGACAGAACCCCAGGGAGCCCAGAGACTACAGCATCCATCACCTGTCCCCAGCTCCACAGCAGGGACCAGAAGCAGGAAGAACCAAAGACGATCATCGACACTCACCTCTGCTTTATGCCCGCCCTCAGCACTGAGTGCACAAGCTCTTCCCATCAAAATGGCATCTGTATTCTTTTTTTTTTTTTTTTAAAGATTTTATTTATTTATTTGACAGACAGAGATCACAAGTAGGCAGAGAGGCAGGCAGAGAGAGAGAGAGAGAGGGAAGCAGGCTTCCTGCGGAGCAGGGAGCCCGATGCGGGGCTCGATCCCAGGACCCTGAGATCATGACCCGAGCCGAAGGCAGCAGCCCAAACCACTGAGCCACCCAGGCGCCCCGGCATCTGTATTCTTAATGACCGTTTATTCAATTCAACCTCATCTGGTCCTCATAAATGGAATTACATTAATTCCTTGCTCGAAGCCCTTCTCTGGCTTTCAGTAGCACCCAGATAAGATGCAAAATATTTCCTGTGGCCTGTGAGGCCTGGTGCTCACGGACTCCTCTCCAGCCTCCTTCAGTCAGACCTGTCCTGGCCCACCACACTTCCCGCTCCCTGGCCTTTTTATTCCTTCCTTGAATATTCGCAGCTCTCTCTTGCTCTTGCTCTCACAGCTCTTGACACAGCCTTTTTCTCCTTTGTGTCTAAGTGAATTCCTGCCTCCCATTCTGATCTCAGCTCAAATGCTGCCTCCTCCAAGACAACTCTCCAGACCACTCCCCAATGCTACTTATTCCCTCCCCCTTCTCTCTTCCAGACCTTTTAAAAACAAACGTATTAATATGATTATACATTTCTGTGCTCATTGTCCTCTCCTTCCCTACCTTGTTAGCTCTGTGAAGCCAGAGACAATATCTCATTTTCTCCACCAGCTCGCATGATGTCTGATGCTTTGAGTAGATTCTCAACAAACCTTTGCTGAAAAAATGTGCTCATTTGCTCATTCAACTCCCCGATGTCTAATTTCATTCATGCAAAGAATTTCCAAGAACCATGCAGTAAGAGACCACTGCAACCAACCCTGGTACTGGAGACTTACATTAGCTCATTTATATTTGTAGTGACTAACGCTGCCATTTTAAAATGAGTAAATCCTGGGGCACCTGGGTGGCTCAGCCAGTTAAGCATCCAACTCTTGATCTGGGCTCAGTCCATGATCTCAGGGTCATGACACTGAGCTCTACATTGCTGGGCTCCACGTTCGGCAGGGATTCTGGTTGACATTCTCTCTCTCCCTCTGACTCTGTCCGTTCCCCTACCCTTCTGGCATGTGCTCTCACCCACACACTCTCTCTCTCCCCCTCTCTCAAAATAAATAAATAAAATATCTTAAGAATTAAATAAAATGAGTAAATCCTGACTCCAAGAAGCTAAGTAACATTTACATGTCATGGGGTCAGCAAGCTGCCAAACCAGAATTGGAACCCCTGGCTCACAACTTCTTGCTTTTCTACCAAATGACCTAAGAGACAATAAGCAGGGGCCCAGGTCTGACCGGGTGACATCTCTTAACTGTGTTGGTCCCCAACCCTCTGGCAGCCAGGGTCAGACCCAGCATGGCATTGTTCTTCTGCCACAGGAGAGAGGGTGGCTTAGGCCAAGAAATGGAATTGGCATGTTTACCTGCCTCCGATTAAACACAGTTTTTACTTGACAGCAGTTGCTGAAATAACTTGCTCTATAAATAAATAGGAACTGGGCTAGAATCTGAACCTGCTTTCCAAACTGACTCCTCTTCCAAGGGAGCTGCACAAAATCCAATCTGCTCAGGAGGAAAAAATGGAACAAGGGAAAAAAGCGTTTCGGTCTCTGCGGCATTTTAACTGAGGATTAATTGAAGTTGCATGCAGCCGGGAAGGTACTGTCGAGGAGTAATTGCCAGAAAAATTGAAGTTCAAGAGCCATCTGCATAGAAGAATCAACTAAGGTTATCAACCAAAGCACAACTGAGGGTAGGAGTACCTGGAGAAAATGACAGAGACGTCACGACTTCACACCCGCAAACCCCAGCCCAGGAAACAGGTACACATTGTCTTCTGGCTCCTCTCGCTGCCTCTCTCAAAGGCACTACAACCCACTGTGGGGTTATTCACAGACATCTTCCACTCCCAAGCCTTGAGCAACCCAGATACTCTTTCCCAGGACCTTCCAGAGATAAGGCTTTCATTGACTTGTCCAAGATCTCTCAATAAGGTAGGTGTCAGCTGAAGCAGACTGAAGCCCAGATGTTCTGACTCTAAAAAGCCTCTTACTCAACACTCGTGCCTCCTCTTCTCTGGTTGGAGGTATAAAAGGTAACTAGAAGTAAGTGAGTACGGTTTCCCACCGACCGTCCATTTGACAAAGATGCATCCTTCACTATGTATTTAAACCTACCCTTGACCGTAATAGTTCTGTTTCCTCTTCTTTCCCCTTCCCTTGCTTTTCACTGTACCCCAATCCTGCATTTTATCTTGCCATCTTCACCCTGGCATGTGAGCTGGCAGCATCCTCCTCAGAAGAGTCCCGAGAACCTAATTCCTATGTTTTGTGCTCTGTGATGGCTCTAGAAACTCAACATGCCTCTCATGGGGATCCTGGGCACTTTGATGGGTAGGAACCAGCTTCCTTTTGCTTTTTCACTAACCCACTCTATAACCACAACTTCCCAGGGTCTCAGCAGTATTACCTACCAGATGGGAAGAAAAATCCCTGCCCAGGATCCCACATAAATGCACAGTATCTAAAATAACAACAACAACAACAATAATAATATATAAGCACTTGAAGAAAAGAATAAAACACTAACAGACTGGACTGAGGTGAATAATTCTCTGTATCTCCCTTAGGACCTTCCTAACTTCTGTAGTTCCAAAGAAACACTTTGCAAATTGTTGGCACTGACAACTGGTGAACGGTTTGTTCAAGCCTTTTGCCCATTTTTCAGTTGGGTTGTTTTCTTGCTGTTGAATTTGGAGAGTTCCTTATATATTCTGACTATACAAAGTCCTTTGTGTGACGTGTGATTTTCAAGCATTTTCTCATATTATGTAGCTTATCTTTTCACTCCTGAATAGTGTCTTTCACAGCGCAAAAGTTTCTAATTTATTTTTAAAATTATTTATTTATTTATTTATTTATTTATTTATTTTGGAAGGAGGAAGAGAGATGCGAGTGGGAGGGAGAAGCAGAGGGAAAGGGAGAGAGAGAATCTGAAGCAGGCTCCACGCCCAATGGGAAGCCCGACATCGGGCTTGATCTCATGACCCTGAGTTAATGACTTGAGCCAAAATCAAGAGTCAGAAGCTTAACCAACTGAGCCACCCAGGTACTTTACAGAAGTTTTTAATTCTGATGAACTTCTAATGAAGTGCAACTGACCCATTTTTCTTTCATGGATCATCTTTTTGGTGCCATGCTTAAAAATTCTTTGCCTAGCCAAAGGTCACAGAGATTTTCTCCTATGTTTTCTTCTGAAAGTTTTACAGTCTTATTTTATTTCTGTGGTTCATTTTGAATAAATTTTGTATGAGTGTGAAGTTTAGGTCAAGGGTTTTGTTTGTTTGTTTGCTTGTTTGTTCATTTGTTTTTTTTTTTTTTTTTGGTTTTTTGTTTTGCCCTTGAATACCCATTTCAATTCCATTTGTAGAAAAAACTGTCCTTTCTCCACTGAATTGCCTTTGCACCTCTGTCAAAGAACAATCTGGTCATATATGCTGTGGGTCTATTTCTAGACTCTCTATTCTGTTCCGTTGACCTGTGTGTCTATTCCTTTGCCAATACCCCCATTGTCTTAGTTATTATGGTTTCATAATAAGTCTTAAAATCAGGTAGTGTGATTCCTCCAAATATACTTTTTTTCAAAATTATTTTAACTTTTCTAGTTACTTTGCTTTTCCATATACATTTTAGAAATTGACTTTAAAAGGCCTATTTAGATTTTGATTTGAATTGTATTAAATCTATAAATAAATCTGGGGAAAACTGACATCTTTACAGATGAGTCTTGCAGTCCATGAACATGGTATGTCCTTCTGTTTATTCGGGTCTTCAGAATCATTATTTTAACATCTCTGGGTAACTTCCCTGCACATCAGAGTCTCAGAAGCATACTGCTCTAGCATGGAAATCACAGTGAGGTCATTTGGGAAGATTTCTAAAATATGGATCCCTGGGTTCCACCTAGACCAACTGAATAAGAATCTCTGAAGCTGGGCTAAAGCACTGGAAGTTCTTCAGTTGATTCTAAATGGCAGCCACGTGTGAAGCCCTACTCTAGACTCAGATAAAGGCTTTGTGAGAATTTGGACTCCCATGGCTCTGGCTCCCTGCTCATTATGTCAGTCTGCTTAAGGCCATTGCTCCATTGCTTCTCAGTCCCACAGCACATTATAATAACCCTAGGACAGGGGTTATCTTACTGAGAATTTTCAAAGGAGGAATTTTGATAGATGGATTGACCAAATTCTCTCTCAGCCCAACACATTCCCCATACTCAAGGATTGCCTTTCCCCACCCAACCCAAGAACTGGAGCAAGATTCCAGAAGCCCATTTTCTGGCTATTTTTAGTCTTCAGAAGCCTCTCTGGAAGATACTTAAATAGCACAAGACAGAAAATATGTGTGTGCATAAGAGAAATGTCCAATTGCAAGGGTCTGATCAATAAGATTCATGACCCAAAATACTTGTTTCATGGCAAGGGAACATCTTCTGCTTTCATAACCACCCCCTTACCCTGCTGAGTCAGAAAAACTGCTCCATATATAACATCTCCAAGAGAAAAACCCTCCTCTAATCTCTAAGTGCAAATGGAAGTTTCCTCTTTCTCTGTGGCTCCTTAGAAATGTTAAATGCATGTCTCAGTTACAGCAAGGTGGGGCCTGACATATTGGCCTCCAAAATATGAACCAATTGAATGCAGTGTGAGGAAAGTTCTGTTTCTGTTATCTTTTGATAGATTTGGGGGAGAGAGGAGCAGATATAGATAAAAATGGATATAAAACTTAATGCTTCCGTTTTGGATGTGCACCAACCCCAGTCAGCCAAAAATAGATTCGGTGCATCAGTAATATTTCTCTTTGAAGCTGCAGGTCCTGGGGGTGGGGGAACTATGAACATTCATAGAGAATAGAAGGGCAGAAAGATATGAAAACAGAAAAAGCTGCATTCTAGGCCTCCAGGTTGGGGGCCTCAGTGACAGCCATGCTAGAATGCCTATTTTTCATACAAAAAGCCCTTCCAAGAATGATGAGAATGCATCCTTTCCCACCAGGCTGCCAAGTTCATTCTCAGCCCTGCTGCCCCTGACCATCCAAGGATAACATATCTCTGATTTCTAGTTCTTTGTTTAAAGTGAAACATTCAAAGACCTTTGAAAATATAAAATTCCAACATGCAAATAGCTCAAGCACAGAACTACAATATGCTGAGGTCAGACCAGACAAGCCCTTGGTTTCCTCTCTCACCCATCTGTGCAAAGATGGAAGTGACCTACCCAAGGTCACACAATGGTTTAGATACAGAACTAGAGGTGGTACTCAGTCTGGGCTGGAGCAGTAGGGGGATCCATGAGAAAAGAACCTGGCCTTAGGAATCTGACTGGCTTGGGTTCTAAGACCAGCCTTGCCACGAACCAGCTCTGTCAAACAAGCAGACCTCCAACATGTGGAGTCACAGGGTTCTCTACTTCACACGGCAGCTTGGAGAATTAGAAAAATTAATGAGAATGTGCACGATGTGCCTTTTACACAAAGGGTACTCGGTAAACAGCAGTGACCTCTAAAAGCCTGATCTGCTGACTCCTAGGCCAGTGCTCTTTTCACAGCCCACCATATGAAGACCCTGAGCCATTCCAAGACGCTCACTTGGGTTAAGGGTTAAATTTCCTGCCTTCCTCATGAATACAGGACAGCATCACCCAGGCTTCTTTTTTTTTATAATTGCTGTATAATTAATATAAAGTATTATATTAGTTTCAAGTATACAATACAGTGATTCAACAATGATCCTGATCCCCCTGAACTATTTCATCGGTCCCCTCAACACCTACCCACCACTGGAAATCACCAATTTGTTCTATATATTTAAGAGTCTGATTTTTGGTCTTTTGCTTTCCTTTGTTCATCTGTTTTGTTTCTTAAACTCCACATATGAGTGACATCATACAGTATTTGTCTTTTCTCTAACTGACTTATTTCACGTAACATCATACCCTCTGAGTCTATCCATGCTGTTTCAAATGGAAAGATCTCATTTTCTTATGGCTGAGTAATTAATATTCCATTATATAAATACACCATATCTTCCTTATACATTCCTTTATTGATGGACGCTTGGGTTGCTTCCATAACTTGGCTATTGTCAATAATGAAAATAGACCCAATACCACTAACCATCAGGGAAATGCAAACCAAAAACCACAATAAGAGATTGCCTTAAACCTGTCAGAATGGCTAAAATCAAAACCACAAGAAACAACAAGTGTTGGCAAGGATGTGGAGAAGAGAGAGGCCCTCGTACACTCCCGGTAGGAACGTAAACTGGGGCAGCCACAGTGAAAACAGTATGGAGGTTCCTTAAAAAATTAAAAATAGAATTACTCTATGATCCAGGAATTCCACTACTAGGTATTTATCCAAAGGCTATGAAAACTCTACTTTGAAAAGATATAATCACCCCTGTTTATTGCGGCATTATTTACAACACCCAGGCTTCTTTAAAGACAGCAAGTAAGAAACTGGATTTGTACTATCCACCAAACCCTGCACTGAACACCTCACTCCCTTTCCTTTATGTACCCTTCTATTCTAAGTCTGTGGTTCTTGGTCAGGGTGAGGCTCTGATCATAACTGCACAAGGGCCTGACCCTGATGCTGCCCACTCCTTGCTCAGTTCTCCAGGTCAACACTCTCATCTTCCCTCTGCCATCTGCCTGGTGACACCCAAGCCTGGAAGGGCCTTCAGTGACCACACTGCCTACAGAGAAGTTACATGTCTGTTTCTTGACCCTTAGAGGGATTTTTTTCTTTACCTTTTTTTTTTAAAAAAAAACTAATAATTTGTAAAAAGCCAACAGACTTCACAAAAATGTAGGTTCCTGACTTCCCTTGAAATACCACAAACTGGACAAATGGTCTCAGTTGGCCAGAGCTCCAAGACTGCTTCCCTCAGCTAGGAAGACTCTCGCTGTGAGGACCAAGCCCCCTAACAAGGCCCCTTCCCTGTATCACAGGAGTTTCCCAGCCCCTGTGAGCATCTGAGCGTTCAAGCCCTGGGACAATATGGACTTCTGGTTTCTCAGCTGGGCACTCAAGTTACTCCCGCCGCCTCCCCACTACCCCTATGCAAACTCTCCTCCCAGGATCCCAGGAAAATCTCCCACTTCCAGGCCTCTAGCTATTCCAGTCATTGCTTAGAATGGCCTTTGGGCTCTTTTGTTTACTTGACTCTTGATGGAGTGTCTCCTCTCCAGAAATTCCTCCTGACCACCCACGCCACAAAGAGCTCTCCTTCACCCAAAGCCTGAGCAAACGGTTATCATACCCACCACTGCATATTGTTAGCTCTTTCTGTAAGTGTGGCCTATTTTCCCAGCCAAACCATTAACATCTTGAGGAGTTCACCAGGTGCTTATACTTGTTTGCCTGGCTCATCCAGGGGGCCAGCCATAGGCTTTGTATAGAGAAGGTTCTGGACAAAGATGAATTATTTATTCAAGTGTTATCATTCATATCATCACTCAGCTAAAGGCTGGCCTCTCCAGCCTCATTTGTCTTCACTTCTTTTCCTCCTCCCAAATAAATGTACCTAAGACCCTAGTCTTCTGAAAACACTCCAAAAGAACTAGGGCTTGTTTTCTGCTCCATGGGTGAATATCTCCTTCTCCTCCACTCCCTGCGCATGCCCCAGGGACAAGCACAGAACTAGGCACATGACAGAAGCTCAGCAAATATGTATTTAATGAAAAGTACCTTACTTTTTATTCCCACATCTTTGCTTATACTTCTTACCTGGCCAAGCTGGCCCTGTGCCCTTCCCCCTTTTCCATGAATGTCTCCATTCTGTGGGGCTTAGAGATCCCCTATCCAATGTTCGTGTCTCTTCTGTTACTCTTCCTGTCAAAACGCCGTCTGCCTAGCTCCCACAGATCTTTGCTCTTGCCTGTCATGGCCATTACCAGATGGTGGCACAGTTACTTACGCAAGTCTGCCTCTCCTGTAGACGTCAAGTTCTCCTAGCACCAGGACCGTGTGACTTCCTTCCATGTGCCTTCCCAGCTCCAAGCCATAAGTCAGCACACTCGGCCCATGAGGGAGGTGGTGTGATCCTCATGCCACCAATGAGGGAATGGAAGCAGGGACTCGGGCTCTGTGCATACATGCACGTGTAGGGAGAGTGGAAAGAGGCAGGGAGATGATGAGTTTGGTAGGAAGACTTGGATTTCAGGATTAAAGCACAAAAAGGGGGGCACCTGGGTGGCTCAGCGTGTTAAGCCTCTGCCTTCGGCTCAGGTAGTGGTCTCAGTGTCCTGGGATCGAGCCCCGCATCGGGCTCTCTGCTCAGCGGGGAGCCTGCTTCCCCCTCTCTCTCTCTGCCTGCCTCTCTGCCTACTTATGATCTCTCTCTCTCTCTGTCAAATAAATAAATAAAATCTTTAAAAAAAAAAAACTGCTTTAAAGCACAAGAAGGGCAGCATGTACTTTCAATGTCATAGTTAGGGCATGGTTTGACAGCCCTCCCTAGGGATGTCTCAATATCAAGGGCAGGGAGCACCTTTGTTTGGCTCATTTAAAGGCTCAGAATCTGTGAAGCTGTATGTTCCCATGTGGGGTTTGGCCCAGTAGAAAGATAAATGATTTCTGGGCAGTAGAAAAAACAAACCCAAAGTAAAGATTTTACTGCCCTGATAACCATTAATTAGATCTGTGTCAAATCTAGAAATTTCATCTCAACATTCCTTCCCCAGCGCCTATGTAACTCCACTTTGTTATCCTGTGGATCTCCTCATCAAGGAACTAAATGCAATTTTTGACATGTGCACAGGCTAATTGTGTCTGAGTCACATTTTTAACTTTCAGAAGATCCTACTTTGACACCAAGCCTGACGCTAACCCCGACCGTGTGGGCACGTCTCTCCTGTCCCTCTTTCAGGCTCAGGCTCCTTGTATGTAACATAGGAAGTAGGTCTAGATGGTGAACTATAAGCCCTAGGGATCTTTGAGTTTAATCCAGAATCTTAGAATAATTTCCTCAAAGGGTTGAACATCGTCTAGAGTTATTTTCAAAAACAACTAACACTTGGGGCGCCTGGGTGGCTCAGTGAGTTAGGCCGCTGCCTTCAGCTCAGGTCATGATCTCAGAGTCCTGAGATCGAGTCCCGCATCGGGCTCTCTGCTCAGCAGAGAGCCTGCTTCTCTCTCTCTCTCTCTCTCTCTCTCTCTCTGCCTGCCTCTCCATCTACTTGTGATTTCTCTCTGTCAAATAAATAAATGAATGAATGAATGAATGAATGAATGAATACAACTAACACTTCTCCGGCCCGGGCATCCCACGCTAGTCTGTCTAATTCGCACAGCATGACGTAGGCGTTGGCACCACTAGACCCACCAACAGAGGAGGTTAAGCAAGCTGAAGCATACTGTTTTTTAATCAGGGGACACTACATTCATCCCTCTGTCTGTGTTTCCTCTGTCAGGAGACACTACATTCATCCCTCTGTCCGTGTTTCCTCTGTCAGGAGACACTACATTCATCCTTCTGTCCGTGTTGCCTTCCATTCGTCTCTTCCCCTGTCTCCTCAGCCAGCCAGCTAAGGCAGAACAAAGATGGCTCCCGCTCTCACTTTAGATCTGTCAAACTGGCTGAAATGACATTTAGAAGAGGTAGTGATTGCTTCTAGCTGTGAGGTCTAAGAAGACTTGATGCAAGAGATGCCATTTTGAGCTTGTCCCTGACGTTAAGTTTAAGCAAAGCTATTTAGAGAGAGCTCCTGTGAGCATCCTTGGCTGAAAGAACTGTGGGTGGCAGAAAGGACGGGGGGCAGGAGGAAGGGGACATGCCCAGTGACCAGGGAGAGCTGTAGCGGGCTGCGGAGAAGGCCATGGGGAAGGCGGATGGTGGCAGATGGGAATGGAGAGAGAGACTGATTGGTCTCCATGCATCTGATTGAGAATCATGATAAGCTTCCTTGACCCGATGCTCCTCCATCCTCCCCAAGACCTTGAGTACCACATGTGGGAGCGAATGAGCAGAGACAAACCAGAGTCCTGAGCTCTTGGACAGTTAACAATCATGGAGGGAATCTCCTCCAACCACTAGCCTCTCTTTCCCAGCATGTGGCCCTTAGCTAATCTAGGCTGGTCTGAGCCCACTTTGCAAGCCGTTGTCATGCAGAGCTACATCAAAAGACTCCGGAGGCCCAAATATTTAACAACCAGAACACTCCCTCCATCCATCAGTTTGGTAATTCTACCCAAGGCTGGGGGAAAAAAGCTATTGGGGTTTCTTTTCTTTTCTGCCCTGCTCATTTCTCATAAACACGCTTTGGAAACCCACTGCTTTCCAAACATTTACACATTTCTCCCTCTTAACACATCCTTGGCCATTGGGTTAAGTGGTAGGTCACAGGGGCTGGATGTCAAGGCCTTGGAACCTTTGGGTTTTATTCCAAGTTGCTTTCAGATGATTTCCATGCCAGCCTCCCCCGTCAGCAAGCATGGGGATCATCAGAGTCCTCTAGACTTGCTGATGCCCTGGTCTGCCCTACACCTTCTCTCATAGGAATGTAAGGTAGGGCAGGTACAGACCCCACAAAAAGGCACAGGTGTGAGAATTCCTATCAGCTGGGCTTCTGCTGGGCAAGACAGTGGCTTTACCCATGACCCCTAGGGCTGAGCGGCTGCTGGTGTTTCACAACACCCCAATTCCCAGAAAGGGGGCTAGAGTGCCTCTGCTGGGGGAAGGAAGCTGCCCACGCCAAACTTCCTAGACCCCAAGACCAGAAATCTCACAGAAGGCCCAAGTCAGCACATATACAACATCCCCGCCCTTTGGAAGGCTGCAGTCTCCCTTCCAGGGCAGTGACCAGAGAACCTAACCATGGCCAGCAGAGACGCATCAAGGCGAGGAGGAAGCCACGTAGGCTGGAGCAGGGGGGAATCTTCATGGAGGAAGCGTGGAGAAACAGCATCGTGGGCAGAAATGGCAGGAACAAAGGCAGGGAGGTGAGCCGAGGCGAGGGCAGGCTGGCAGAGGGCACTGACCTCCCACGGTCCTGTGGCTCCTGTGGGCCCTGGCTCCCAGCTCAGGGGCAATTCTGTATACAGAGAAGCACACAGCCTTCAGAGTTGGACCTGAACCTGGATCCTGGTGCGAGGTCCTCAACATATCAGAGCCCTGCCTTCTGCATCAGCAAGCAAGGTGCTGGCACATGGGGCCTAGCGGTGCCCAGGGGAGCACTGAAGCTGTGGGGGAGCAAGTATGTGCCGGGGGCTATCGGCCCTCCACACCTGCACCCATCACATTCACGTCTGAGCCACCAGACTGCAAGCATTTTATAGACAGTGAGCATGCCTTTGGACTCCATCTGCAGTGCCCTGACATAGTGCCTTCGCCATGAGACAACCATGGTGAACACAAACCACCCCCACCCACTTCCAGGAGCAGCCTGCTGGCAGGGCTGCCTCTTTAAGGCATGCTCAGCCAAAAAGAACTGCCTGGCCCAAGCGTGCCCTTTGGGGGTACAACCCAACGGCTGCCTGGGGCTGGGGAACAGAGGCCCATGTCTGACCCTCTCAGGACAATGCTGGCAGACCATCTCAGTTCCAGCTGTCTGCACGGGGTTGGCCGAGGCCACAGGCCCCCACTGCAGCTCCCCCGCAACGCTGCCTCTTTCCACTCCTCGCACGGGCAGCAGTCCCTCGGACACGCGTAGTAAACATCCAGCACACACTCCACTCTGCCTCAGAGTCTGCTTCCCAAGAACCCGACCTGTAGCCAATCTTGTGTTCGTGGATTGAGTCAATGTCCAAAAACAAGACTCACTGCCCACTACATCCAGACACCACGTGCCCAGCCCGGTGGTGCTCCTGATCCTTCTATGTCCTAGGCACACCTGCCGCTGGCATGACCAAAAGACCAGGATAAGGGAAATGGCATGTGGGGGGACTGTGACCACCCCGACGGCCACACTTGCATATGAGCAACATCCCCTTCCAGAAGAATCAGGCAGTTGGGTGTCTGCCAATAGGGTCTAGGAGGTTTCAGGTAAAGGGTGGGCTGTGGAGACCGTCTCCACCACTAAAGCCACCAGGTTCACTTTCTCCCCATAGCTGGGACAGTCAGTCCTGGGGAGGAAGTGGGGGAACACAAATGAAGCAATGAAACACACGCGGAGGGAACCCTGCAATTTGACGGCGCCTGCATTTTTATCCTAAGAGTCACTGAGGGCCTTCGATGGTTCAGATAAACAGAAATGATGAAGGATGGTCACTTCGAGGCATTATTGGGAAGGTCACCCTGAGGGCAGAGGAAGCCCTTCCCAATAACCAAAGAAACAGAAACATTTTTTTTTTCTAGAAGATAAATGGCCAATTTCAAAATAATTATTTTATCAACTGCTGCATAAGCTTTTTTTTTTTTTTAAGTTAATTCAAAAAAAAAAAAAGGCCAAACATGAACTGCTTCACTTTTCAAATGAGGAGTTGGAACATTTAGATTGGAAATGCCAGTAAGTTCTTTTGGGCAGTGAGATGAAGAGGAGAGGGAGCTGGCCCAGCCCACGGGCCCTCATGCCTGCCCAGAGCCTGCTCAGAGCGTGGAACAGAAGGGGGAGATGGGCAAGAAGCAGGACCTAAGGCAGGTCTGTCCACAAGTTATTGCAAGACAGCCTCCTTGGCCCATCCTGGGGCAGAACCAGCTTGCCTTGGAAGTTCCAGGAAGTCAAATGACGATGGCATTTTCTACTTTGGCCCACTCCCACCTGCGCCTTCTCCCAGCAAGGGGCTTGCCAGGAAGGACCCAAATCTCTAGCAGTCTCACCTGCAGTCTCATGAAGGAGGCCTGCATCCTGTTCCACTTCCAGGGACAAGGATGATCCCTCTGCGATTCCTGTCTGTGGAAAAAGAGATAGGCCAAGAAGCCACAGCTGCTGGTCTTCCTGCCTCAAGGGTACGAACTCCTGAGTGTACAGGAGGGAAGCATCGCCTGAGATGGGGCCTGCCTGGTCTTCCAGAGAAGGGGGCACAGGTGACACTCCAGCCTACCCTCCCCTAACCCTAACCCTGTCGTCAAAGCAGCTAGGTTTTTGTCGGTTTACACAGAGCTTTGGGGCTTTCCAAGTATGAAAGCAACTGCCTTTAAAGATCTCCCTGACTAGAGATCTGGGGAGCAGAGGCCATACATCAGCCCATTTAGTGGCTGTGCAACCATCAGCAAGTTACTCAACCTCTCTGAACCTGGCATAAAACAGCAATCTGAACAGTGTCTGCCTTGTGGTCTGGGCGTGAGGGTTAAAGGAGGCCCACTAAGTATTTCAGTTCCTGCCTGGCTCATGGTGAGTTCTCAATAAGCATGGAAAGCCACTGATGGCATACAATATTTTCTTTAAACGAGCATTTGCCCTTTCTAGTGCCTGAAGCAGATGAGCTGTCAGTCCTAGAATACAAAAGGCAGAGAAGCTTTATTTCTTTTACTAAGTTGAAAAAATTCCCAGTGTTTAAACTGCTTGAAGTCCGAGAAAAGAAGCCATAGTTCTGAACATGCTCTGTCCTCATCCACCTGAGGCGACACTGATCACCACAGCCCCAGGGGTCCCAGAAGCCAATGAGCCATGACAATAAAACGCATTGCCTCCTCCCTCCAACAGGAGGGTTCGCAGGAACCTCGGTGAAGCTCCGCGAGGTGGTAAAGCCAATGCTCTTCTGCAGACCACGTGTTGGCACCTCCCCACGACCCCACCCTCCTCTCATAGGCCCCTGAGGTCTGGGGGCACTAAGTTAGCTACAAAACGTTTAATAATACATTTGCCTTTGCCTTAAGTCTTCAGGGAGAGAAAGAAGAACTGTCTCTTGCTACAGTGAGAGCCACCAAGCTGGAGAGATCACTCTGCCAAGTTCCCCGTTCTCTGGCTTTCAGCACAACAGCTCATGTGATGTCTCCTTCCAGCCATATGTATTCAGGGAGAAAAAACAAAAACAAAAACAAAAACAAAAAACCTGGCTCAGGAATCTGGAGACCAGGATTAGGTCAACTGTCACTACTGGTTTGCCGTATGTTGTCAGGCAACTGACATCACTTCTCTGATCTCCAGCTTCCACACTCTAAGGAAAGATCTTCGTTCCAGGTCCCACTCCTTTTAGGACATGTGAGATGTCCAAATGCCAAATGAGGTAACTTAAGAGTGAGAGCATGTTGACAAGGGAAAAGCACCATGTGCAAATACAAAGCACTATTATCTTCATTATAAACCAACTAATCTATGGTGATCACTTGCCAGGAAGGATGTAAAGAAATAATTTGAGAACAGAATTATTATTCGTTGCAGGACTATTTGTGTAATGTTGTCAATAACAGCTCTTGGCCCCATTCTCTGACTCAAATTAGGAGCCTTATTCTGTGGCACCTACATGTACCTTTGTTGTCATTGTTCAATTACAAACATCAAAATGAGGTGCAGGTGATACCCTTGGCAATTGTCTGGTTTCTCCTGAGAAGTTCTTGCTTCCTAAGCATTGTTTCATTTGATGTTTGGGGAATGACAAGGCTTTCCCCTGACACCATGGATAGAAAACACTGTCTGTTTAATGATCTCTACCTTAAACTGAGTAATAAATAACCAAGAAAGACAGCAGACCAAGTAAGAACTCTTCGATAGGAATAGTTAACAGAATTGTGATCCACTCACCCCCACCAAAGACAACTATCCAGGAGAGAATCACAATATTCTTATGGTTCTAATGAAGGAAAAAGCTACCTAGCGTATTGTATTTTAAAGCAAGAAGTATTAAAATCATCAACAATTTTTACACCAAAGTATGAAACGTCCTTCTATTCGATTAACAAGAAGAACATACGAATTCTTTCCCATGGGCGTTTCAGGGATACTAAGTTAGGGGGCAGTGGTGGGAGGGTAGGAGGAAAAGTAAAGGAGACAGATGAATAAATACACAGGCAGAGAAAACAAGAGTGATAGAAAAGAGAAGTGAGTAAGAAGACATCTCGGACACAGAGAAGAAGAGAGAACCAGACATAGGTAGGCAGAAAACAGTCAACCAACCAAAGGACAATAAAATGAGAAATAAAGTGTAACTGTCATAAAGTGACCCCTAATTTGGAAGATTATCACTAAAAGCTTTCAAAGCTACGTTACAGATGTACAAGTACAGGAGTTAAAGGGCATGTAACCTCTCGCTAACTGCTTCCTTAATGAGGTAACATCACGTCAAGACTCCCTCCAGCGCAGGGGCCAGCAGCTCCACATCCCTGCCCAGAATAGCACGCCACATTATTTTTTTTTAAATTTTATTTATTTATTTGACAGAGAGAGATCACAGTAGACAGAGAGGCAGGCAGAGAGAGAGAGAGGGAAGCAGGCTCACTGCTGAGCAGGGAGCCCGATTCGGGACTCGATCCCAGGACCCTGAGATCATGACCTGAGCCGAAGGCAGCAGCTTAACTCACTGAGCTACCCAGTGCCCACGCCACATTATTTTTCAACAGAAAACATTTGACGTCTGCCAAGGTCAGCATTTCCCTGAGGCCTGCCACTTACCAAGGCAATTTCCTCACCTGTACAATCCTCGGCATGGGGATGAACACGGTACCCACCCCATCACAGGTATGTGAGGATTACAGGTAACAGAGGGAGGGCACTTGGTACCAAACGCTGCACTTTGTGAATCCTTAATCCTCAGTACCATTTGTCACCAGCTGGTGTTACAGAGGGAGACTAGAATGACTGTGTGTATAAACAAAAACATGTGGAAATTTTATAACATCCTCTGAAAGGTCTTTCTTTATTAGGTTAAAGGTATGCTACTCAGCACCATGCTCTTTTCATGCCCAAAGAAGGTTCTCCAGTCTCTATCAAAAACCCACACACTGCATCTTCTTCCTGCTCCTGGGCTTCCACATGGAGCCCTCCATCTCAGGGGGCCCCCTCCCCAGGAGTCTTCCTCAGAAAGCCCAGCCTGGAATCTAATTTTAAAGCATTCCCCTTACTTCAGGTCATCTTTGGGCCTTTGGTTCAACCAGAGTCCCTTGTTTCCTTCCTTCATTTCCCTCACAAAGGAGTCCTTTCATCTGGAACCCTGAGGCATGGCCCCTTTGAAGATCCAGTCTTCCAGCATTACTTTCTTGTTCAGCCTACCTCACCAAAGAATGAAGGCACATTTCAGGAGCTGACAGAAAATGCACATCCTTCTCTCCCTAGTGTCCTAATCAGGAATGTGGCCTCCCTCAAAAGTAAGCATAAGCAAGCCATAGATCCACATCCAGCCAGAGCCTAGCACATTGTAAGTGCTCAGATGAATGTCAGCTGAAGGAAGGATCATGTCTCCCTTCACGGCTTTGCCTCCAGCAGTCCATTCCTTTAGAATACCTGATCCTCTCCCCTCAACCTAGTGAAACCCTGCTGGCACTTCATATTAAAGATACCCTCACACTTGGAAGGAAGGATGTGCCAAATGTCTACCCTGTCTTTTTGCTTTAAGCAGCATGGTGGGCCTGATGACGTGAAATGACTTGAGGACACTTAGTCCCAGACCTTAGGATCTCTTACAAAGTCAATATTGATAGCTTAGTCCTGAGCAACTCTATGCCTTTCTAATCCCAGAGTTCCACTGGGGTGAAAATGGCTTTCATATTTCTCTCCAACAGACTTTGAATTAGACAACCAAGGAAAGCTGACATACACCAAGATGGACCTATGAGACCCCATTAGGCTCTCAACCACTCATTCAACATTCATTGGCTCAGCGCACCTACTCTGTTCCAGGGACTAGATGAGAAGGATACAGCAGTAGTCCAAGGTGAGACAAAATCCTGCTTTTACAGAGCTAATATGTCTCCTAGTGGGGATGAGCAAAGACATGTAATAAATAAAATGAATAAGCAGAGTATATACTATATTAGAAAATTATGACCGTGATAAAAAAGAGAAAACAGGAAACAGGAGTAATTTAAAATAGGGAGAGATTTGCTTTAAAAAAATGATGGAAAGATACAGAAAATACAAAGAAAACTCCTTCAGGAAAAGGATGATACTTAATGCTAACTTGCTATGTAACTTGGGCACGTCCCTGCTCCCCACCAAGCGCCAGTCCCCTTCTGTGAAGAACTTCCTGTGCTGCCTTCTAGCACTGACGCAGCACTTATTTAAACAATAGGCAGCAATTTGTTTATTTTATTTGTTTATTTGAGAGAGAGAGAGACAGAGTGAAAAGCGAGGGCGAGGGCGGGGAGGGCAGAAGGAGAAGCAGGCTCCCCACTGAGCAGGGAGCGCATTGTGGGGCTCTATCCCAGGACCCTGCGATCATGACCTGAGAGCAGACACTTAACTGACTGAGCCACCCAGGTGCCCCAACAGGCAGTAATCTGAACTGAGATGAGAGTATGTCAAGGCCTAATCATTGCAGTCTAAGGTTTAATGACATGAAGAACATCCCCACATCTGCTGATGATCCCAGCAAACCCTGCATGCATGCCTGTGGCCCCAAATAATCATGAAGGCAACCACTCATTCACTTGTGATCTTATTTTCTTCAACTGTCAACTTAGAAACAACTTTAAATCCAGGGCTTCCTTCCCCTCAGGTACCCTCGAGACACCCTCCTGATAGGCACAAACCCCTACAAAGGGTCCTAAAATGGGACTCTAAGAGCAAGGACTCTGGGCAACACACCTTCAAACACCTGCTTCTCCCGGAACCACACAGTGAGCACAACGGGCTGGAGTTCAATTAAGTTAGACCTGCCCTAATGAGGTGGTACCCAACAAAGGCTTTCCTATTTGTGAACCTTTTATTCCCTCCTTATTTCCCATGAAGCTGACACAAGCCTCAGGAGAAGGCCATTTATCTAAGAAAAGTCATCTTGGGACCATCCAAAGAAAGAAACCCATCCAACAAGCACTCACCCACATCTGATTAAAAGCTCCCTTTGGGGCGCCTGGGTGGCTCAGTGGTTAAGCCGCTGCCTTCGGCTCAGGTCATGATCTCAGGGTCCTGGGATCGAGTCCCGCATCGGGCTCTCTGCTCAGCAGGGAGCCTGCTTCCCTCTCTCTCTCTCTCTGCCTGCCTCTCAGTCTACTTGTGATCTCTCTCTGTCAAATAAATAAATAAAATCTTAAAAAAATAAAATAAAATAAAATAAAAGCTCCCTTTGGTGTGATTCCTTTGTGTCTCAGAGTCAGCATTTGGACTGCCAAAGAAGCAAGGGTGTGCAGGCTGGGGAGTGTCTGGAGGCTCCGGGAACAGACACTGGCCCCCCTGCCATGACTGATGAGAGCTGATCTTCATTAGAATCCTCCTATGTGCCAGATAGTTCTACGTGTCCTGTATGTAGCAGCTCAACTCCTAACCCAATAAAGTAGGTGTTATTCCCATTCTAGAGATGAAGCCATAAAAACATAGCAAAGCAGCTTGTCCAAGGTCACCAAGTTTGTAAATGGGAGAGAAGTGCCCAGATCCTGCATTTACTCACTAATAACTACAGAGCAGCACTATCAAAAGAAAGATAATACAAGCCATATATGTAATTTTAAATTTCGTAGGAGGCACATATTTTTGATGCTTAACCGACTTCCTTACAACCAAAAACAGATTTAAAGGCAGTAATATTCCAAGTGGGGGAAGAAATCTTCAAGTTGCTTTCATCTGAGGCTCAGATGCATTGATTTTCTTGAACATTTTCCTTTAGGGTTGGAGTGTTGGCTGCCATTTCCCCCTCTTCCTTCTTCGGAAGCCTTGATCCTGTTCTAGGATATAGGGAACTCCCCACAAGAGATCGTGGCATCACTTCTGGGTAGTCCTAGATAGTCTGAGCCAACCGGGTGGTCTCGTTCCTTTGTCCACAATCGGTTCAGGATGACATCTGACCCTTAAGATAAATAGAGAAGTGTCTTGGGGACTTCTGGAAAAATGATTAAGACTCCTGAGAAAGAGACATAGAAGAGATGGTTCCTTTCCATTCAGACTTTTTTCTTTTTTTTTTTTTTTTTTGCTTTTTGCTTTTTGCTTTAATTGGGGTAAAATACACATAATGTAAGACCTATCATTCTAACCACTTTTAAGTAAGAATTGAGTGGCATTCAGTACATTCACACTGCATAGTCCTCATCACTATCCATCTAAGAAGCACATTTTAAAATTTTCTTAATTTTAATAAGGAAGTTTATTCAACCTAAATTTGGTTCTAGATAAATTGTCTAAAATGTTATCAAGATGCAATCCATACAAAAATCATTAAGTATTCATGATATTTCGCCATCTTTCTTTTCACACTAGATTTTATACTTCCAGCCCATGCCAGTTTGGACCGGCCAAGTTTCAAGTTTCAACAGCCACCTGAGGTTCCTGGCTCCCATGTCAAACAGCCTAGGACTGGAGCTTCTCAAGCCTAGGCACTCTCGGCCAGCCCATGGGCCTCCCCGGGGGACAGTAGCAAGCCACCTGCTGATGAGAGCAACGTGACCCCCAACGAGCCCTCCAGAGTGGCTTGTGATTCACGGCAGGGCCCTACACAGTGTCTGACAGTCATGGTTCTAGATCCACATCTCTAACGTCCCCACTCCGGGGATGTCTATCATCATGCTCACAGACAGCAGAAGCTTGGGGGCCTATAGGAGAGCTTTTCCTAATCGGCCAAATCTTTTGCCCCTAACTGCCCACCTGT
Source organism: Mustela nivalis (assembly GCF_964662115.1). NCBI lineage: Eukaryota > Metazoa > Chordata > Mammalia > Carnivora > Mustelidae > Mustela > Mustela nivalis. Next base: position 138,009,097 of record NC_139021.1, read on the forward strand.
GGGTCTATGTCCACACTGAGAGAATGACCTCAGCCACGGAAGCACAGATGACACCTACGTAGCCACTCGGGCATTCCCGCATGGAACCAATAATAAGTAAACACATGCCTACGTGGAAAGAGACAGGAGTGTGCACAAGGGGCTGAAGCAAGTTGTGGTTGCCATGGAAACCAGCCAGGCTCTCTCCAGACTGTTCCCTGAAGCCTTGATCACTTAGTGGCTAATGAAGCCCAGTGGACATTGTCCCTGTACCTACAGAAGCCTTCCAAATGGGCCCATTATGGTGAAAGCAGATCGAAAAGCAAATGGTTAAGTACTTTTTCCATCTATCGTCACATTCACTTCTTGTCCTCAGCATGGCCCAGAGGAGACCAAAATAAAACCACCTTTGCCTCAGAGAGAAATGGCAGAAGGCCATCCTGGAGTGACAAAAGGGGTGAGGTGGCCCCAAAAAGGGAAGCAATGAAACTCTGCCTCCTGTCTACCATAGAAAATGCTTGACAGGACAAATGGTTATGGCCTCGGTGATTTACTACCTGCCCAACCTGACATGGAACTCGCCCCGTATGGCAAATCCCTGGTTTGAGCTGTTCTTCCTGGAGCCATGTCTTTGGGATCTTCCAGGTCATTCTTTCACACCGTCACTCATTGTTTCACTCATCTTTTTTTTTTTTTTTAAGTTATTGAAGTATAATTAACATACAGTGTTCTATTAGTTTCAGGTATATAAGATAATGACTCAACAAGTCTACACATGTCTCAACACTCATGAAGATAAGTGAACTCGTAATCCCCTTCACCTATTTCACCATCCCTAACTCCTTCACCCTCTGCTAGCAACCTTCAGTTTGTCCTGGTGTTTTGTTTGTCTCTTTTTCTTCTTTGTTTGTCTGTTTTGTTACTTAAATTCCACATATGAGTGAAATCTTATGGTATTTGTCTTTCTCTGACTTATTTCACTTAACATTATACCCTCTAGGTCCACCCATGTTGTTGTAAGTGGCAAAATCTCCTTTTTGATGGCCAAGTAATAGTCCATATGGGTATGTATACGTATACATACATACATGTATGTATACGTATACATACATCTTCTTTTTCCATCCATCTATCAATGGGCACTTGAGTTGCTTCTGCATCTTGTTTATTGTAAATAATGTTGCACTAAACACGCAGGTGCATATATCTTTCTGAATTAGTGTCTTCGTTTGCTTTGGGTAAACACCCATTAGAGAAATTATGGGATCATGCATAATTCCATTTTTAATTTTTTGAGGAACCTCCATTCTGTTTCCGACAGTGGCTACATCAGTTTGCCTTCCCACCAACAAGGCATCAGAGTTCCTTTATCTCCACATCCTCGCCAACACCTATTGTTTGCTATGTTCTTCATTTCAGGCATTTTTCCTTCGCTTGTTCTTGATAAGAAGCACCACGTACAGCGGAAAGAGCCTAAGCCACCAAGTCACGGGAACCTAGGTTTAAATTCCAATTCTGGGGGCAGCTGGGTAGTTCAGTCAGTTAAGCATCTGACTCTTGGTTTCAGCTCAGGTCATGATCGCGGGGCCATGAGATCAAGCCCAGTGTCCAGCTCTGCCCTCAGCAGAGATTTTCTGCTTGGGATTCTCTCCCTCTGCCCTTTCCCGCCCTCACTCTCTCTTTCTCTAAAATAAAATAAATTAATAAATCTTTTTAAAAATCCAAGTTCTTAATCTTAGTGGATCTGTGTGGTCTTGCCTAAGTTATGAAGAAAATCTCTGTTCCTTGGTTTTCTCATCTGTCACATGGGGGTGAGATCAGAATAAGGGCTGCTACTCGTCTTTCATACAGTTTAGCCGCAGACTTACATCTCTGTCCTTTCCCCTAGACCTTGAGTATTGAAACTGGAAGTCATCCCACTTGGATCATTAGCAACTACTGAGCACAGAGCCTGGTACTTCCAGATACTCAATAATTTCAGCTGAATGAACAACTGACAAAGTGCTTTCACATGTATATATTCTCTCTCTCCCTTTCACCCTCTCTCTCCCTCTCTTAAATTTCATTGTCACAGCAATCTGGTTCAGGATTATTTTAGCTCAGTATAAGAGACAAAGGGATTATAATATTAAAATACAAGTTTCCTGTTCTCAAGAAATCTGAAATTTTATTATATTTATTTAACAAACAATTTATATAATATTTAGCCTGTGCCAGCTACTGTTCTGAGCACTTTACAAATATTAGCTTATTTCATCCTCATAATATCCCTTGGAGGCAGGTACTACTGCTGATCATGGGCCGTAGTTACACAAGTACCTGGCAAAGCAGGAGTCAAACTCAGCCAGGCTGGCTCTGGAGCCAGTGCCCTGAGCCATTCGGCCAGGGCCTTTGATAGGGCACAGAGGTCACCTGTAGGAGTGTAAGGGAATCGTGAATGAGAGTGCTGGGTTACGTGGGAGGGAGGACCCTGCACCGCACCTTAAGGGTGAGCAGGATTTGAACACACGGAGTGTGTGGAGAAGACTGGGGGCCAGAGGATGGTAAGCCCTGACCCTCTGCATAAAGAGTCTGGGTTTGAGGACATGGGAAGCTACTGAAGGTCCCTGAGCCATGGGGGGACCAAAGCAAAGCTGTCTTTAAGGAGGCAAATGGCATCTGGCAGTGGCATGCAAAGTGGGCCAAAGGGAAGAGATGGGGCAACTGGGGAGAGTAACACAGCAGTTGCTATGAATGGAGGAAGGAGGAGGTGACAGGGCCTCCACCAGGACAACGGAGGCAGCAGCACGGGGGCAAATTCAAGGATTCTGCTACTGCCAGGATGTGAGATGTCTGTATCAGTTTCCCCCACACAAGCACTCAAATCAGAAACGAGTTCCAGGGAGGACTCATGGGGTACGTTCTTAGCCACCCAGCCTGGCACCTGGGCTCCCTGCGGCACTGCCTTCTAAAGAAGGTGAGATGTGCATGGAAATGGAAATGACGACTTTTACGGTTGTGCACGGCTGGCTGCTGAAGACACCATTCAAATCCCAGCCACCCTAAACACGAAAGCTTGCCTGGTATGTGCAACGGTAGTCCTGTTTGTTACACGGCCCTATCCATCCCAACCCAGCCTGGGTCTCTCCACTAATGGAGCTTTCTACAACCATCCCCATGAGCCTGGAAGGAGAGAAGCAAGAACTAAGGGATGGACAGTGAGGTTGGAAGTGAATTATGGCCCAAGAACACAATTTATCAGCCTTCTTCCGAGTTTTACCAATTGTCCAAAATCCTATATCCAGCCCCAGTTTTGCATAAATTCCCAGGGAAGGTTCTGTCTGGCATCAGAATGAAAGAGATGCCAAGGTGCGGGCACAACAGAAGACTCATAAAACTGGCAAAGAGAACTTGGCTTTGACAAAAGCCAGAGTTTTCCTTATTATTTATCTATCATATTTGAAGCCTTGGAATCCCATTTTCATCTTGATGGAGGCAATAAAATCTTAGCAAACTTTTATGGCTCCCAGGATAAAAGCCCAGGACTCTACCCTTGCTCCCATCCAGCCACTCTTGCAGACTTTTAAATTCAAGTCAGGGCAGATGCTGCTCTTCATCCGAGGCAAAACGTATTTATCTTTGTAAGCACAACCATTAAGATGTGAGCATGAATACCTGAGAGGTAAATCATTAAGGAAGAAAACAGGAAGAAACAGGAGGTGAGGCTTCTGAACACTTAGAGGGAAGGATGATGCAGGAGCCCCCACCAAAAGCATTTCATAGAGTGTTGGGGAGCAGGGCGGGGGACAGGCATCTGCAGGGATGGCGAGAGTGGAACCCGGGAGTGGGCCAAGGGCAAAGCTCTGCAGTGTTAAAGGCTGTGACGTGACCCACGCGTGCTCCGTGCTTAAGGGAGGTTTTGGTGGGAAAATGGTGCTAGCATTTCTGTTTGTCTGTAGAATCACCGTGGACCTGAAATCCAGCCCCTCTGCTTCTCCAAACACTAAAGCAAGTCTCCAGGTAGAAATAAAAAGCTGAAATCAGGCTACAACATGAGAAGGAAGGAAGGAAGGAAGGAAGGAAGGAAGGGGAAAAGGAAAGAAAAGAAAAAAGCTCATCCAGGAAGCTGAAAACTTTCTGCTCCTCTGGGACCTAACCTATGGAGCTGGGGTATCCAATGCTAGACAGTCGGGAAACATGGGTTCTTGTCCATATCCTGCTCGGGACTGACTAAGTGACCTTGAACAAGCCGCCTCACTTTACTCAGGAGAATGACCTAGAAGAGAGACACCTAGGGCATCACAGGGCATAAATCACACCAGCAGTGCCCCCCTTTCAAGCCACTGCTAGTGATGGGAATCTCTAATCAATCACAACAGTCTGGAAAGCGGAGTCCCAGTTCGTCTTTGCTGCCGAGCCTTGACTCTTCAGCAAAGCATTCTTGGAACCACTACCAGAGTGGGCCCAGGAGATGACACGTTCCCCAATCCCTGGACCAGATCTCTTCTAATCCTTGAACACCAAAGCCATAGAACGCTGCGTGTTGCATGTATTCTCATTACAAATCCCCTTAACGAAGTTCTAACTCTCTCCCTCTCTATGGCCTTCTCCCAAGTCTTAGCAGCCCAGGCTATGCAGCAAATGCCAACGTTGAGGCCCTCACTGCATGTCTGAAGCTCTGAAAGTGACCTTGAGCATTTTCCTTGAGCCTCTTTACCTAGGGTTCCCCTAATTCTGCTAGAAAGTACCTCCTGAGGCCAATGTCTGCTCCACCCTCTTAAGGAGTTCATCTGGGTAAAGAATTCTACTTCTTTTCCAGTGCTTTGCAATCATGGAATAGAAGACAGCCTAGAGAAGTTCAAAGACATTTAATTATTAGTGTTGGTTCTTTTGAAAATTATTAAAGAGCCTGAAATTAGAAATTCAGATTTTTCTCCAGATCCCTAAGAACAAACAGCTCACTTATAAATGGCTTAGTGCGTCTGTTTCATGTACACAAAATTATCTTTCAGGAAAGTGGATTGTTTTTCATGTCATTTTGCATCTCTAAAATATACCACCTATGGCAAAAGGAGAGGAATTAGAGGTCTGACAAAATCTACCACAGAAATAATTAGCACTAGAGGCTGTCTGAGAGTTGAATGAAAGAGAATCCAGTTTCTTATTTATCTCTGGTCTCTCTATCTGGAGCTCTCCATCACACCCCAGGGAAGAGGAATTTCATCTTTGATGCCTAGAAGGATGGCTTGCCTCGTTGCTTCCACAAGGTGTGTCTGCTGGCAAGGACCCTGAGCCCCCAACCTGGCAACTCACTCAGGATCAGGGTGCTATGGAAACCTGCTTTAGCCCTGAAACTTTCTGGGGAAACAACCAGATACACCCATTGGGCACTGGTCACAGGAACAGTGACACTCATTCTTGACTCCCAAGGATTCAGAGAGTCTTTGCTTAAATCAGGTTCATTAAATGGGGAACACTGGAGTCCACTGAGGGTTTGTTGTGGGTGTGTGTGTGTGTTTAAGCTCATCAAACTTCAACCAAAATGAAGCTTCATTTGGGGAACGTTCATGACGCCCAATCCACTGATCACCCACCCACAGCGTTTGCACCCTTGCTGGGAATGTAGGGTTCACCTAGCAGCTCCCGCCAGCCTCTGGGGTATGCCACTTTGCTCCTGAGATTTAAAAAAAACGACTTTCATGACAGTGAGGCTTCCTCACTGCTCAACCCCTCTCGGGTACCTCTGTCGCTCACCATTTTTAAAAAATGGGCCTCTTCTTTAAAGATTTTATTTATTTATTAGACAGAGAGAGATTGTGAGCAGAGGTAGAAGGGTAGAGGGGAGAAGTTGGGGAGCCCGACATGGGACTCGATCCCAGGACCCTAGGATCATGACCTGAGCCGAAGGCAGACACTTAACCAACTGAGCCACCAGGCACCCAATGTGCCTCCTCCTATATGTGTACAGGTACCACTACTACCTCCAGAAGAGGAATGGGCTTCCAGGAACGTGTGAGTTACTTCAACAGCACTTCTGTCACAGCAAAGGACAGAAGCTGTATGTCCCTCAAGGTCTCCCCAAACAGAGTCAGGAAGAAGGCTTCTCTTAAAGTCAGTGTTGGTGCTAGTGTGGTTACCGAGTCAGAACACGCTCCCCTTGGAGGATTCCGACTGTTTAAAGATAAGTCAAGGAGGATCCAAGATTGAAATGGTTTCAAAGAAGCCCACTTCCCCTGGGAGGACCTGGCCTTGGGGAGGTGACTTCTTCTCTCAGGACATCTTTCCTCTAGCCCAGCTCCACAGTCACAGGTCCTGCTCCCTCTGCTAGATGCTTTCTTTTCTGCATATTGAGATCTGCCTAGAAAGGAGTCTGAGAGGAAAAGAATCTTAGGGGAGTGTGAGGCAGAGGCCCTCTCACACAGGGAGAGTTTCAGATGTTATTTGAAATGAAACAAGAAGTCAGGGGAGGGTCCAAGAGGGACGTCCTATGCAATCTCCTGCTTCTCCTCAGTTGCTCCAGAAGATGAGAAAAAGCTTGCTCTTCTTTTTCCTGTTGTAGCTCTCCCAGCATTCATTGCAAAGAACACATGGGTCAGAGGTAAACCCTCACTGTCTTTATGGACTGAAGGATGGTAGAGGGAATGAGAAAACGCAGACACATTTGCGGCCAGAAGGAAACAAACTATTGCTATGCTCTTGTTTCATAGCAAGACCTTGAAAGGGAAATTGACTTGTCCAAGGTCACCAGGAAGTTACAGCAGAACCAGGATAAGAACCTAGTTAGTTTTCAGCTGACCACAGTTCCTCAGATGAAAGAAAGTGGTCGTCACCTCTACTTTTATTTCCCAAATTGATCTCGAACACTGTCACTAATCCCCAAGGCCCAGAGAGAAGCACTGCATGAACCTGGGTGAGCAAACGTTTTCTTTTTTTCAGATGCTCTATGCTTTCTTCCTGGACAGGTCTAAGGTCTAAGAAACCAAGTTGCCCACCTCATGGCTCAGAGGGAGACGATAACCTTAAGGCAGCATCCCCAGGAGCCCAAGCAGGTGTCTGTGCAATTAGGTGGCTCCTAAAAACAACCCTTTTCCTTTGAAGGAAGCTATTTTCCACCCCTAGGGCACAATCCCAGGCAGGAGGCTCTGTGAAGGCCCCGGTCATATAATTACCTCCAGAGAGATCTAGCATGACACACCAGGAGAAGGTTCTGGGTACCTCGCAGTGGGATTCCAAACCCCACGCCTTCCTGAGCAAGTCAGGGTTCAGAGGCTAACGGACCTAGCAGGCACATGTGGCAGCCAGGGAGCCAGCAGAGTGCCCTCTGAAACGCCACCCTTTTGCAATTCGCCCTCTGTTTCAAGCCTTTATTTATTTATTTATTTACTTATTTACTTATTTATTTATTTATTTAACAGAGATCACAAGTAGGCAGAGAGGCAGGCAGAGAGGGCGGGGGGAAGCAGGCTCCCTGCTGAGCAGAGAGCCCGACGCGGGGCTCGATCCCAGGACCCCGGAATCATGACTTGAGCCGAAGGCAGAGGCTTTAACCCACTGAGCCACCCAGGTGCCCTTCAAGATATTTTTAATGTAAGCATAGCCCAAATTGAAGAGAAGGTGGAGTAGGAACAGGATCTTTTCTTCTCCCTTTTTCAATGAGCTGCTCCCTGCTTCCCTTAAGACCGTCACTTCACCAGACCTGTACGCCTGGGGCTAATAATACATTATATGTTTATTAAAAAATTTTAAAAATTTAAAAAAAAAAGAAAGAAAGAAAAAAAAAAGACTGTCACTTCACCAAGAGCCACCAAAAAAGAAAGAAGAAACAGTTTAAAACAGAGATGGGGGAAAAGGTAAAAATGCAGACTCTCTGCTGAGGCAGGCTGGGGACAGACGAAGGTGAGGGTTTCTTGACCCATCAGAGCAATCTGCTGGACCCCAGATTCTCCACAGACCTGGGTATTGAGTTTCTGGATTCACCTGCGTCCAACAAACACAGAAGGCCCAGAGTTCTGCTTGCCCGGGGAGGAGGCGAATAGAGCTGACAGGTAAGTTCCCAAGCTGTAGGGAAAGACCTGGGTCCCAGCAGGCTTGGGAACTAGGAACCAAGCTTCCATTCAAACAGGCCCCCAGCTTCTGGGCATTGTCGTGATCTTCTATATCAGCACCAGGCCAATTGTATGAACTAAAATTAACTGGATGAGCAAAAACATGGGCCTGCTGTTTAAAAGGCCTGAGCACATTTAATGGAGTTTTCGAGTGCCCTAATTCCTTAAGAAAGACAGACAAGCAAATGTCCTGCCCTAGTTCCCTCACTACTCAAACGCTAGAGAGCACTTTTTTTTTTTTTGGCAATAAAATTTTTAGGGCAAATGGTGGATTTCTGTTGTTGTCATTCTCCTGAAGTAGTTGTTTTTCTGGAAAAGACCTCATTCTGGACCCAGACCCTAAAAATGGGGCTCCTAGTGCACAAAATTGGGATGTTTGGGGCCTACAGGCACGAGTCAGTCTGCCTCTTCCTAAACATAGCCTAGTAAACTAAACTTGGAAGCATCAGCTTGTGTGTGGTCCCGAGTGTGACTCTGTAAGCACGTGCCCCCAGCAATGACAACGGCTGGCAACTCTGTCATCCACGTCATCCCTATTTTTGAGTCTCCCTGCTAATCAAGCTTCTACACAGCTGAAATGGAGGCTCTAAGGAGAGTTTCAGTCCACCTGGGCATTTTTCTGGCAAACAGGGATGGCTAAAGCATGGGTGTCCTCCAAAGGCCCTAGGGAAAAAGCCAAGTGAGAAAACTCTCCCAGCACAAGATGGTGGGCCCCAAATACAACCATTCCATTTCCTCCAAAGCCTCCAGCTTTTACTGGATGGGAAAGAAGTTAGTCATGAAACACATTTGCTCAGGCCCCCCAGGGCCAGCAGCAGGCATACACAGGATGTATGACCAGGACTGAAAAAGTCAGGCTCCCAGGCCTGTCCAAGGATGGATGGAGAGGTCGTGGGCTCTGATCTATGACCAAAGTACTTCAAAAATCTTGCCACCTAGAGTACTGTAGCAAAATGTAGGCATACCATTTGCACTTTCAACATTCAGAATGATTTCACTTTGCAGATTTTGCTAGAAGAACTAACATGTGTCCAGTGCCTTAAATAACATCTGACACCTAGTAGATCTTCCAGGAATGTCTGAAAGAATGAATGAATAGCTCCAGGGAGGTGCCTTGTATGTACAGCAGAATATGCATCCTCTTCTGGTGACAGGACACGTTCCTGCATCCTTCCAACAGGTTTGTGGTGCTGCCCACCAAAATGAATGTTGAAGACACCTCCCTGTATACTGGAGATGACGTGTTCTCTGAAATTGGCTCTGTCAGCCTCATCCCATACCCAGGAAGGACCGCACAAGGGGACCACAGTGAGTGCCCTTGGCCCTTTTCCTATAAGACCTATTTGTCACCCTGCTAAGGCATTTCCTATGACACATGCTCCTGGGATGCATGGCTCCCAGGGTGAGCCCAGTCTGCACTGCAGGCCCCGGCCAGCTCCAGGAGGCTACATGAAGTGAGAATTTCCTGGCCGACTTGACATTGGTGAGTCAGGCTGGCATGAGGCAGCTTCAGAAATGACAGGGCCTCAATTGTGTGCATGGAGCAAGCACCATCAGCTGGCTGGACCCAAACCAAGGTTGCCTGGGACATTCAAGAGCCCTTTCAAATGGCTATGCCCAGAGCTGGTTCGGCACTCTGAGTGGATATCTGAGTGTGGCGAGGTCCAAGTGCTGCTCCAACTCTGCTGCGGGAAAGGATTTATTCTCCACTCCCCGCACAGCAGCCCATTTCCTCTGAGACATGTCATTGGGGTCACACAACAAGGGCAAAGTAATAACAGCTAATGCTTAGTAAGCATTCAACATGTAATAGCCACGATTCTAAACATTCTATATACACGGATGCATCAAATCCTTACAAGATTAAGAAACAGGGACTATTACTATGGCCACTGGACAGATGAGGAAACTGAGGCACCAAAACTGAAGCCACTCGTGCAGGGTCAAAGCCCTAGAGAAGGGCCAGCTGGGACTCAGCAGAAGGGCTGCAAAGGCTGGGTCCCTAAGCACCCTACGGGACCATGCATAATAGCCCCCAGCCTCCTTTCCTGAGGATGCATGTCCCAGGGTGGGAGAAAAAGCAGGAGCTGGAGATGCCGGGAGGCTGGGTGTTCTACCTATCCTCCTTGTTGGTTCCAACCCAATAAGAAAAAGACACAAGGAGCCAGATGGAGAACAAGAGAATAGGAGCTCCCATCATAGAACGCTGGCTCAGAGGAGGGCAGGTCTCTTGTCTCCCAGCCCATACCCAGAAGCTGCAACAGGAAGAACAGAAGCAGGGGTGACTGGCACAGGAGAGCCCTGCAATGCCCTACCTTACTGATCAGGCATCTGCAGGGCACTACATTCAATTCCTTGTGCCAGGGAAGACCAGTGAAGGCACGGGGATGAGACAGATGGACGAATGGATGTCGATGAACGAATGAACAGACAGATAAGGTAGGAGGACAACACAGGCACCCACTCCCCCCAGAAACCCCTGGAGGAGAGAGGCAATGGGGCACAAGCACAGGCCACCGAGCCCAGAGGACCCTGGGGGTCATAGACAAACAGCCAGGCTGAAGCAGCCCGCTCCTGGGCCAGGAGGCTTTTCCTCACCCCATGAGCTATCTGAGGATTCATTTCTGAAACTCTCCTTCATTTTCACAGGGGAGGCCAGAGAAGTCAACACCCCAGCTAGTAAAATTAACAGCTGCTCCTTACAGAAGGTGCTGGGGAGGCTGGCTCACAGAGCACGTGGCCCGTAGACCAGCAGTGCAGACGAGCAGCTGGTGTGGCCAAGATGTGGGGCTGCAGGCCTGAGCTAGGCGTGTCCTCCGTGGCAGGGACTGGACTCTGGCTGCTGGGCAGGGCCCGGGGTAGGCTGAAAGCAGGAGATGCAGGCAGGTGAAGATAAACCGACCCTGCTGCAGAATTCCCAGACGCACGCCACTAAGACCCATTAACTGAGCCAGCTGGGAACCTACTGCTGAACTTGGGGGCAGGGGTGCCTGGCTCTGTCCTTTGTCTCCCCACCTCTGTGACATCATTTGGTCAAGGTTGTGGGCCTAAATGTCTGCCGAAGGGGCTAGATGGTACACCTTATTCATGAAAGTGTGCTGTGGGGAACTGAGGGGCAAATCCCGCTAGCTGCTTAGAAATACTGATCGTCCTGGAGCAGAGGGGGAGTTTAATGATTTAGTTCGGGGGCTGGCAAACGTCTTCTGTACAGGGCCAGACAAGAACTATTTTAGGCTGGTGGGTATTTTGGACTCTGTGGAGACTACTCAATTCTGCATTGCAGTTCAGGACAAAAGCAGCCATAGACAATATGTAAATGAGTGAACATGGCTGTGTCCCAATAAAGCTTTGTTTATGAACACTGAAATTTGAATTTCATATAACTCCACATGTCACAAGATATTCTTTTGATTTCTTTTCTTTTTTTTAAACACCATTAAAAATGTTAAAACCATCCTTAGCTTGCAAGCTTGGGAGCCAAACAGGCAGTGAGCTAGATTTGGACCACGGGTTGCAGTTCACTGATCCCTGGACTACTTAAATGTTTCCCAAAGTGTGTTCTTTATGATGCCTATAGGTTTTTCCTAAGGAAAGGGTTGAATGGTGAAATAGGAATGGGAAACGTTGGGCAAAGCAAAGCCTTTCTGCCTTTTTACTGCAGGACTTCTTTAAGCCTTGCATGTTGATATGCATTGACAAATCTCAAAAACAGGAGAGAAAGGAAGTCTGTCCAAGTTCCAGGAAACCCATTTTTATCCTAGAGCATCTCCTAGATCTAGTTTTCTGTAGAAGCCAATTAAAGCAGCGAGGATGAAGTCTAAGCAACCGGCAGCAACAGCACCAAATGTGATCCTGCCTGTCTTTGAACTTCTCCAGTGACAGGCAGCTCACCACCTACCATGAGTTCCTGCTGGATTCAGTGACTTCTCTCACTCACGTTTTCCCACCCAATGGTGCTGGGTCACAAGTAGCAGACCTAGGGCAACCTAGTGCACCCTTCAAGGTGAGGACAAACATTTCCTGTTTAATGATATAAAGAAAGCAGCCCTTCCTTGACCTACTGATTCCTATCCAAAATATAAACTCTGCATAGGATAAAATAAAGAGCCATTATTAAGTCCTGGAGAGCAACTGCCATGCATTTCTTTCCAAAGACACCTCCTTAGGGGAGTTTAAAAAGAAAAAAAAAAAAAAACTCAAACAAAATCCCGATCAACTCCCAAGTGCACAGACGGCAGGACCTTCCCCTTCACTCTGAGAACATTCTTACAAAGAATGCAGGCCCGTGACCTCTCTGGTCTTTCTGCGACATAGGACATGTGTAGGTGATTATAAAAATTTTATGTAGATTTGCCTGAAATGTAATAAAAAGGGGAGGGAGTGCGGATGAGAGGAAAAGAGAGATGGAAATGTGAGCTGTGCGTGAACTTGCCACCAGGCAGCCCTGGAAAAGAAAAGTACAGGATGCTGATAAGAAATGTCAGCTGCACCATGAGTCACCTAAAGGGAGAAATGAAAGCAATAAATGTCACATAGTTGATTAGGCACATGCCCACGTGCAACGCCATTTTGTCCAACCGGTCCAATTTCACGTGCAAATGGCATAACAGAACACGTCTATTTAACCCTATTAAACCGACAGGATTATTTCTGTTTGAGAGGCGTATTTGATACATATTTTCTTTGGGGCCCCGGGTGATGAAGATAGAATGGCCCAGCCTGTGTACAGAATGTGAAGTAAAATGCCACACGGCCAATGCATTTAGGAAGATTAAGGGCAAGATTGGTGTTTTTCTTTCTCCTTCTTCAACAAATCATCCCGATGACAGCAAAGCAAGTAGTCTATCTTCTCAGTCCATGGATTAGATCTAGATGCCTCCTGGAACAATATTCAAATGTAGTGGCATGGGAATATGGGGGAAAATAACCAAAAGGAACAGTTCTGGGAGTTCTCTCTTTGCTCAAGGAGCTGATCATTATATGGACAAAAACCAATCTTTGAAGAGAAGCAAAAATTACTGAATGTATAAAGGGCTTGTAGTACGGCCCAAGCAACATAGACATGTAGACCCAGCTTGCACCTTGAGGTGAGGCCATGCGTGGCCATGGGACATAGTGTTTTCTTAGAGAGACAGTCACTCAGAGATCAATGTAGGGATTAATAAATAAGAATGTTCGGAAATAAAATGCTTAACAAAGATGGTGTAAGTGTGTATGTGTGGCAACATTTAACCGTCTGTGTTTCTGTGTGTCTGTAACTTTCCTCATTATAAATGGGTCCTCTGGTACTATAACTCTTGTGACATATTACCTTACAAGGTTCCTTCTTAAGGAAGTTTTTTCTGCCTTTTGATATACTTACTAAGTAAGCAAGCAAACAGACCACGGGTCAGCAACCTATGGCCACGAACAACAGTCTGGGCCACCACTTGTTTATGGCAAGTTTTATGGGAGCACAGTCACATCTGTGTATTGTCCACAGCTGCTTTCAAATGACAATGGCAGAGTTGAGTAGTTGTGACATGGTCCCTAGATCTGCAAAATCTAAAACCTTTACTATCTGACCCCTTGCAGAGTACCTTCCCAACCCTGAACTAGACTAAATCTACTACTGACTTTGGCTTATGATTCTGTAATGTACAACCAAGCAATACAAAAGCCTACTCTGTTTCTTGCCCTCTTTATTTATATATACCACCTTAATCTTAGAAAAATGTAATTAGCTCACCAACCAATAATGCAGCATAAAACCACAGACATGTAAAGTGTGAGGAGGAGGGTAAGACAATCAGGACAAAGGGAAAATGAGCCAAAGGACGCAGAGATGTAGTGAGGGGGGTGTGAAGTTGTAGAATGCAAATCTTGAAGTGCTCTGTGCTTTCCATGGGCCATGAACTTGGCTCGCAGCAGCCGCTACAAGTAGAGGGCCATGATCCCTTTCCCAACTTGAAGTGTTCCCTGAAGGTCCACCAGGAAGACCACAGCAATCCCTGGCACGAAGAACTACCTATCTCCTGAGACTGTGCATAAAAGGAACAGCAGGTGTGGTGAACAAAGGCCCCAGCAACACCCCAATGGCTGGGAGGCATCTCCACAGCATTTACTGGTACACTGAACAGTCCCGTAGCCAACTCCACGTCCCAAAGAGGGCTTTACACCGATTCTTCCAGTACATTCCCAAATTTTGACATAAGCATGCACCCCCTCTCATAATCAGAAAATAATACATATCTTTCATTGTAAAAAAATAAAGGAAGGAAGCCGCAACACTTGTCAGCCTGGTGCTCACTTCGACACAGAACCCCTCAGCCACGTGCTCCAAGAGGAGACTCAATCCGGTCTGGCTGTTCTCCTGAAGCTAAGCCTGAGTGCCACAGCGAGAGACAAGGCAGGCTATTCCAAGACCCGAAGCCGAAGCTCCAGGTGGGAACTAGGAAAAGCACTGCTGAATGGTGATGATCATTTATCCTTTTGCACACGGAGCCCTACAACTTTAAATCTACTCTATCAATATAAATAGTTCACGCCCTGCATCTCTCTTGCTCACGGCTTTACGCCCAGGGCCTAGAATAGTGCGGGGGGCAGGTAAGAAATAAGTACTTAGCTGCACGAACCATGTGTTCATCTGAGAGAGCCCAGATAGCAGGTGTGTCTACAGATGTGCTGGGGTTGTCTTGGGGAATCTTCCCCAACCTAGGCCTTACCCACAATGCCTAGCTCTGAGACTCTCATCTGTGACAACGAGACAAGTAAGAAAGGGGCCCAGGTGTGGAGGCCAAGCTCCTGGAGCCATGTGTCAAAAAATAAAATAAAAATGGAAAAGGGAAACTCTGAACAGCTGGATGTCTAGTCTTGCTTCTGTCCCATTGTTGCAAGGATAAACATTTGGACAGCTCAAGACAAACACAGCTTTGGGTTCTGCACAGGCAGGGCCGCGTTCTGGTGCGCGCTGAGACTTCCCCGTGAAATCTGCTCCCTCCACAGAGCAAAGCCCTGCCTTCTCCTGAAGGAGAGACCTGTTCTGGAGGTATGGCCTGGAACTCCCAGATGCCTACTCTCCGTGCAGCAGGACCTGCTCTGCTCTGAGAGAGCCAGAGCGGCCTGGGCAGGATTTTCTCCAAGGAGACCTTCAGAGAGCAGCTGGCGTCACCGCGCTCCTCCATGCAAATGTTAAGAGAATCAGGCCAAACCGCCTCAGGACCTAATTGGCTCAGACAGTAATGGCAAAATGTCACAGCCAAAGCGACAGCTGCCAGTGGCTTAGAAAAAGAAGAGGCATTGTCTTCGACTGGAAGTAACGACATGGAAAGAGCACTAGATGGGGAGTCTGGAGGCCTGCAGGCTCAGGCCCGGCTGGGTCACTTCAGGCTGCATAGCCTTCAGCAAGGCGTTGCCCTTCCCAACCCTTGGGTTCCTGGACTGTGAGATGGAGAATTCATTGACAAGACTGGCTCTCTTGCTTCCTTGTCATTAACCCCTACAACCCAACAGCAAAATCAGAAATATGGAACAAAAACAACATGCGCCTTGCCATGATCATAATGTGTAGGGCCTTGCACTACTCTCAAGCTTTCGAGAATATTACTGTGAGCAGGAGTATCAAGATGGCTACTGGGGCACTTGGTCTGTGAGTTCTGCTCCCAAAACACCTCCTCCCACCTGCCTGTACCACACGGAGCTCGTTCAGGACTTGCTGCCGTGGCCTGTCCCCAGCACCAGACCTCACAGTCCTGCCTGACCCTCACACCTCAAGCTCCCGCCTCCCCAATCCGCCCTCCACCTGTCCGCTAATATTTCTCTCTGCACCACCTTCCATTGTGATGCCCCTCCCTCAAAATCTCCTTTCCCTACAAAATTCAGTCCAAATTCCTTAGCTGGGCATTTGAAGACATGACAAGCTGTCTCCAGCCCACCTTCCCAGGTCTCTGTGCCCTCGGGGGCCTCTGTGTTCACGGCCTGGTCCTCGCTCCCTCCATGCCATGTCCTTTCTCTGCCACCTCTGGAATGATCCGCTCTCCTCAACAGACATTCACGATGTTAGCTCACAGTTCAAACTCCAATGCTTTCTGCCTTATTGTTTATTATTTAGGTATTCTTCTCAGCTTCTGGCCCACTCAGTGGTCCCTTTCTTGTTTCCAAGCTTTTATCTTTGATGTCTTCTCTGTCACGAAGCATGGGCTCAGTTCATCTTGAAATGGAAGTTTCAGCCCAAAGGATCTCCTCCCTGTGCGGTGCCACGAAGGCTTTCTTGATGGTCCCCATGTCCCCACGCTCAGCGCCCCCTACGCACACCCACACAAGGCTTATACTCATCGCGTTTCTCCTCCAGACGTTCTTTCAGTCATTTCTGTCCATGGTGCAATGGAATTAGATGATTTGTGTTCCACAGGGCTGGAAAAAACGCCTGGCCGAGTCATCCTCAGTAACTCTTGGCTGATGCTGATGACGATAATTAGGGCTGTCTAGAGGGCCACAGTGGCCACGTGGAAGGGACAGGCGTCTCATCTGGGCAACCAAAGTGTCTGCTGAGCCTCGTCTACAATCACTACCTCAGGTAGAGAATGCACTGCCTGCGTTTCTTCCCACATGATTGCCCAGACCTGGAATTCCACCTCCACAGGCTTCCTACACAGAATCCACTCCTGCACAAGCACAGAAGGGCAACAGAGCCTTTACCAGAGACTCTGCAGGGAGGGGAGGATGGGGTATGGCCCGCAGCAAGCCACCTTCACTTCCTCATTAGACTCTCCGTGCCGCCCCGTCTCTCCTTGTCCTACCAACCTGGGTCGTCTTGCTCCAGGCAGTAACTGGCCTCACTAGTTCCTCTCTCCTCCTCTCCCAAGCCCCAGCTTTAAATCTCTTCCCTTTCTATGTTTCCGTCAATAGAAAACAGCCACAGCTTCACATCCAGACTCTCCAGAAGGCTTGGCTCCTGAAAGCTCCCTCCATTAACAGAACCTTGACCTCCTTGAAGGCTGTCTGGCCACCACCTTTGTGACACAAGCATGACATTCAGTGTCTTATCCCCTCCCTCAAGCAGTTTGTGAGATATTCATTCCGAACGTCACAAAGAGTTCTCCCCAAGAAGGATCCTGAGGGGTCAACTTTCACCTCCTCCCTACATTTTCCATCACCCCTCACTGAGCTTTGGCCAGGAAGCATCAAGGTTTCCAGTGTTCCTGCCCCATCTTTGATTCACCCAACCATCAGAACATTCCCATTCATCTTTTGAGCCAAATGAGTCTTGACCAAGCCCCAGTTTCAGGCCCAGCAAGGGCAGCTTCCAGAATTGTAGCAAGAAATCACTGGGAATAGAGCATCCTTCTCAGGAGAACCCCTGTCCGAGAGCAGACCCAAGAGAGCTGATGGGCACGTACAGAGAACTCACCGGATCCTGGCATTTATCCTTTATGGGCTCTCTGCAGAATTCTGAGCACATATTGCTTCAACTCCCTTCTCCTCTCCAAGATTATCAAGCTGTATACGTGTGCGTCTATGTGCCTGCTTGTGGATGTGTGCACCCTTGTGTGTGCGTGCCTGCGTACACCTATCCTGAGGGCAGAGAAAATGCTCTCCATCCTCCCAACAGACCCTCATTGCTCCAGAGGCAAATCCCCCCTCAAACCACTGGCTTATGTATACAGAACCCAGCCTCCACTCCACGACCCACTGTTCACCCCCCACTTCCCAACAGTCGAGGCCTGGAGAAGCCCCAGGAAACATGGCATCCCTCTAAGCAAAGGCATCATAGACCAGACAGCAGGCCTCCCCCAGGGGGAGGAAGTTGGGGACTCACCAGGACTCTGCCAGTCAGTGTCTGGGCAGATATCATCACCCCCGCCCAGTCCTTCACAGAGGTCATCCAGCCGACCTCAGCTGCCACTGCCTCCTCTTTTTCGTCCACTGGCTTGAGAGTGCCATCCGCCTGGCTTGAGCCATTGTTAATCTTCTGGGCCTCCTGGCAACAGAGAGAACAGGGTTGAGAATAGGAACCAACTGGGTTTATTAAACACAACCTACCCAAAAGAATCAAAGTTGGAAGGGTCCTGGCTGATGTGGGAACTGGCCTGAAAATACAAGGGGCAGGGAGATGGAATGCATGATGGCTTTGGATTGCTTTTAAATCTTTTTCTTAAAGAATCTTTTCTTTTTTTTTTTTTTTTTTTAAGATTTTATTTATTTATTTGACAGAGAGAAATCACAAGTAGGTAGAGAGGCAGGCAGAGAGAGAGAGGAGGAAGCAGGCTCCCTGCCGAGCAGAGAGCCCGATGCGGGACTCGATCCCAGGACCCTGAGATCATGACCTGAGCCGAAGGCAGCGGCTTAACCACTGAGCCACCCAGGCGCCCCAAGAATCTTTTCTTTATTTTCTCTTAAAATATCTTTGTGAAAGAAAGAATGAAATTGATCTCTTTCCACTTTAAAGGGAAAAACAATCACGAAGCTCAGGACGGAAATCATCTCGTCTAGGGTCGGGAATAACTATGAAGGAGGTGAGGTTGACATGCTGTGGTCTCCACCCGCCCAGCCTTCCTATCCAGCTCACAGGAGGGCTCGATTTTTCTTAAGAAAATCCCCAACTCCTCATCTCGATCTGTGTAGTTCAAAAAGAACTGAAGGGGGGCGCCTGGGTGGCTCAGTGGGTTAAGCCTCTGCCTTCGGCTCAGGTCATGATCTCGGGGTCCTGGGATCGAGCCCCGCGTCGGGGTCTCTGCTCATCGGGGAGCCTGCTTCCCCCTCTCTCTGCCTGCCTCTCTGCCTACTTGTGATCTTTCTCTCTGTCAAATAAATAAATTAAAAAAAAAAAAAACTGAAGGCCCACAATGGCTCTAGGAATAGAGACTGATTAATTAGACCATCCCATCCCTTAAGCAAGAGCAATTGAACCAGTGATGGTTACATGACCCATGCCAACCCAATACACTTCAAGCCTGGGACTTTTGCTAGAAAGAGTAGGAAAGGTAATCCTTCCCTGAGAATGAAGCCACCACAGAGGAAGCTATAAGTTACAGAATACGGATGTCATCATTTGAACATCTGAATCCAGCTGTGCCTGAAATCCACACCAGATCTTTTTAATTACAAAAGAGAATAAATGGTGGCTAAAAACATGCTTGAGTAAACAAGGTTGACTTCCTCAGATAAATGAGCCCCACATGGGGCCCTAAATCACATGCTTTTATATGCAATGTGTCCTCTGCCTACTTCTCCCAGAGAGGGTCACAACTTACTCCCTCGCCTCCCTCAAGTCTTTGCTCAATGAAATCTTCTCAGGCCACCCTTTGAAAACTCCACCTTGCCTTCCAATAGCACCACCTTTCTGTTTTATTTTTCATTCACTGTGATTCTCATTGAGTATCAGCCCCTTCCTGGGCCTACGAGTGACAAACAAAATACAGGACACCCAGAGAAAACTGAGTTTCAGATACAATACAAATTTTTTACATGACACATAGCTATACTAAAAATATATTCTATAACACACATATTTAACTGGGCCCCCTACTTAAATATCCACTGAGATTATGTTTGCCGGTACAGATGAAGAAAAAGATGCTGGGCCAATTATGTTCACCCTCAAATTTAAAAGCTTAGAATCAAATTTCAAAGCAAACACACTGTGAGTTGGAGCAAGGGAGAGAAACCAAGGCAGACGTGAAAAGCTTGGTCTGCAGGGAGTGGGGGTAAGGCAGAGTGAGGAAAGGAGAGCTGAGACGCACGGGATGAGTCATCCTCCTGGGGACTTGCAAGCAGGCCGGAAGCTACTCCTGATGCACGGTTCTCCCCTTCCGGCCTCCATGGGCTCGAGGGAAGTTGAGAAGCCAGTAGGCGCCTTAGCAGCAATGGGGGCTCATGCTGTCTCTCCTGGTGTGTGAGGTCCCCAGGAAACTAGGACAATGTGAGAGGAGGCCTGTGGGGAGCCCCAGGGTGGGCCTGCTCAGGGCCACCTACTTACACCTGTGGACTCTGCCACCCAAGCCACCTAAGGCCAGTCTCAGTGGCCTGGTAGGACCCCGAGCCTTGACCACGTGGAGATTCTGCTGGTGTAGATTCAGCTCTCCTGCCGCATAGGACCACTGGGACCCCGCACCCCCTATGATGGGGACAATATGGCCTGCCGCATAGATGTTGGAGGGATTAACCAGGGTCCAAAGGCACACAACACACTTTCAGTTCATTAGCCCTACCACCTCCCGCCTCTCCTTGAGCCACTGGCACTAGAAAGCAGTGATTCTCAAGTTCGAGTGGGCATCAGAACCACTCAGAGGCCTCATTAAAACACAGTGCTGGGGGGCGCCTGGGTGGCTCAGTGGGTTAAGCCGCTGCCTTCGGCTCAGGTCATGATCCCAGGGTCCTGGGATCGAGCCCCGCATCGGGCTCTCTGCTCAGCGGGGAGCCTGCTTCCTCCTCTCTCTCTGCCTGCCTCTCTGCCTGCTTGTGATCTCTCTCTGTCAAATAAATAAATAAAATCTTTAAAAAAAAAAAAAAAAAAAACCACAGTGCTGGGCTCCGTGTCGGAACCTACCGATGCTACCAGCCCAGGAACCCCACTTTGAGAACCACCATTCCTAATCATGTTGGCACGGCTTAATCATCCCTGCCTGATCTAAAAGGGGACACGGACCTGAACCCCCAGCTCTTTCCATGCCCCTCTATTCACCGGAAACAGAACACCACCTGTTTCTTTCAGAACCCAGCGTTGGGGGTGGACAAGGGAGAGGTGGGGGCAGGGCAAAACCCTCAAATCAGAGGCTCTGTGTCTCCTTCCAAGCAATGTCCACCACACCCCACCCCAGCGACCTGTCAGAGCTGGTCCACAGCCACAGGCTGCTCCTCAGCCCAGGAGGCTCAGGCTCCACAGCCACCTGGCAAACAGGCAGACCTTGGAGGAGAGAAGCTGCCTGGAAGGGGCCAGGAGGCAGGGAGTCCCCCCCCCCACCCACCCACCCAGTCCCAGTGGTTTCAGTGCATCAATAATTCAGAGCACAAGAGGTATACTGCAGAGAATGCCCTTTGCCAGCCCTCTTAACTATTGTTTTACAAGGCATTCATTACTTTAATTACTTTATGATAGGCCAGGAAAAACACAGACTAAAGAAAGATAATGCCCGTGTTATTATTTGTTTACACTAGATGCTGTGGGCTTAATTACGACAGTGGGAGGCAGGCCTGGGGGAGCGGCAGGACAGCAAGGAGGCTGGGGCTCTGGGGGGCCTGCTGCCCGCCGGCCGGTGTTGTCACCTTTGGCCTCCTCCAGCCAAAGCATCCCTTGCTAGCAGCAGGTGCAACCCCTTCCTCCAGAGAAGAGAAGGCAGAGGCCTGGGGAGGTTGTGTCTTTGTGGAGACACACGGCAGGGAAGGAATTGTAAGGGACAGTGCCCAATACGACAGTGACTGGCCACCACTTATCAAGCCGGAACAGGATGCCATCAACCAAAAATTGAGTGCTTTCCGTGTACAATCTTGTTTAGAGCTTACGATAATCCAGCAGGCAGGTGGAGTTACCCCATTTCACAAACAACGTGACTAAGAGCAGGTATTGCTTACAGGAAGGCACAGAGCTTGAGAGGGCTGGAGGCAGACTGCCCACCGGGGCTTGGTCAGCTCTGCCACCGACGAGCTCACGAGCCTCACCTCCTCCATGTAAATGGGGATCAGCAAGCCAACCCCAGCAAGACGGCGGCGAAGCTTCTGTCAGATAAACCATGTACCAGTGTTTGGCCTGGTGCTGGGCAGCCAGAGTCCCCAAGACAGAGCACCCACGGATGGGACTGGTTGCCTCCAAGGAGAGTCAAAACTGAACGACATTGTTTGGTGGCACTGAGAGGGACGCGAGTGGACCCTGGCGGGACACTCACCAATCATGGAATGGAGGAGAAGCGAGTAGAACTTCTAAAAGCTATGATTTTTCAGTGAAGCAAGGGGCCCTTGGCAGGGAGGGCGCGATGACTTCTGGAGGGCCTCCAGCCACGTGGCACCCCCTAGGACAGTGGGGGCAGGGGTTCCTACAAAGAGTGGGCCCGCGACCAAGGGGCCTCTTAGATCCCTTCTGATTCTGAACTCCATCAAATCAACCTCCCACGCGAGATGGGGAGACTGAGGGCCCGAGGGAGGCTGCCTCCTGGGTCCCAGGACACTCCTCTCTCTCCTATGAGGAGGACCATGCTGGGGGTGGGGACCAGTGGGCAATGGTGCTTTGCTGAGTGGCAAAGAGGGTGTCCATCAAAACTTCTACCTCCCACTGCAAGAAAGACTCAGCGGCCCTTCCAGGAGGGCTCCTAAGCAGGAATCAGGCTCCCTGGTATCAGGAGAGGCCTGGCCCTGATCCCCACTCACCCTCCAGGAAGACCACGGTGTGCAGGTCCCTCTGTGCGTGTGGGCATGTGTGTGAGACAGAGAGACCCCACAAGCTACAGGCTCCAGCTACCCTAGCCTCAGACAGGACACCAGAGATTTTCTGAAATGGAGAGAAGGATGCGTGAGGGAGAAGAGAAGAACGGGGAAGGAGGAGGAGCGAGAAAGAACAAGACAGGAGCGTGTCCTGGAAGATGCAGATCTGGCTACAGCCTTCCCCTTGAGAAAGGGGCTTGGTCTTAACTTCAGAGGCCACTCCTCCCTCCAGCTCTGCCCACTCACCCCAGTTGAGTCTTCCGGAAAACAGGCCACAGCTGCCTCCTGCAGACAACAGGGGACATCTAATGCCAGTGCCCAGATGGCAGGGTGGGGAGGGCCACAGGGCAACAGTACAGGTCCAGGGGTCTGAGGGCCCGGTGGACCAGTCCCCTCCTGCTGCCTGCTCACACAGGAATCTCTCGCCGGCCTCACCCCTGCTGTGCCTTCTCCCTCTTCCTTCAAGCAGCATGTCCCTTGGTGACTTCCTGTTGGCGTGGCCACAGAGGGCCTCAGTCCTCCTCTGTCACCTGTGGCCAAGGGCCCAACCAGACCACACTTCCCTGGTGCTCCCTACACAAGAGCACATGTCTGTTGGATGCTCAGGCATTTTTTCCGATTCGTAAGATCCAACACCCCAAAGCCTCAGAAGGGACCTCAGTAATCCCTTCAGATGCCAACGCCCCTCTCTATACACGTGACAACACCGCAGGCTGGAAGGGAAGCCACAGGCCTGGTGGCCCCCACCCCCGCCCCCTCTCTTGCTCTTACCCTTGCTGCTTCCTGGGCAAGATGGTGCATCCTCTCAAATCCAGCCCAAAGGAACCAGCCACTCCCAACCACATCCGTCCACTGCACCAGCCTGCAACCTGGAGGCTGGGTGTTCCTGGGCCTGGCAGAAACTACTGGGCCAGGCTTTGCATGGAGGGGCCGTGGCAGGGAGTAACCTTTCTTGTCTTCAAAGGGCCTGGCTTTCCCCAGCCATAAGAGCAGCCCTGGCCCAGTGCTGGAGAACAAGCACATTTTACTCCCAGGACCTCCCCACCCCCAGCCTCCACTCTTCAGTTTGGAGTACCCTCTCCATCTCCCATCCTTCCTGAACTATATACCCAGCATACTGCAAACTTCAGGTGTGGGGTGTGGTAGGAAGAACTCTGAGAATCAAAATACTCAAATCCAAGTCGAGCTTTTCTGGACAGCCTTAGACAAGTCCGTTCATTTCTCAAAGCCTCTTCTATAAACAGCAATGAGTGCTGCCTTGTCTTCTGATGAGTGGAGCACAGCACTCAACTGTCTTATGGGGGGTGGTGATGGTGGCATTGCCTTCCTCTGGTTCCGACAGGAAGCAATGCTGCTCTGGAGAAAGGAGTCCCAGGCCCCCCAAGCCAGGCCCTGAAGAACACATGGCTCAGCTCTCAGATCCCCGCCCAGCTGTATCTTGCAGGGCAGGGCCCCCATTATCTCCCTGAGCCCCAACAGGATGTTGGAATTGCCAAGTCCTGCCAGGTGGCCCACTATGCTGGCCCCACCCTCCTGTGAGCTCCCGCCGCACCTGCTCCTGCCTGGCTAGGCTCACTCATCCTGGGGTACACTTACACCCACACCTGTCGGGCTGAGCCTGGTGCCAAGGCCACCCCAGGCACCACACCTGCTGGGTGACTGCAGAGGGGGGGGGTGTCAGCCACTGGGAGGAATCCAGAGTCCCCATGCCGCTTCCTGCTGGGGCTGCCCCCAGAAGCTCCGAGTCTGCCTCGGTTTGATTTCATCTCAGCAATCCAGACACCAGCTCCTCGTCCCAGATCTGGGAAGTGGCTTGAACAGTGCTCATCTGGGAGGAAAACTACTCTTAAAAATGTAAGTCAGATCGTGCTGGTGCTGTGCCAACACCCTCCTGTGGCTCCTCGTCCCACTTGGAGGACAAGTCACAGCCTTCACACAGTCCAACGCACCCAATCTGTCCGCGCCTGCCGCCATCCTACAAGTCTCCCACTCACTCACTCTCTCCAGCCACGTCAGCTTCCTTGTGCTGCCAGAATATTCCAGACCCATTCCCATCTCGGGCTCATTGCACTGGCTGCTCTTCCTGCCCCCAGAGAGCCCCACGGCTGCTTGCCTCACCACTCGCAGGTCATCATCACCTTATTTCCTGACAGCTTCCCTGCCCGCCCTGTCGAAAATGACACCCACCCCACACTGACCACCACTGCCCCCCACTCTATTCCTCCTCTGGGCAGTTATACCACTAGCCTGCCTGCTTCAGTCCTCTTTCACTGTCTGTGAACCCCATGAGGGAAAGACTCAATGTTCCTTTGGGTCATTGCCGTGTCCTCAACGGTGCAACGCGGTGAGCTCCATGGAAGCACCTTCCCCATCTTGGTGAGAGACAGGAGCCAAGGGTGGGAAGGAAGGAAGGAAGGAAAGAGGGAGGCAGAGAAGGAGAAGAGCTGCAGCACACGGGAAGTCAGTTCCAGGCACGCACAGCTTCTAGAACAGGTAGGATTATGGATCAGTAGTAACGAGACCACTGCTGGCGACCGTGGTGGAGCCTGAACACAGTAACTCTGTACTGAGGCTATGTCACAGTGGAGGGCCTATGGCCCAGGAAGACGCAGTCAGACTTTGAGCCCAGCTGTCTGACAGCAAGAAGAGGTGAGTGCCTGTCCTGACGTCCTCCCAGGGAGACCGTGAGGAGCAAACGAGATCCGATGCATGGAAGGACTGTGGGCCACCGCACAGGGCCCGTGAGAGTTTAGAGTCATCACGAGGACTCAATCTGCCCCACTCCAGGGTATCGCATGGACGGCAGAGATCCTTCTGCGAGGTCCCTGTGCCTTGAGAGGGTGGTTCCTTTCTTGGACAAAAACCAGCTTGGAGCCAAAGACCACCCTTCGTGGAGCAAATGCATCAAATCAGAAATGAGCACGGCCAAGCTGACAGGCCGCGAAGCCTTCCTCCTAAGCACCGAGGTGCCCGACACAGATGTGGCCGGAGGAGGAGATGCAGGTGATCCTGAGTCCTGCAGGGCCCAAGGCACCTGCGGGGGAGGAATCAGACATGGACCCACCTCCCCCACCATCCCTGGGGGCCCGGTGGAGTGGGGTGGAGGGGGGACTACAGCAGGGGCAGGAGCAAGCTCCATTCCCAGAAATCCCAGGCCTCTATCCTCTGTCCAGAGCCTTGCACCAGGGGATATTTCCTGGATGCTCAGCTTCCCCAGAGCTGTGGGGGAAGGACGGACTGGAATGCCCCATCTGTCCTCTCCCTCCTGGGTCTTACAGGGAGTCCTACTCCATCCTCACGTTTCCCTAGTCACCATCAGAAACTCATTTCCTGGAGTCTGTTGAAAGATTCTGCTTCTGAGTTTTCCCTTCCCCCTTCCCGGAACCCCAACTCTCACCCCATCTCCAGCGGCAGCTCCCCACCTCTCCTGCACCCTCTTATCCTTGAAACTGACCCAGCAGCCCCGTGCGCAGTGGCCCTCCGCTGAGCACAAAGCAGGAGACCTTCTTTCCCGCTGGAGGACTAGGGGCGGGCTCCAGGCTGGAAGGTACGAAGCTGTCACTCGAGCTCCACCTTGCCTGGATCACGCTGTGCCGCCCTGAGCAGTCACCCAGCCTCTCTGAGCAGAGCCCTCTTGTGAGAAATGAGAAGGAGCTAGGCAGTTCCTGGGGACCCAGCATCATGTATTCTGTGAGGCACCCCAGGGGGTCAGCAAGGGAGGGCAGAAGAAGCAAGACCCCTGCCCCCGCGCCCCGTGAAAATCCAAGCAACTGCACACTGAGTCTTTTCTCCTCTGAGGGAGGTGTTTCCTGTGGGGAAGGAAATGTTTAAAATCCACTGAGTAAAAGTCGATAGATCCATTGTAACTTTGAAAAGATGCTTTATTTCGGGGTGCCAGGTCATGATCCCAAGGTCCTGGGATGGAGCCCCACATCGGGCTCCCTGCTCAGGAGCGAGCCTGCTTTTCTCTCTCCCTCTGCCTGCTGCTCCCCCTGCTTGTGCTCGCTCAAGCTCTCTCCCTCGCTCTCTTTCTCTCTCTCTGTGTCAAATGAATAAACACAATCTTCAAAAAAGAAAAGAAAAGAAAGAGAAGAGGTTTATGTCATGGCAATGATTCTAGCATTCTGGGGGCACAGTCTGGCCTAAGACCCAGGAACGCCTGAATGTCAGTATCTGTAAATGCATGGTGCTCCCGGGACCTCCACGCAGGCCACTGTCTGCGTTCCTCCACCTGAGGCCTAAACGCTGGGGAATGGTCCTCCAGACTCCCCTGCTCCTTCCAAACAGGCCAAGAGGAAAACCCTTCACGGCAGCCTCTCTCACATCCTGGGCGTGTGGCTCAGCACGGGATTTTCCCAGGTACCGATAATCCTGTGTATTAGGGATCAGACCGATTACCTAAAGCAGCTCAGACAAATAAAGCATAATGTGGGCACCACCAGCTGGGGTGTTCCTGACAAGAGCTCTGCACAGGTTGGAAAAGGAAGAGGGGCTAGCCCTGACCTCCAGCGGTGGGGGAAGCAGGGCAGCTGAGGATCGGGGCCCCACCTCGAGCTGGCGTGAGCTCCAGGTGAGAAGCTCCAATTATCCGACCCCTCTCTTGCAGGTCAGAGCCTCCCCTGCACCCCACAGGGCTCCCCATTTGCTCTCTGGGACCCCAAATGTGCAGGAAGCAGCACATTGCCATAGGGCCCTACCCAGCAGCTATGCCCTCTGCCAGAACATACAGGCTCCACCTCCAGGGAAGGGATAGGGCACCCACAGACTCAGGTCATAAGAGCTTTAAAAGAAGCTCAGACAAAGCCAAGTGCTCTGGGATGTCAGGAAACCACCCGAGTTTCCCAGGGTTTCTCCACCGTCATAAGCTACTTCATCAACACAGGCATTTGTAGCTATAGCTTCCTGGGTTCACTGGCCAGTTTCTCACGCCTAGGAGCCCCCTGGGCTGTGTGTGAATAACCGCTCTTCATAGGTCTTTGTGGGGAAAAAGGTGACAGCAGAAAAAGGCTGGGTGACCTTTAACAAGGCACTTAGCATCTTTGTGCCTCCAGTGTCTTTGTCTCAAATTCAAAGAGGCTGTGTAAACGCTCCCCAAGGCTCTGTCTGGCTTGCAAAGCACCCGACCCTGAGGTCTGGATGGCAGGCCCCTGGCTTGCACGTGTCTCTGAATGCGAAGGGCTGGGGGAGCAGAAGGCCCTTTCCGACCCCTGCCGGGCACACACGGAGAGCTGCTTGCCAGTCTCCCAGGGACTGAGGAGGGCCTGGCCCTCAGGAAATCCTGCCTTCCCTCCCGCTCCCACAGGCCAAGTCCTCTACTGGCGGTTTTATACCATCTTATTTAATCCTCATAGTAAGGCTGTAAGGTAGGGATGTCATGAGACTCAGAGAGGCTGAGTAATTCCCAAGATCACTCATCTAGTAAGTGGCAGCTCTGAAATTTAAATCCAGTCTATTCTAAGCCTAAAGGCCACGTTTTTCTTCTATTCCTTGCTGCCTCGGGATAGGCAAAATGTACAAGGAAGAGAAGGGATCTCCTCATAAAATGCTGCTTATTACTACTGCTGAAACAATCATCTTATACCCCATGGCTTCCAGCAAACACAATCTTGCTGTTCACACATCTAAATCTGGTCACTCCTTGTGCGGAAGGGGAATTGGAGAAATGGCCCGGGGAAAGGAATTCCAACCGAGGAACAGAGTGACCCATGGGACACAAGGTTCCCTAGTGAGATATGTTCTCAAATGGCCATATTGGCTGCTTAAACCTGAAAGTTAAGCCCCAACTTTTAGGACGAATGTATATATCTCAGCCAGTACTCAGCACACACAAACTAACTAATAATCTCCTTCTCCTGCAACTGGCTCCACAAATGAGAACATGCTTGACAGTCCAGAGTTCACCACTGGGGCCTCAGAAACTGGAAGTGTTTTAGCAGAGACCCCTGCTCTGATACCTCAGCAGAGTGGCCCAGGCTGGGTCCAAGTGGGTCTGTTCTGCAAAGACATGGCCTGTGTCTGCCCTGGGAGAATGGCTCATTAACCACCTAGATGAGAAAACTATTACAGGGCGTAAGTCAGAAGACAAAAATCACATCTGTTTTCTAGTTGAGGAATACTTTGTAATCACACTAGGCAAGTCAGGCATTTTTCCTTCAAGGAGAGTACTCAAATCCCCTCCAAAAAATTTTGTTTTAGTGAAATGAATCTCAGGGTCACAGAGCCATAGAGGTCAAAGTTGCAAGGCACTTCGGAACTTGTGCAGTCTGATTTTATCCCTTCAGAAAGGAAGGGCCAAGGGTCACAGAAGGGTAGGAGACTTTCCAAGGCAGCCTGTTCGTAGAAGAGACTGTGAGACTGTGTAGAATCCCACGTGGCCGAGAGACAGCACGAGAAGCGTGGGAGGCAAGGGTGTTGTTAGAGAGCCAGAGTCGGCCTCCTGACTGTCCCTCCTACCCACTGTGCGATCTAGAACCCCATCCTAGCTCCGCTTTCTCACTGGAGAAACAGGCTCACAAATTCCTTCCTCGAAGAATATCTGTGAGTCCCAGCCATCGGACAAACACAGAGCAGGAGAGGAGGGGTCAGTAAACAGTATTACCAGCTGAGTGACAGACCAGGCGCTTGTATGGCCTTAGAAACAAGCAGCTCAAGGTCCACAGCTAACAGAGCTGACCAGGATGTGAATTCTTATTTTCCAAACAGCAAACCTCATTTCTGTCCACTTCACCAAAGCGGAGGCCAAATCTGGCTTCTAGTCAAGACAGACCGGAGATGCATAACTAAGACCCACAGGAAATCCAAAACCCTCGTTTTCGTAAGAGAAGGCAGAGATCTCCATATCGCAGCCAAGTTAACTTTTATGACTCAAGTTGGTTGGGGGGGAAAAGGCACATGAATCAAAACAGGGATGTGGACGTGGTTGGGGAACAAATGAATGGTACCCGAAGACAAGGCGTTTTACACAGTTACAGACCAGTTCACCTGGTAGGGGAGGGTCAGGGACTATTCCTCTCTCTCACCTTCCACCTGGCTTCCGAAAAGCAGCCCAACACCATTTGGACTGTCCTCTTCCAGAGGACTTACTGAGAGGGAGACAGTAGAAGGTCAAGAGGGGAGAAGCAGAAGGAAGGGAGCCCATCGCCACCTGTGGATCAGGAAGCGGACCGGGCCCCTGTGGGCTCGGCTCTCACTGTCCACAGCAAAGGATCCTGGGAGGTTGGCTCACAGGCCCTCTGGTCCCAAGGACCATGCATGTTGGGCCACACCACAGTGCCGCTCCAGGAGGGAGTCTGGAAATGAAAAGCAATAGCATGGCGTAATGATGTATGTCAGGGAAGGATGGCCAACATTCCTCTCCAGGGAAGAACTGTCCTTTTCTTTGACATTATGTCATCACTCCTTCGTTGGGTATTAATATGCCCTTTTAATGAAATGACATGATGGTAGAGCTGGCATCTGACAGTTTCTTTTTTATGTCCATGCTTCTCAAAATAAAAAGCTGGCAACCTTGGGATAGTCTCTATGTTCTTAAGCGTAACTGAGTAGCCCATGTAAAGTCTAGGAACTGCTCACCTCGTCCCTCATTCTGGGAAGTTAAGGCCCAGAGAGGCCAGGCTTGTAATGGCCACAGCTCCCTACATGGAGCTTTGGGTGTATCTGCCACTCCCATCAGGGACAGCCCAGGGCCAAGAAAGGGTAGGGCCCAAGGGATAGACACAAGGTCCCTCAGGGCTCTAAGAGCTCCACGGTACCCATCAGAAGAGCAGGAGACAGGAAAATGGATCCACTTTCAGGACTCGGGGCCATACAGAGGGCCCTGAGTTCCCAGCCTCACTGACAGCTTCTGAAGTCCTCATTCCTACTGCGATACGAAGTGCCCAGAACCAACGCAGCTGCAGCCACGGCCCCACACCATCAGTAGGGGGACAAGCGGGGAGAAGGAACCTCCCAGCATCCCCCGCAGGTGGGAGGAACTACTTGGGTTGACGAATGCCCACCATATCAACAGACAGAGCAATGCGACGTGAAAAGGGGAGTAACCTGTGAGTAACCTCAGCAACGGCTCAATGCCCCGAATGACACAGACCACGTCCATCCCCTTGGCTTGCCACCCTTTCCTTCATACCTAACCTTGTGCACGGAGATGCACGCTCTCCATCAACCCCCGCGACACATCCACCGCTGGAGGCCAGGGTCTTGGCCCAACTTGTTCACTGCCTACCCTCAGAGCCTGGGGCCTGCCTTGCACATGCTAGGGGCTTAACATTATGCTAAAAGAATTATCAGACAATTTCTGGGTTTTGTTTTGTTCTGCCTTGTCTTCCCACTGTTCATATTTTCTGGAGTCTCAAAATCCTCCTCGGTTCCCACTGTCTGCTGCCTAGAACCCCTCAAGGCGGGCTCTTCAGGCCTGTCTGCTGCTTTCCAGGCTGCTCCCTGAGCTGGCTCTCCCACTGGATTTCCCTGATAGGACTTGGTCCTCCTTAGCACCAACCTCTGTGCTAGCCGTTCCCACTCCTGGGACACCTACTCCATTGCTCTCCCTCAATCAAATTGCGGGGAGCCAGTGTACGTCCTCTCCCTGGCCACGGCCCGTCCAGCTCTCCCTACTATCGGTTCCTCTCACCTGTCACCAGACAGGCAGAGGCCAGCAGTCTAAGCTGTCCTTTAATCCACGCATGTCACGTTGTCCCCATTAGCCTGAAAGCAACTTGAAGTCAAGGCTCAGGGTGTCTTGGCATACAGCTAGCGATTAATAGATAGCTACTGATCGAGTGAACTCGAAATCTGCTTCGTAGGCCCTGGAAAAGCAAGCCCCCTCCCAGGCACCGCTGATATCCTGACTAAACCAGGCCAGTTTCCACAGCGTGAGGCCAGCACCAGCTCCCAAACCGTCGCGCCTCGGCAGAGCTACGTTTTCAAACACAAACACCGAATCCCAAACGAGATCAGATGTCATGAGGCTTCGGAGAGGCACATGCTTCACCAGACACGTCAGTCAAAGAAGATGAATGTTCTTGTTTACAAAAGGATTTGTCCCACTCCAGGAAAATTTCCACCACGATTTAGGACCTAATCCAGCATGCGCCGGTAGACCTCTCACCGAATGAACGTCGTTCTGCCGCTTCCATTTGCTGAACGCGGGATGGGGTTTGTCTGTAAGGTCAAAAGACTGGTCCCAATTAGGTGGTCCTACTGCCTTTCCCAAGCCGCAATATGACCCCCATTCAGGAAACCGAGGCCCAGCAAGTCCGAGAGACCTCAGGAGGAAAGACAGATGGCCAGAACACCGGGCCTACGGTGCACTAGGGAGCAAGCAATGGCGACGGCCACCCAGCATGGGCGCCTGGGCTCAGACGTCCGGGGCTCCGCAGAGGTGCCCGCCTCCCCGTGCTCTGACTCCGCACTGGCCTCGGGGAGGCTGGGCTGGACTCTGAAACCTCAGCCTCCTGTGCTCCTGAGTTCCCACAACCCTCATCTGGATCTTGGTTTCCAGCACAGCGGCCAAATACAAGACAGTCTGCACTGGCTGTGAATGTGAAGTAATAACAATGATTCAATGACCGGGGGAGAAACGAGGGGACTTCTATTTCTAACCGGTTCAGATGACGGCTTCTCCTTCTGGATCCCTGATGGGAGCCAGGAACAGTGAGCACCCCTGCACCGCAAAGCCTCCGCTCTCTACTTGGCACCCCTAGACCCATCATCAATCCCCTTCCCGTGACCTGGGACCCCTCCAACGCTGGGCGGCAGGGAGACGCTCAGCAGCTGTGAGAACCTTCTTTCTCAAAGCAGGTTTTTCCAAAATTATATCAGGTTTCCTTCTACCCCAGCTTGTCAGCGGGGGACTCTTTTGCCTAACATGGTTGAGGAATGTCTTAGAAACTGGTGTGATTCAGTCTGGCTTCAGAGGAGGTTTTCCACCCAGACAGAGCACACGGAGTGTCTGGAGAGCCGTGGCTCACTACCCCCAGGGGCACCCGCACCCTTGCCCTGGCTCCGGACCTCAGTCACCAGGGCACACTTGAAAATGTGGCAGGTCCAGCCCTAAGATGAAATTAGATGTAGAAAACACGTCGAAAGGAAGCTTCGCATCCCCCCACCCAGGATTGTGAGATGCCAAACCTAATTCCAGTGCACCCAGTATAAATATTGAGGAGCTACTAGAGAAAGTGAATCAAAAGCTGAAATCTCAAAAGGCACACCCCTTTCTTCCAGAACAGAGGACAAAGCCATTCAGCCTTCTCTTTGGATGGAAATTGCTTTTCCCCTCCTGCCTGTTCAGACTAGCCTCCTTTTGCAAATACAGACCATAATCAACAGACAGGGGCCCAAGACAATTGTTAGAAAATGCAGTTTGCAAAAATGTCTGCAATCTGAATGTCAAGTTTACTAATGAATTACTACTCAACTGTTGTTAGTTCTGTACACTCTCCCCTGAGAACCCACAATCTCCCTTGGACGAAAAACATGCTTTCCCTCCATTAGTGCTCCATCTGCTGTGCTCAGGAGGGCCACACCAGGTGGGCATGGGGACAAAGATAACACAAGGGGGAAGCTTCCTTTGAATCGCACAGGTCTCCTACTGTAAAGATCTCACAACCTGGGGCCCCTGTCTGAACACTGTGGTCATCACCTGAGCAGGCATCCCGAGAGCCCTGCGCTTCCATAGTAACAGTCAGTCCAGCCCCAAGAACTCCCAGAGGTGGGACATCCTTTCTGTGGGCAGCTCTAGAAGGAAGATCGGATAGTTGCCTCCAATCCCAGTCTCTGTTTTTCTTCTCCTGCTATGGCTGCTTTTCGAACCATAAGTCTGACAGAGATAGTTTTTAGCATTTCTTAGCATTGACATATCAAAGGTGAAAAGCTAGCCAAGGAGAAGGGACATAGAAGTTTCTGGGGATACGGGCAACATTCTATTTCTTGACCAAGTTGGTGGTTCTAAATGGCTTGTCATCATTATTCACTACTTTGTACTTTTATGTTTATGTACTTTTCTGAATATTTGTTTTATTTCACTATTTTTAAAAAGACGTTAAAAATACATCAGCCAAATGGTTCTTAAGGGACCCATCATCATCACCCACATTTATTAAATATCTTTTGGCACAGGACAGAAGACTCAGATTACAAATGACTCTGTGTCACAGTCCTGGACAACGGAACCAAGAACCAGAGCAAACTTCATTGAAAGTCATGGGTCTTGGGGCACAGCCAGGAGCTAGTCACCAGCCAGAAGGAAGACGTCAAAGCAGAGGTCAAAGGCAACCAACATAGCCATAGAAGGGATGGGCTAGAACCCCCAAGAGGACTTGTCAGTACAGCAGTTGATATTGGTTCAGGTTAAAGACTGTGCCTATAAACAAGGTCACAGGGAAGGGGGTGTGTTTTATGGTTTCTACCTGCCACAGAAGGTCATAAGATGAAGTAGGCAGGGCCCTGGCCATCAGAGAAAGAGTGAGCCTTCCACTCACTGCACTGCTCCCCCAGCCCTTCCCTGCACACACCTCACACCATCATAAACTCATCACTTTGCTCATGTCAGATTCATTACCTCTCCCCTTCTTCCCAAATCTCACAAGTTCTTCAGGATGCAGTTTAAAAGCCACTTCGTCCATGAAGCCTCTCTAGATCTCTTAATTAAAATTAGCATCTCCCACTGGTGTTTGTTCAACACTTACTCTCTGTTCCCTAAGAGAATTACTTGCTGCTCTGGTTAGGAGCCCTCATTGCATTCGCGCACTGTGGATCTATCCATCATTCCCCCAGCTAAGAATCTTGAGGTCAGAAACCTGATTGTCTTAGTTTTTATAAATACAGAATATAAACATATTATCTGTAGAATCTATTCCTTAAGATTTTATTTATTTATTTGAAGGAGAGAGAGCAAGCATGAGTTGGGGGGAGAAGCAGAGGGAGAGGGAGAGAGAGAAGCAAACTCAGTGGGTCTTGGTCCCAGGACCCTAAGATCATGACCTAAGTCAAAGGCAGACACTCAACCGACTGAGCCACACAGGTGCCCCTATGGAATATATTCTATACTGGAGGCATATGTGTGTATGTCTACATTCTTATTCTACATCTAGCGCTCTGCCAAATGCATATGTAGTAGGTGTGCAACAAGCAATCAGTGTTGATTAATAGACAGGTTTAAGAGGAGGCAGGCCCAGCATCTAAGACTCAGGTTCTCTGGGTTGTCAAGTAGCGCACAGAGCCTGTGGTGGGTGGGGAGGGCGGGGGAAGGTGTGAGTGTCACAGATGTCACGCAGAGCCTTCCAAAATCCACTTCTCTCCACCCCCAATTCTATCTCCCTCGATGGACGGCCTGCACCGTCCACACTTGCTCTAGTCCTCCATCCATTCCCACACCAAAGCCAGAGAGACCTCACAAACTCTAGATCACCCATATTATGCCTGTGCTTTAACTCTTCAGTTAGTTCCCACTGTTCTTAGGGTAAAGTTCAAAATCCTCAGCATGGCCTTCTGAGATGCTCTTATATGTCTGGTCTTTGCCTGGCTCCTTGATGTTCCAGCCATACTGGACTTTCTTCCATTCCTTCAATGAGTGGTCCTCCCCTCTGACTCATGGATTTGCATGTGCCATTTCTTATAACAACCGTCTCTAACCAGTCATTTTCTAGACCTCCTACCCATCCCCAAGATCTTTCTCCAGAGAGCCTTCCCTAATACCCCCTCCACCTCCATCTCTGTGCGGTCCCCTGTAACACTCAAGGCACCTGCAAATACTTGTTCACAGTCTCTTTCCTTCATTAGGCCAGGGGTTGGCCAACTATTTCTGTAAAGGGTTAGACAGTAAATATTTTAGGCTCTGTGGGCCATACGTGGTACAGTCCCTATGGCAACTACCCAGCTCTGTCATGATAGAGCACAAGTGGCCATAGACAACATGCAAACAGAGCAGAGAGATTCTGTTCCAATAAAATTATATTTATGGACATTGAAATTTGAATTTCATATAATTTCACATTTAAAATAAATAAAATATCCTTCATTTAAAATTTTTTTCAACTATTTAAAAAATGCAAAGACCATTCTTAGCTCACAGGCCATACAGAAACAGATGGCAGGCCAGACTTGGCGCATGGCCTGTACTCTGCCAGCTCTTGACAAAACTATAAGTTCCATGGAGAGAAAGAGAAACTATGCCTTGTTCACGGATGTATTCCCCCAGCACAGGGCCTGATTCCTAGAAGGTGATTCATAAAAATTTGTTGAATGTCTTGATATGTGGATGAGAGCACTGTTTCCCAGTGTAGACTCTGCAGAATGCCAGTCCAGTGGGAAACACTACGCAGAAAGGATTCTCTTACCAATGAAATCCGTCAAGGTTACAGTTCCCCTTCCTGGAAATTTCCCATGTTTAGTGCATAAAGCATATCAAAAGCTAAGAACCAGTCAAGGAACTTGTTTAACTTAGACTAATATTGTACTTCCCAAAAAACTCATTTGACCAAAGAATTTTCTACAGTAACCCAAACCTACCAATATCCATGGGCAGCCCCATTAGAAAGTAGGACAGTGAGGACAAAAGGCAAGAACTTACAAAAACAATCCTTAGACCTCACTGTGCATCAGAATCTCCTGGGAGACCTATTAAAACAGAGATTGCAGGGCCCCACCCCAAAGCTGCTGCTTTAAGAAGTCTGGACTGGGGCCTAAGAATTTATATTTGTCACAAGTTTTCAGCTGATGCCGATGCTTCCAGTCAGTCTGGGGTCTCCACTTTGAGGAACACTGATCTTGTGGGGGAAAGATCCCTCAAGGAATAAGTGCTGAGGTTTCCTCCTCCTTCCTATGACCCAATTCCCAAGAACACCCCAACCTGTCCACCTCCTCATGCTGGTACAAGCGTTACTGAGGTACAAGAGGTACTGAGCCATCTTCCTAGCATCAGGGCAAGGCACCTGTAATGTTGCATTATGTACCCCCCAAAATATGTTGAAGTCCTCTTAACCCCCAGTGCCTGTGAGTGTAACTTTATTTGGAAATAGGGTCCTTGCAGATGCAGTCAAGTAATCCAGTATCACTGGTGTCCTTACAAGAGGAGAAGAAAGAGATCCAGGGAGGAGGATACCATGTGAGGACAGACACAAAGGAAGAAGGTCAATGACCACAGAGGCAGAAACGGATGTGAGGCAGCCACAAGCCAAGAAATGTCCAGGATAGACAGCCATGACCAGAGCCAGGAAGAGGCAGGGAAGATTCTACCCTATAGGTTTCACAGGAAGTACAGCCCTGCAAATCTCTGATTTTGGACTTCTGGTCTCCAAAACTATGAAAGAATAAATGTCTGTTGTTTTAAGCCACCCAGTGCATGGCAAACTTTCCCTCAAATACGGTGTTTCTTGACATCACAGATATGAGAATCATATAACACACACATACACAGGACCCAGTGGAAGCTCTGGCCAAGCCTTAACCTTGGTGGATGTCCACAGGACTTCAGGGGAATGATGGGCCTCAGCCCTCTGATCCTGTGGCCATCTCTGGATCATTGCTAGCTGATGGGTATTTGTGCTGGGGTCACTCTTTGGAAATTAGATGATCTAACTAGTAAGATGTTCTGTTGGATTCCTGCCCTGGGGCTGGTTTTGGCAAAAAGCATGTGAGTTTTTTTTGTTTTGTTTTTTTTTTTTTTGGTCTGAAAATGTCAATGAATCAGTTAAGGAGATTTGGCTTTCCTCATCCTGGTTCCACTGGTACTATTTCTTTCTCATTGAGAGACACGCACAAAGAACTTCTCAATGACAAATAAAGAGCTTCCTTTCCTCTGGTCTGAGCTAGAAATGCCTTCTCTAATCGACACAGAAACAACTAAGCAGTAGATATTTCCACAGCCTGAGCACCCTGGTTTTAGCCACAAATTATATCCCTCTCCTTCTGGAAAAATAAGGGGTATAACATTTATTCTCCAAAGGCGGAGACATAGTTATGCATCCAAGGAGCACATAAGGGAGCCAAGAAAGGGAATGTGGATAGAGCTTGTCATTGTTGATGGAGAGAAAGGGCATGCCAAGGGATGGGGACTCTGTATTCTCAAGCTTGGAGGCCACAGAATGAAAAGCCAGAACCAAACACCTTCCTTGGCTCTCCAACCCATGCCAACCCAGGGCTGGCTGCTCACATGGATTCGATGTGAACTTGAAAGCCTCTGAGTCTTTTACACATAGGCCAAGGCCACGTTTTCTGCCACAACAGATCATGAGATTTTCAGGATGCAATCTCCCACTTCAAGACCCTTGAAAAATAAGAGAGGGGTCTGATTCTTTGAGATGGGTGGAGCACGTGCACGCACACACCCCACCCCCCCAGAACTTGAGTACTCCATCCATCATACCTTCCAAAGACAGCATCTAATCTCAAATATCTAATAGTTCCATGAACAACACATCAGTCTCTGGCTGGAAGAGAAGACTTCTGGAACATCCACCTCCCGGGCACCAACCAGAGTTAAGAATTAAATCAGTTAGAGGAATGGCATGTTATTGCAGAGTATCCAAGCCCTGGGTTTACAGATTTGCTTCATTTTATGTATGTTTTGTTTTGCATCAAAATCTCATGTATAGCAGATTAACAAACTTTTCAAACACTCCAGTTTTTGAGCAACAAAATAATAAATGCTTAGCAGGGGGGTTGGGAGAATTTTGTGATGTTAAATGTTTCTGGAACATTACTACTAACTTATAAAGCAGTTACCATGGCCAGGTACGAATCTAAGTAGCCCACATATACTAACACTTTTCAGCATTATGACAACTTAACTAACAACTCCCATTCTGCCAAAGAGGATCCAGGGGCACAGGGAAGTCAAGACCGTTGCCCATGGTCACACAGCCAATGAGCCACTGAGCTGAACCCAGGCAGGCTGGCTGTGAAGTCTGCGCTCTAATCACGGGGACCTTGCCCATCTCCATAGGATGTCTCGGGGGGTAGGAATGGAGGCCCAGGCACTCATTCCTCAACACTCTACCTGTGCACCACCCAGAGAAGGAATTCTCACAGCGTGTTCTCATACAATAAAATGTAGCCTCTCCTTCTAGGAGTTGAAGATCTGTCAAAGCAAATACGAAAAATGCCCCCAAATTAAATAAAAGTAGAAGGTGATACTGGAAGAGAGAGCATGGCGGAGGCCTGTTAGGTGGTGGGAGACAGTGTTCACAGGAGAGGCTGATGTCATGAAGGCAGTGGGCCTCTGCCTGGCCTTGAAAAGTGAGCGCAGTGAGGGCCTCCTTGTTCTTTCCCTCAACAACCCATTAGCATCCTCCGTCCGACCCCCTACAGGCTTAATTTCACAGGTGTTTGCAGATGTATTTGTTTAATGCCAGAGGCCCTTGCTAGACCATGAGCTCAGGAGGAGAGGCGATGGATTACTATGTGCACCACAGGACACCCAGGGCCCAGAGAAGAACAGGCACAGGGGTCGTATTTATTGAAGAATGAATGAATGAATGAATGAATGAATGAATGAATGAATGAATGTTGGAAAGGTGGTGGTTGCCTCCTGAAGGAGTGAATGTTACATGTAAAGACAGCGCCCAGATCTACCTACCCACGTAGCCGTTCCAAACCCTTGCCACCCTCACCTGAGTTTTCTCTCCTGAGGGAAGTTTTCAAGACCATGACAGCTCCCCTAATCCCCTTCCCCAGTTCCTATAGTGCTTCGGTTTAGCCTTATGCAGTGAGTATCTCCACAGGCCTGCCTCTTCCTTCATGTCTGTGCATGTCTAGGGGAGACCTGGACATCCAGTGGGTGCTAAGACCAAGTCCTTCGATGGCCTGTTGCGGAAAGCCTCTCTCACTGTCCTCATTTATTCCCATCAGCCAACTGTCAATCAGTCCACACCCACCCCTAGAAACATGCATATCAGGTTGGGGCCCCCCTAGCCCGGCGGTATGGGCTGCCTCTTGTCTTTCCTAGGCAGAAGGACTTTTCCTGCTCAAAGCAGAGCCACGATCCTTAGTTCCCCAGGGCTGACCCAGGTCGCTAAAAGCCCTAACTTTTCCAACAGTTGCAAAGGCACAAGGGCATTTAGAAAGGCATGAACCTCTGCTGGGCCCTGCATCCTGAGTGGAAGCCTCTCGAACACAGCACTTCAAATAAGGGCTGACATGGGTCACGGGCTCTCTGTCCAGTCAGGGCCTCGGCTCCTGTGATGAAGAAAAGATGGGGAGAAGAGCCAGGTGTGGGGCAGAGAGAGCCACGACATGTCTCTGACCTCAGCACAACCAGACAAGGCCGGCAGGAGGCAGCTCGGAAGCTCCCACAGCACCTAACAGAGCGGGCTCTCAGCCAACCCCTGCTGATGGACCTGCTGATGGCTCTGCCCCCTGTAAGCCACTGCCCAGCAGAGACTCAAGGAACCAATACCGCAGGCCTCTCCCCAGAGTGTTTGCTGCCTGACCTCCCCCCAGGGCAACGCTTTCAAAACCTTCCCCCACAGAGCAATACACTCGCTGTGTGTTGTGACCTGGATGCGTCTAGGACATAAGTAATTGCAACAACGAACTCATGAAACAACACCTAACCTTATTACCAGGAATGTACTCTTATATCTTGTTTTCTTTCTTTCTTTTTTTTTTTTTTTCAGCATTGGTTGTGACCTGCTAAATTAACTTTATAATCCACTTACAGGTTGCAGCCAGAACTTGATAAATTCTTCTTGGGGGAATTCAGCTCTGTCATGCGGCACGCTCCATCTCCAAGCACAGTGCACAGCAATTCTTTCCAAAGGAAGAGCTAGACAGCCGTCTACTGCAGGTGAGTGGCATGGTGCTGTCCCAGTCTGGACGGTCCCTGGGACCCTCCCCTAGAACTTGGAGCCTGGCTGGAGCACTGAGGCGTGGAGACTGGGTACCAGCTGGGAGCTAAGGACTCGAGAGTCCAGATTCAGCACTCATGGGAGGCAAAAAAGT
Organism: Mustela nivalis; assembly: GCF_964662115.1. Taxonomy (NCBI): domain Eukaryota; kingdom Metazoa; phylum Chordata; class Mammalia; order Carnivora; family Mustelidae; genus Mustela; species Mustela nivalis. The sequence continues at coordinate 138,049,485 of NC_139021.1, forward strand.
GAGAGCAGGCCTTTAGAGTCTGCTGGAAATGAGTCCAAAGCCTAGCTCTGCTAGTTACTAACTCGGATGGGTTCTTAAGCTCCAAGGAGCCTTGGTCCCCTCACCTGGGAAGGGGACTGTTAATACCCACCACAGAGGGTAGCTAGGAGGGTCAGATGGGAGGCAGAAGGCACTTGGCAAAGTTCCAGAACTTGTCATACCGACTCCTGCGGACCAGCAGTAGGAGGCCTATGCTGCCCCCTCTAGGCCTGCCCCAAAACCCGCCAAGGGCTTTCCCTGGTCCTCTCTGTGTCTCCATATTTCACAGATTCTGCCACCTTCAAAAGAAACAGCAGGACTCTCTAGCACATGGCTAACACTCAGTAAGTCTCTGAACCAAGCAGGCAAAGGCCTGGAGTGTTCCCCAATAAGTCATCCATCACAGAGCGTCCTTTTGAAAAGGGTGTTTCATACAATCCCCTCCGGGGCCAGCGGTCGATAAAGTCCGTTGCATAAATTTCACTCCCTCAGTCTCCTCTGCTATCTCTGCACACAGAATAATGCTCTACTCTCTGTGGAGGGGAAAGACATGGACGGCAAATCCCAACATGGCTTCCCCGAGGCCTCCTGGGTGACTCCTAGGGACAGAGCCTGCCCGTCACTGCCTACGCTGCCTTCTGAGGGAGCAGTGAGTTCTCCATAAAGGGCGCAGACCCCTCACGACGAGGAGGCCCCTGTGACGAGAATAAGTAGCGGGGCTGGGGCGAGAAAGGGCAGGCACGAAGTGAACCCCGACCTCGGCCTGCAGGGTTGGCGCGGCGTGGGACAGCAGGGGACCCTCAGAGACTACGCGCCTCCGATGCCCAGGCAGGAAGGGACCCTACAAAGACGGCACCTCGAGGCACTGCAGGCTGATTTCCCTCAAGCTGTCCACAGGAAAACTCACTCCTAGAAGAGGCTAATAGGTCATGACAGCGCCTCGCTTCAGATATAATGGCCCCCGTCCCACTCGGGTCTCTGTGGGCCAGCCTGTGATAGAATTTCCATTCCTTGCTGTGTCTTGGTTACGGGAGAAAAATGTGTGTCTGAAGAAGCGGGGAAGTGGGGGTCAAGAGGAAGCCAACAAAGCTGAAAGACCTTGAGTATCCATAAAAACCATCGGTGATTTTAAAACTTCATAAAGATGATGGGTCTCTGTGAGCTGGAGGTTCTGCCTGGGATCTGAGCTCCATCTGCGGGAACAGCTCCTGGCAGGCAGCGGGTTCTGAAATCCAAGTTTCTCGGGCAACACAGCAAAGTGAGCTCCCCCAGCTTGGCCACTGAGGGTGAAAACAAGACCCAGGAAAGAAGACTTCGTGTTCTTCTCACCTCGCCACCAGCCTCCGAGCTGCCAGAAATGCCAGACCATGGTTACCGAACATATGGAAACACGGATATGCAGTTCTGGAGCCAGCAGTGGGTGGATATGTACAAGGAGGAGGCAGAGGGGCCTCACCTCTCCTGCCTTCCAGAAAGCAACAGCGTTCAAGGTCTAGAGGTCCCGCAAGGCCCCACACTCCACCAGCGTAGTGCGATGGAGGGTGTCGCACCAAACCACCCAACTGGCGAAGTGTCAGAGCTGGGAGAAGGGTAGGTATTTTAGGGACCCCTTAGACCAGGGCTTCCAACCACACTCTATACCTTACACCTTTGCTGTGGGCACCTGTCCTGAGTATTGGGTGCCACTAGCCTCCAGTCTCTAGCAACCGAATGCTAGTGGCACTGGTCCTCCCTCCTGAGTTGTGACAATTAAAACATCTCCAGACATTGCCAAATGTCCTTAAAGGGACAAAATCACCGCCCATTGAGAACCACCCATCCATCCTGGCAATTCTCAGAGCAGATTCCAAGAAACAGTATTAGTTCAGTAAGCTCCCGATAACACAAAGATTTCATGATCAACTAAGATTGGGAATCACTGCATACAATACTTGCATCCCCTGGGGATGGTGATTCCGACATTCATATATTAAAGGTCCTAAAAAGTTCTGCAGTAGAAAAAAAAAAAAATAGGATAACCTGGTTTAATCTAGTGTTTGGCAAACTTTATCAAACAAAACCCTCTATAACCTATTCGCATCTTTCAGAGTAATGCTCCAAAGACTGTATTGTGAGATTTTGGTCCATGTGGTAATGTGTACATGTGTGGGGGCAACCATCCCTTCTAGTGACCAGATGAATGGAAGCAAGAAGCTGGTCATATTTGTAAGTATCATTACCAGATGAGTGGCAGGGCCACGGCCCTGTCTAGAAGCCTGGGGTCCTGAGTCTGAGTCTACTTCCTCCGACAGACGTGATCTAGATGCTGTTCACAACATAGGAGTCCGCCTTCTCATGATCATGTCACAGTTTGGCTCTCTCACCACCATTCAGATCATCCACCCGGGAAGCTACAGTTAGTGAACTACCAGTATGAACATTCCCCCAGAAGACCAAACAAAGCAGGTGCCTTCTGCAGGCAGAGTAGACGAGGACCCCATTTGGTAAGGGCCATCACCAGGGGAGGATGCCAGGAAGGATCACTTAATATCAAATCCGCGGACTTGACCAGCCCATGAAAGTGCAATTCCCATTAGAGCCACTCAACCTAACCCATCTCTGTATCAACACAATGCACCTTTGTATCATGGTTGGCACAGAGCGGGCCTCAAAACAGGCTGATGGAAGGAATATGTCAGCCAGGAAAGGTCAAGCCTCCACCACTGCCATGCCTTGGTTAAAATTCACAGATCATCAATAACAGAGTAAAGCCTCCCTACTCCCCTCTATCCTGTCTCATGGTTTTCTTGGGTCATATTCCACTCTGGCCTTTCTGGGCTGCAGAGAACTACTCTTTTTAGGGACAGCAGTTGTACCCTCCAGTGAAGTGACCACCATCCTGTCCATCTTGGTACTTGCATCCATTCCAAGAGATAAGAGATCACTTTCCAGCTCTGATCAGCTGGTCCAGTGGCCCTTCTGAAGGCAGCACGTCAAGGTACAGTTTCCTGTCCCTCTTGGACACCCCCTCCCCACACATGCAATGACTGATCGTTAACTCCCCTGATGGTCTCAGCTGCCAAGACCAAACATTGGCTCCCATTCTCAGATTGCAAAACTATCAAATAATAGCCAGAAGGAAAGTGTTGATGGTGTGACATTCTACAATTTTGCATGAGGACTGAAATAGAATCGTACCTCTAAGCCTCTGGTGTCCCAGGGATCCTCTTTCAGCCATGGGGAGCAGAAGAGGAGCCCAGGAATTGCTCGAGGTCTTTTGTGGCTTTCCAAGCAGAGGGTGTTAAGGATAGGGGAATGGGGGAGAGGTCTGAGTTGGAAGGCAGACCTGGGGCCCCTCTCCTGGTTTACCACGGCTCCAGCCAGTCTGAAGAATACAGAGGTGACCACAGGCCACTGAGCTCAGCCAACAGCTGCAACAGGAATGCAGCAGCAACTGCTGGATGTCTGCGGCTTCTTCCTGGAATCTGTGCTGCGAGAAAACTGCCAGCAAAGGGCGCAGAGGACTGGGAAAGCACACGGCAGGTCTCGCCCACTTCCACGGTTCCAGACTCAGAGAGCCACAGCTTCACTCCCTCTCTCTCCTCCCCTACCCGCACCCCGGCACCACTGAGGTACTGTGGTGCAATAATGCTTACAGTGAAGCCAAAGGGACTTTGCCTTCTGGGGGCTTATTTATTGCTTTGCACAAAATGTGCAATAATCGCCTAGTGTTCTTTCCCTCAACCCATTTGTATCGGCGCCACACTAGGCCCTGAGCGTCGGGTGAACCAGACAGAGAAAGGTCCTGTTCCGGTGCTGATGGATTCTGTGATGATGCCTCCCACCTACAAGCAGGTGTCCTGATTTCACTTCCTCATCCCACAACTGCCGAACTCAAGTACAGTCCTCAAGGGTCAGACTCAGAACTTGAAAATGGGAAGAGGCCTTGGAGATTAGCTTTGGCGTCACCGTCACACCAAGGAGCAGACCAACAGCCAAAAATAAAGAGACTCACTCATCTGGTCCAAATCCCTTTAGTGACCAATGAGAAAATGGAGCTCCAGCAAGTGAAAGTTATCGTCAGGTGGGGAAATGGTGGCCAAGCTGGCCAGAAGGCAGAGAACTCAAAAGGCTCTCACCTTCAACCCAGAGTTTTCCTGACCCCATCGTTTAAAAGGTGGAACATTCTGGTACAACTTACGTGTGGAACAAACATTCTGGTACAACTTAAGCAACAAACTATTCAGCTTTCAACAATTTTTAAATTATCAAGCAAAAGGCAAAACTAACACAGAGGGACGAGGGTTGGGGTGAGGAAGAGGGCCAAGAAAGGTGTGAGGCAAGGGATTAAGCTAGGGTCACAGAGGGGTCAAGGTCAGAGATGGAGAGTGTCAGGGTGGGAAAAGATCAGTAAAGTCTCTTCACTGTAAGAAGGAAGCAATGGCTTTGTATTTCAAAACTAAGGAAGCCCAAGTGCTCGGAAATCAGACCACAATCATTATGTCTGCTTTTATCTTCCATAAAAAAGTGACTTCATTTTTTGACAGATGATTTTGACATCCCAGTCCACACAGTGGCATCAGGCAGAGTGAAGCACCATGTCTTTGCCATCCCAAACCTGGATCCCAATGGCCATCTGTGCCATTTTTCCCATGGAAGAGCTGAGTGCTAGGATACTGTACTGCACCAGGACCAGTATCCTTCCCTCCACAATGGGGGAGAATGGTGGGCCCCTGGCCCAGGATTCTGGCTCTGGACAGCCTGGAATAGACTTGCATAAGAGCAGAACTGGGAAACGTCATGTTCTGGAGAAGCAGCCATTACTGGGAACCCCGCTCCCCACAAACACCTTGAGCCCCTCCTCGGGATATCAGCTCAACCGTCTCCTCAGTGTTTGTGAGTCATGACGAATGTGAATTCTTTCACATGAAGACATTCCACATTCAACAATAGCATCTACCAACGTCCTTAAAACCCCAAAAGACCAGGGTGTGTTCGCTCCCACTCCTGGACCCCCTGGCCCAGCACAGGCTACTGGAAAGCAGGTGGCTCGCTGGCATGTGTGCTATCGAGTAGATGAATAATAGTAATGCACCAGGTCCCCATGTCCTGTACAGGAAGACAATGATGTTGCCCTTGTCTTCAAAGCTGACAGGAGTTGCCCCGATATTATTTGTCAATGGTGAGGTCAGGAATGGAGTCAAGGTTAGCAATCCAGAGACTAATCCAGGAGAATGACTCAGTCGGTGCCTCCTAAAGGGGCTATTCTCACGTCCCCCTCACAATCTTTGCCCTATCCCCCTGCCACCTATACTATTAACAACAGCTTTTTAAGTGAACTCATATTTTAAATTAAGTAAATATCTTTCATGAAACCCTGTAACATTACCATATGTAAAAAACTGGTATTCCTTATTTAAAAAAAAAAAAAAAAAAGAAGCCGATAACCTTCAAAAGAAACACAATGCAAAACAAATCCAGATCATGTGATTCCGGCTAGATGCTACCACTGGCGAAGGCTCTAGCCTGAGGGTGACTGTGCCTTTGTTCAACATGACAAGGGTGAGTGTTGAGAGATGCTCTAAACACCAGAATGGGACCTCAGCCCTCAGATCACCAGAAAGACTAGAAGAAGACTGAAAAGGAACGATCTTCCTCCTGAGACTCAAGTGCACGGATAACAGGAAGGTATCTGGCACAGTGCCCATGGTGGGCTTCCCCCAGTGTGGGGGGAAGGATGTCTGTCAATGTCCAGATTCCGTAACAGCCGACAGCCATGACTTTTGCCAAAGAAACCAGGCGCAAGGGAAATAAACGTTCAACCGATGCTGGATTGCTGGCTGATGGAGGTTTACCAGGTTTCTGTCCCCTCCCCGCAAGGTTAAACACATCCCATCATCTCCACGTTACAAATGATGACATAAAAGAACAGAGAGAGGAGAGAATGCGCCCAGGGCATCCTGCCGGCAGTGAGAGCAAAGTGGGGGAATGGAGTTCCCAGAATCCCAAGTACAGCTGAGCAACAAAAGCCGAAACAGGCAACACTGGAGAGGCTCACGGAAGCCGAAGTCTTAACTGGAGTTGACTATTGACACTACAAGGAGATTCTTCCCTCTCCAAAAGCAATCCATTGTAGACTGAGTTTCTGCAGAACACATAAGTGTTTGTTAACAGATTATTAACTCCTTGGCAGATTCTCAAGCTCTGAAAAAAATTAGTAGGGAAAGGAAGAGGGAGGGAACTGGAATCCCCGCTCCATTGGTTTGCCAGGCTTTCTGCTAAAGGCTTTACATACAGTAGATCTCATTTATTAATTCTCCCAGCAGGGTTAGGAATGATCACCTCTGTTTCATAGAAAAGGAAACTGAGCACAGAGGAGTATAGTAACTCACCTAAGGTCACAGAGCTGCCACGGCCCCTAATGCATGGGCTGTTTCCAGCAGCACACAGAGTGGTCCTCCCAGGGAAGTACACTTTATATTTTGTTATCACCGGTTACTGACATATGCCCCACGGGGCATAGTAACTCTTCGAAATGAATATACATAAATGCTAAGAATGGCATACATGATAAAGATGACCATATTGAGCTTAAAACTTAGTATGGGTCAGAGGCATCAAAAGAGCTGAACGTACCAGGTTAGAAAGGGAGGGGATTCCTGGTGCTTGAAAGTCTACCGTTTCAAGCCTACCTCTTTACACATGCACGCACGCGTGTGTGCACACACACACGCACGTGCACACACACACACTCCTTCAGCCAAAATGTTCTCTGTTAGTAGATGGGAAAGCAAGAGCTAGGGAGGCTTTTCCAGCTTATCCGCAATGCTTAGCGTCCCCCCTCCTAGGCTCTGGAACTTATCTGGCCAGCCAGTCGGCAGAGCAGAGAGCTCTGTTACCAGCCGTGGGCCTGGGCTGCTTTTTGAGCTGGATTGGGCCACTGAATCCTCCTTCGGGCAATAAACTGTGGATGTAGAAGAGAAGCATTGTGTTGCCTCGCAGTTATCAGGTGGGGCAAGATGGAAGGAAAGGGAAAGGAAAGAGGGAGGAGAAGAGAGGGGGACAGAGAGGGTGGAAGGCAGAAACTGGTTAAAATATATGGTCAGTGGCACAAGATAAAAAATAAGAATAGGGTTGTTTTTTTTTTTTTTTTTTTTTGCGAGGGGGTGGGCACCTGGGTGATTCAGTGAGTTAAAGCCTCTGCCTTCAGCTCAAGTCCTGATCCCAGGGTCCTGGGATGGAGCCCCGCATCAGGCTCTATGCTCAGCAGGGAGCCTGCTTCCTCCTCTCTCTCTGCCTGCCTCTCTGCTACTTGTGATCTCCGTCTGTCAAATAAATAAATAATCTTAAAAAAAAAAAAAGAATAGTTTTTTTGTGTGTGTGATTTAAAGCATTTTTAAACACCAAAGACAGAGAAAGCAGCTGTGCTCTGTTCTGCTGGTGGGATCATGACTAATTTTTTCAATGTCTTTTACAGTTCTTGTTACATAGTTTTGACAACAGGTATCATGTTGGGGGTGAAGGGTATAAGAACATTCGTGGACAGAAAATTCAGAACCACTCACCAAGGGGAGCTTAGTTTGTGACTCCTAGAGCACGGTTACATACAGTTATCTTATCTCATCCCCTTCCACCCCTTGAGAGCGGGAAACAGGACCCCTGGACCAGGGAGATGGGATTTCTTAAGAGTTTGCATGAGGCTTCTGATGGGAGCACTTCAGAGAGAGGGGCCACCGATATGGAGGTGTGGGACCTGCCCTGGGAGCCAGGACACTGCCCTGTGGACAAAAGGAAAGGCTTCGGACAAATCCCTTAACCTGACTGGCCAGTGTCCACTTAAGGAAGGGGCTGCATTAGACCAGGGTGACAAACCTCACATGCTCTGAAGGGTGGGGCTGGAACATGGGAGTGAAGGGACTATGGTAACCTAGACGCCATGTGCACCTGCCACTCCAACCCAGACACTTGCTAAGCTCTGACAGATGAGCAGATTTTCTTCTTTTCAAGAGATGCTAGAAATCTATACCTTCGTGTGGACTCTCTGAATTTTTTCTTGGCATCTCATTTTGCAAAAAATACAATCACCCCAAAGGAGACAAGCCCTGGACGTGTTCTCTGGGTTAGACGTTCCATAAATTCCCTGCAGTGTGGGGTGTCAGGGAGGCCTGCTGTTAGTCCCCTGCTTTATGACCACATAGCACCGGCATTCCTGGCCCCGTGGCTCCTGCAAGACACCCCTAGTCAGGCAAGAGGAAGGGGAGTCGAAAACTTCCTCACAGAACTAACCAATTCAGTGGCTAGAGTGGGGAAGAGCCACTGCAAAGGTCTGGCTGGGGCCCCATTCAAGGTTCCTTGGCCCCAGAGAAAGAGGACCAAGTGCCTGGCTGGACCATTCAACCCCACCACATCCTGCCCCAGACAGTGTGACTGGGCATCTGAGAGCGCAGCCAGAGCCAGGCGAGGCCCTTCCGGTTCCTGCCTATCAAGTGAGTATCCCAGCATCGCACACACCCCCCCCCCCCCCGCCTTTTCCAACTTGATCAAGCACAAGACTTCTGATTTGCTAATGAGTTCTCAGGTGGCACAGCTGCCACGGGTCCTAGGACGGCACTCAGAAGCAAGGGGGCACATCTACAGCTTTCCTCCCTCCTGCCCTTTCTCTCTCACCCTGTGCCCGGCAAACTAGGCTCCTTTGTCCCCCTGGCTCCCTTCCTTCCCCCCTTGGATCTAATAACCCTGACAGGGGAGTCCCTGCTTGCTGCCTTGACTGTCCATCCACCCACCCCCTTCTCTGTGGAAACCCCTGTCCCAGGCTTCCGCTGGGAGACCACACTCCTAGAATAACTCTTTCATGCTACTAATAACCTTCTACCAGCCTAATTCATGCCCTCTTCTAAGGCCCTATCCAAACAAAGCTCTCTAATTGATAATAATCATGTAGGCTGGTACTTATCAATGAGATAAGCATATCAGGCACGGTCCCCAGTTCTTGCCTAAGACATCCGTTCAATGTATTATCACCTATGATATGTTCTAGGATTATCCCCATTTTTGTAAATGAGAAAATTGAGGCTCAGAGAGGTTAACTAACATGTCCAAAGTCACACAGCTAGAAAGGGGTGGAACTGGGACTGGCCACCCAGTCAGTCAGTCGCAAAGTCCTCACTCTTCCCTCCCACATTTGATTATTAAAAACACCTTCAAACATACAGCAAAGCTGAAAGACTTTCACAGAGAACATATGACTATTCATCACCTAGATTCCGACGTGAACATTATTACATTTTACTATTTTGTTTTATCGCAAATCTATCCAAAGGTTGTCACCTTTGCTTCTATTTGAAGAGCAGCCTGGAAAACACTTTGAAGGCTTGGGTCAGGTGTTGCCATTTCTGAATTAGAAATCATCTGTCATCTTCGGAAGCCCCGTCATCACTCGCCTCTCCCAGCCTAGGGGTGGGCTGGGACAGGCAGGAAGGGAGGTATTGATCTCGGGACACCTGTGCACACCATCCCACCACGTGTCCCAGCCCAACTGCCTTCTCCTCTGGCACAAAGCAGGGAGGGAGGGCGTTTGGGAACAGCCCCTCGAAATACCTCCCAAACCCTGAGGGGTCTTTTGGAAGGTAGCTGTATACAGCAAAGCCAGCTGTGCCCACCTTCAGAGGCCTTCGTCCTGTCCCAGCGGGAAGTGAACAGTACCCTTGGCTCCGAGGCCTCTATGGTCTCCAGCGGCACGTAACCTCGGGCTCTAACACAAGGCCCAGAGTGAGATGGGAAGGTTATCAGGGGAATTTCCCATCCCAGGGCCCTTTTGTCCACCTCAAGGGGAGCCCATTTCCATAAAATACAGTGTGAGTGGTCCCCTGGGATTCCTGCAAGGCCATGGCCTCCCTGCCACCCTGACTCCATCTGCTCCATGGAGAAGATGTGCAACCTATTAAAAAAAAAAAAAAGGCTTTTTCTCCATGTCCCTGGCAAAGACACGCAATGGGATAGCCTCTGAAAAGAAAGACCTTGAGGCCCTTGGAGCACTGGGATCTCAGTCCTGCCACCTTGGGCTCTCTACCTCTTCCTGCTGTGTGACCTTAGGAACACTCTCCCCCTCTCTGGGCTGGAGCTTGTTTATCTGCACAAGTGGTATTACATCAAAAGGAAAGGACAAGTCAGTCTGGCCCATCTCCCATGTCCAAGGCAGAGGCCCGGGGCTGGCTGGAGGGCAAGTCGACACTTCAGCACACACTCTGGAGCCCTGCTCAAAGTCTTTTCTTTCAAAGTATTAGCTCACTAAATCCTTACAACGATTCTGAACCAGGTGCAATTTTTATCTAAGTTTTACAGGTAAGGAAACTGAGGCATCGAGACAGGGAGACTTCACTAAGGTCAGACGGTTAGTAAGAGGCAGAGCGAGAATGAAAGGCAAGGGCAGGCTCTGGAGTCCGTGCAGGTGGCCAGCACGCCTCCTTGCCTGCTAGAGAAGGCAGAGACCCTCTCTCAGCCCTCCAGTGATACTCCGGCCAGTTAAGGTGGCAAGTCAAATATCAAGACTTAAATGCTGATGAAATATTTAAATTACTCTTTGAGATAATAGTGGGGAAGATACTGCCAGGCAGAACATGATTAATTGCCAAATGAAAGCATTCAGACAGAATTGCTCTAAAGGTCCAGGGGAAAAAAAAAAAGTAAGATCATTCTGAGATTATAGGAAGCCAGGGAGACTGAATACAAACTAGCTTTTGCAGGGTGAGCAAAATTTGAGCAGGCGTAGAGGAAACATTTCAGCAAGAGTCAAAATTCAAAGAGGCAGCCCCCATCTTCAGATGTGGGGACCCCCAAATGACTGACGGTGGCTCAGGGGAACAGGGTACAGAGCTAGAAAGACGGGTTCAAGGCCAGGCCGGAGAGGGCCTCAAACACCAGGCAAAAAAGTCTGAAATTTACTCTGTAGGTAATAGGGAGCCATGCAGGAACTACAATGAGGGTAGAGAGGCATCATGACCAAAATGTCTACAGGTGATCCACTGCCTACGCTAGCGGGTGGCAAGGGGTGAACTTGAATCGTCACAGGTGCTGGCCAAGGAGCCCTTGGATCTTGACAAAGAGAAGCAAGAGGTTCCGTCATAATATGCCTCAGACCCTGACCAGGTAGTCAGACACCTGAAGTCTTCTTCTTGGGCTTCTTCCTGGGGCTGTTCAGAATTCAGCACACTGTGTCATCTGGGAAGTAAGTACATGTGATCCAAAGAGCCCCCCAGAATGACACCCAGTGAACAGAGTTTTAATGCTATTTTTAATCCTTCTGCTGACCAGAAACACACTGGGAAGAAATGAAGCATGAACACGGACAAGAGGCTCTGCAAACTGCCCCCTCCGCCGATTAGCCACACGGCGACCCTGCAGACTCACCATATGGCCCACCAGTCAGGCGGCCCCTTCTGATCCTGGACACGTTGATCTGCTTAATTATTTGGTGGCTATAAATAGAGGGGTTGGACAATACGCTGGGGAGGGTTTTTTTGTCTTGCAAGCAAAGAAAGGGCTCCCAAGCGACAGAATGAGGAACGTGAGAGTTTCACGTACTCGATCCGGGCCACTTTCCCTCGGTGCGAGCCCCAGGCTTACGGCAGCTTCAAAAACGCCCTGGGTCCACCGGGCACCCGCCCCTTTCCCAGCAGAACCAGATTGGCCACTCACAGTTCTCACAGGGGGCCATGGGGTCAGGAAAGAGACCCTCCAGGAAACCTGAAAGGTCCTTTTGTATGGAGGTTATCTCCTTACACATGGGGTCGAGACCTAGCTCCAGCCACTCAGGGCCTTTCGTGCATTACCACCAACTGTGCCATGTTCGCCCAGACTACAGCAGTCACGCCAAGGAGTGGACTCTCGGGACCCAGATCCAGGAAGTGAGCCCAGTGACTACTTAAGGGCAGGAACAGCGGTTTTGGATTCCCGGTGCCCGCGAGCGGAAGGTGACACTCAGTACCTCCTACCCTTCCCTTGATGCCTAGACCTGTGCCATACTCCAGCCCAGCACTAGCCACCACGCCTGCCCACTGGTGTTTTCCCCTTCCAGGCGGCCTTCCTGCAGGCTGCACACTCTTGCCCCAGCTCCTCGGCTGCCCTCCCAATCCCGGAGCTCCAGTGTGCACCCAAGTTTGAAGTCAGAAAAGCCTGGATCATGGCCTTCTGGAACTGCTACTTTACTGGTTGTAAGAACTAGGCCAAGTGGCTCCAACACTCAATGCCTCGGTTCCCTCAACTGTACAGTGGGCACAGCAATGGTACTGACCTCCCAGGATTGCTTGTGAAGCCAGAAAGAGAGAGCCTGTAAAGGGTTTCCCCCGGAGCCTGGTACATAGTAAGGCTCCCTAAAGGAGTGTCACTGGCCGCTTCTATCAACATCCAGTTCCCACCCCCAGATGCACCAGACTCAGTCAGCGTATGCTCCCTGAGTGGCTGGTTTCTCTCCCTGCCCTCTTCCCCCTTCACACCCCAGCAAAAGAGAGCAGGAGTCTGCACATTCAGCATCTGTAGCTGCGCCCCCCCCCACCCTCCTGGCCAGTGTGAATCTGAACACATTGTTATACACTGTCTGACACCTATTGTTTACCCTCTGCCATTGTCCCCTTCTCATCCTTGCTGGGGGAGGGGGGGGGCTTACTCCACACAGGTGATCAAGGTGCCAGGAGAGTCCTCCTTTCTTGCACATGTCTGCTATTCAGCTAACATTTGTGCCCAGCGACACAGGTACCATGGTGACAGCCCAGGGTTGCCCGAGATTCTGGAGGGAAAGGGTACATGCAACAGATGGGAAACCAGGTGAGAGAAAAAGGCCTAGAGGCCACCAGTCTCCCACCAAGGTATCAGACTGCCTCTACATGAATGTTGTCCCCAAAGAAAGGTTTTCTTGGTGGTCCCAGCAGGCTTCTGGGACGCTCCCACAGACAGGGGCTCAGATCCTCTTGGTCCTGAAACCCCTGTATTCATGAAGTCTTCCACAGACACCTACCTTCATGAGACCTATTGCTAAACCTCCTTATGGGGATTCAAGGCTACTTACAGGTTGTGAACATGGCTTGGAAAATTTGTTAGGAAAGCTAATCTGGGCTGGGCTTCTGGTGACAACAGAGGATAGGGTGAGACATCTGCCTATCAGAGACAATGGCAGCCTTCATGAAATGCAGAGACCCCTGCCCATGATGGACCAGGCCCAGCTGGCCCTTCGCCAACTCCGGTGGGACACAGAGTCAGAGGCCAAATCTCAATGGCACCTCTTCCTAGCTAGGTGAATGCTGGTGATACGTTTAACCTCTCTGCGCCTCCATTTTCCCATCGAAGAAATGACAATTTTAAAAATGCCTTCTGCAAGGCACTGCTTTGAGAGTTACAAGGATATCATTTCAAAAGGTAACAGACACATAGTAGGAGCTTGCTTCATGGGGCTGAGACTGGCCAGCATGTGGAAAGACTGGGGTGACCTGTCCAGTCTCCATCTGCTCTGGCAAAAAAAAAACTTAGTCCTGAGAATCACCTAATGTTTCCCCAAAGTGAGTTCTCTGAGGATGAGTAGCAAGGCAGAGGAAAAGACCTTTTCTCTCTCTTCTTCAAAAACAGCAGGCATCCAGAGGAAGTCTAGTGTAGGTGGCCAAGTAGCTAGATCCTTGAATAGCATCTAATGTCTCTGATTGGAATTAATAATGAAAAGGAAACCTGTTAGCTGACTTGGAGTCACTTTCATCTGCCACATGGCAATGATATTCACTAACTAATCAGCTGACCTGTGAGACATACACTGCTACACAATCTGCCATAGGTGTCTCCATGCTAAGAGGCAGAGGTGGTCCCCAGGGTGATGAACAGCCCCTGTGTTCCCATCCACTTCAGAGGTTATCCTGGGCACTTCCCAGGCATTCCCAAAGACCCAAGGATTCCTTGCCCCAGTGAGCAGTGCTGAGCCTCCAGGCCTATCCAAAGGTGAAGACCCACCCACCCTGAGCAAGAGAAACACCACCCCTCCGAGAGTTACCCACTTCCCACTGTGGTCACCGTGGGCAGGGCTTGGAAAAGCCCCATTGGATGGCACCAGGAATTCCCAGCGAGCCATGAGCCGCAGTGTCACCATCACCATTTTTTCTCCCTGGTCAGAGGCAGGACATGGAGAGATAACCAGGCTCTAGACCATACTGTGAGAGTTGGTTTCCATAGCAACCCAACTGTGGCAGCAGGAGCACCCACTAGAGACCCAAGGCTTGCCCCAAACAGGACGAGAATGCTGGAATCCCAGCAGCCAAGACCCCACAGCAGGATTTAGAGATGAAAAACAAGCTCTGTTCAGGTTCAGAAAAGCCCAACAAAACCACAGGGGGGAGAAATGGGGCTACTATCTTAGCTTTCTGTCAAGGCAGACTCTAAGAATATCTTGTGTTCAGAGCTGATGAGGGCCTGGGGGTTAGCTCTGCTACCAAGGTTAATCTGAATGACCAACCTCTGGGTCTTCTGCAGAAAGACTCCTTCTCTCTCTCTCTCTCTCTCTCTCTATCTCTCTCTCTCTCTCACACACACACACATGCACACACACACACAATGCAAGCAGGGGTGGGAAAATAAAAAGACACATAGCTCCCTCTGGTTAACTTGTAGATGGGAAAAAATGTAGATGAATGACCAATTTCAACAAAATCCTTTAATGAAAATTTCTGATTAACTGTACCTTTGGACACTTTCGTTACTGCAGCCACAGAGTAGTTGGGGCTTTGGTCGTGCGGTATTTCCTAATCGACCTGGCACCGAGCGGGAGGGCCCCGAAACCTGAACCCCACACCAGGTACGAGCCGTACAAGTAGCAGCCAGTGATCTGGCTTCTTGACTGCTGATACGGAATAACTCTGGAAACTCAATCACACAGGGCTGCACCGGGGACCTGCCTCCTGCCCACAGATGTCACTGCAATCATTAGTCAAGGCCAAGGGAGGTTACCACAAACAGGCCACGGGGCCATTCTATCTGTGCTCCTTCATCAAATCCCAAAGCACCACGACAATATTCGAGAGGAAATCCAACATCAAGGGACAAGGACTCAAGATGTGGCCCTTGCCAGCCAAGGGACAGCATGGGCCAGAGAGCCGGCGGAATGGCAGGAGGCCAGAACAGCGTGTGTGAGAGAGAGGATGCTGATGGGTAAGACAGGTGTCGGGAGAGAGCTGGCTGGACCCGGGTTACCTGCCTTCGAGGCGTGGTAATTCTGTTTCTGTGTTCTCGTCATAGACCCCCTGATGCCACAAGCCCTGGCTAAGGAGACACTCCACCCCAGACCACCAGGGAAGCGGAACAGAGTCGGTGCCTATGAAAATCCCTTCACCTCAGGGGCTAGCTCAGAAATCTAAATCGACAAGCTTTCAGCCCAAAGACCAGGCTTTCTTCATCAAAGGGGCTAGAAGATGCCCCGCAAACAGGTGCTGCCTGCTAGCTTCCCAGACGCCCGTCCGAGGCTGAGGGTGGCCCCCCTACATCTGGGAGCTGGGATGCTTTCTCTGGATGCCCGCACCACCCCTCAGGAGAGCCTATGAATAAGGCTGGGTGACCAGGCTCAAGGAGGTTCTCAAGGCTCTGGTCAGCTGCCCTAGAAGTCACCTCAACCTTTGTCGAGATGAGCCCTGAAAATGCAAGCTTTATGGAGGAGGAAGCAGATAATCTTCCCAGTTGCCGAAGGTGAACTGGCTGGAGGACCCAGAGGAAAGGCCACTCCAGATCACTCAGGAAGACACATCACCAGGCTGACACCGCCTCCCTAAGGGTGACAGAAAAAACAGGCTTGTTGCGGGGGGGGGGGGGGGGGGGGCGGGGGAGGCGGTGGGGGGAAGGGAGAAAGCAACCATCTGGGAAGGGGACTCACAAGGATGGCCCCCTAGGCTGCTTCTTATTGGCAGCAGAGTCTCTGCCCCCAACAGCCAACCTTGGATACCGCGCATGCTGGCTCTTGGTGATGACGAGCTATTCTTCTTTACTCACACTCTTGGGCTCATGTGAAGCCCCCCACCCCGCCCCGGCTCCTCTCTGACTACCAAAGCCTGAGGTATCCTTCATGATTCAGGGGGCGCCCCAGTTCCCTCGTCAGGTGGCTCCTGCCTGTGGGCAAGCCCTGGTCTTATCCTCCTTCAAGGGATCTTCAGGGTGTGGGGTCAGCAGGCAGCCTCCAGCTGTTCGGCTCCATCAGGGTCGGACTCTGCTGCAGGCAAGGCTTCACCCAAGGTCCCACCATTCCTGAGCCGGTCGGCATCTGCTAAGTGCCTGAGGTGGAGGAGAGAAGCCCAGCCCTTCCAGCTAGGAGGTGTCAATTCTGTTGGTCACTATTCGCCCCGAGGTTTTTGCTGGGCTGCTGGGGGCTTCGCAGGAGCAGCCCTCCACTTGTCCCCATGGCCACAGCTGCCTCTGCCCCCCTTCCTTCACTAGTGTCGGTCCCCTGCAAACATGCCGTGTCCACAGTCACTCCATTTCCAACACACCCAGTTAGCACCAGTGCCCGGTGCCCTCTTACTATTCACTGGCTGGCCATGATGAGTACAGCCCGGGGTTCCTCCCAGAGAAGATGCTCAAGGAAGTTTGCCCAACAGACGGAATCACTTGAGGTTACTGTACTTGGTGACCGAGCCCTCACAGAGCCAGCCCCTGTTCCACACACACTCAGAGGAGCTGTCAGGTAGACTAAATGGTGCTGAGGCCAGCATCCTCACGCATCACCCCGGGAAACCCTTGGTCTGGCCCTCTGGGACTTGCACAGCACACCCGTTCTTCTGCCTCCCACGCGCGGCCTGAGAGCCACAAGGAGACGCTCCAGCAGGACATGCTAGAGCCCTGGCCCCAAAACAGTGGCTCCCTGGGTCCTCCATGTCCAAAGTGATGGCTCAGCCGATTTTCC
This sequence comes from Mustela nivalis, assembly GCF_964662115.1. NCBI lineage: Eukaryota > Metazoa > Chordata > Mammalia > Carnivora > Mustelidae > Mustela > Mustela nivalis. Next base: position 138,066,397 of record NC_139021.1, read on the forward strand.
TGGAAGGTCAGCTTTAGCGGCACCTTCTCACCAGCGACGCTGCTCCTGGGCACGAACAGCCGTGCTCCCCGTGGCACTTTAATCAGGGTGGTGTGACAGCATGGTAGATGTTAAACAGGTTATAATTAGAGATGTTAAAACAACCCAGGGCTTAGTGTTACTAAAGATATTTGCAGAGTTTCGTGCCACATAAACAGGAGGGTTTCTGGTGTCATGCCACCCATCTTGATCAGGCCGAGGTTTCGAAGGGGACGCTCCATCTGTGTGCATCCAAGCTGGGACTCCTCTGGCCTGATTCTTCTCTCCTTAATGTCAGAGTTCTCAGGAATAGGAGTCCAGGTGTGTCTATCCTAACGAAGGGGGTGAGGATATCTGTTTCTCCAAGAGCCTAAACGAGCTCGCTAGGATATAAGTTTAGTGCAACAGAGGCTGTCTCCTGCTTTCGGGACTCACAGCGCTCTGATTCTGTCAGGCTGAACCCAAATTGTGCAGAGAAGGACCAGCACTCCTCAAAATGAGGGGAGCGCTTTCCAGCACAATTTCAGCCTGAGCCTGTGGCTTCCACATCCCATAGAGAGCCACGATCCGTCGTTCAACAAAGACCATACCTGTAATGGTGCCTACCACGGGCCAGGCCCTTTGCACATACCCACTTCATCCTCACAATCCAACAGGGGGATTCTTGGCACACCCGGCTTACAGATGAAGAAACCAAGGCCCAGCGACTGGGTAACCACCCCTCCGTCACACAGCCACACCCAAGCTCTCATTCAAGTCTGTCCGAACTTCGTTTGGCTCCACCGGGGCTTATTTCTGAGCTGAGAGTGGGGAAGGAGGAGGGGCGCCCCTCTTACTAATCACTGCATGAACTTGCACATGGTTTGAACTTTTTATAAAGAGCAGGTCGTCTTGTATTACTTTGTTAATCTTCAAGACATCAAAAAGAATGTATAGGCAAGAGAAAGGATTCTATTTCTATAGAAGAAATGTATCATAATTGGACAGTATCTGCCAACAGCCAGAAAAGTTTCTGACTTTTGCTATGAGAATTTCATTTCTGGAATTCTATCCTGGAAAGGGGGAAAAAAAAAAGCAGAGGAGGGCAAAATTCTATGTAAAAATGTTTTTAAAGTATTACTTCTAATAACAGATAAACTGGAAAGAAACTAAATGCCCAACAGAGAACAGAGATGGGACAGCTTCATGATGGCCTGAGGCAGTGCCATTTAAAATACTTTTGAAAGGTCACTAGCAGCAGGAGGAGATGATCCTTACCTGTTTCTGGCCTATAAACCTAACTAGTCACATGTATGAAACCAAGCACAGGTGACCTCCTCCCTACCACCACCCCCCGAGAAGATACAAAGAATCTTTGAAGAGTTGGCACCTTTGGAGCAAGGTTTCAAGATTACGGCAGATGGGTGAGCAGAAAGCTTATATTTTTCACTTTATATCTTTATGAAATATTTGAATACCGTAAATGTTACTTTTATTCTTAAAAAGCAGTATTTTTTAAAAGTTTTATATATCTTATGACCTAATTACATTTTCAGAATAACATTTCATTGTAATAATAAAATACAACTGCTCTATTGTAGAGTTACAGAAGAAATTGCTTGATCTTTATAATTTTTTGTTATTTCCCACGTTTTCTCTGATAAACACGTAAATTTATAAAAGCCTCTTTTTCTACTTTAAGATGTCCTGTTAGTAAGAGGATGTACTACTAGTAATAAAAACCTTACACATTTCAGAGTTCCACCAGTGACGGCCTGCCTGCCTTACAACCACCTTAACGGTCCCAATGTCCTGAGTTCAAGGAGAGATAAGGGGCTGCAGGAGACCTACTACAAGAAGTTACAATGAATGTAACAGACCCAAACTCTTAATGGCGTAGCCCCAAATCCCAACTGAAGCCACTTCCCACCGGCCCTGGGCCCCTGAAATACAAGGGCAGCCTGACCCAGAGGTACCCTCAAAGTAAACAGGGTAAGACCCTTCTTTTATTTTCACCACATGCAATACACTGGCCACAGGACATTAAGCAGAGAAAAAGGAAACACCAACAAGAGGTCACATATGCTCTGTGGCAAACACAGATTTAACCACCCCCTCACAAAGATGGCTCAGACCTAGATACTGTCCTCCAAGGACCGTACAGTCCAGTTAAGGAAGTAAGAACTTAAGTATCTCAACTCCCAGGCAGAAAACGACCAAAGCCCTAACAGCAGAGAGATGGGAGAAGGGCAGCTGGGGCTCAGAGGAAGCAGCTCACTTCCAGTCTGGGCGACAAGGGTGGCTTCCCAAAGAGATGCCACAGGAACTAGGTTAGAAGTCTGGATGGAGTCAAATAGGGGCCAGGTGTCCACCTGCCCAGGTGTGGACACTCTCTGCAGCATGTGGACCACATACACTAGTGACTGTCCCTCCTGCTTGTGGGCAAGGCTTAGAGCCATCACCATGTGGGGCACTGATATTTTCAGAGACCAACGTGCCCCATTTCTTTTTCTTCCCTGTGCATATAGCTCAATTACAAACCCGCAATAAACAAAAGTTTGTGGATGTTCACAAAATGCTTTTGAAATTCACAACTCCTTTGTTGTGAAGAGGAAACCAGGCCTAACAAGAATTTTCTGTGGAACATCTGTGGGTCCGACTAAACGTCCCACCGATGTCTCCTTCCCACCAAAGCTTTGGTAATAGCAGTGGAAATAAAAGCATCGATCCAATATTTGGTCACTGCTCTGGATACGAGCTGGCATTCCAAGACTGCAAAGTGGTCTTTTAACAAAATTCAACAAGACTGTCCCCTCCCCACTACCCACTGACGATCACATGGAAAGAGCCACAAGGGAAAAAGACAACGGGGTGGACAGCCAAGGGAGCAAAAGCGCATTGACCTCTAACCAGAGCTCTTCTCTAGGTGGAGGTAGAGGGGTTAACTTTTGGAAAAGTTCATTAGACAATGCAGTAAGTGGGTTCATTTAATTGGAGTATGAAAGGCATTTTGATGGTGATGGAGAGACAATGGGATGATTCATTTACAATCAACAAAGTTGTACCCATCCAAGGTGGTATTCATCCGTCCATCCAACGAACCAGGGTGTACACTTTAGAAATGCACAAGGAAAACCCTTCACAGAATGGAGACTAGGGTAGTTAAAAGAAAGTCCTGCTTCCTGTCTGCCCATGAATGTGACACCAGCACAAAAGCTACTGGCCACTGGCCACCACTAACACCAGATGGAATGTGAGGACTGAATAATCTCTAAGTTCCCTTCTTAAAATGAGGCCTTTCTCAGGAATAAGTTTTAGCCTCCATCTGCTTGTGGAGATCTTTTCTTATCTCAATGCAGGGACCAGAAAGCATCCTTGGTCTTGCACCTAATCTGTTGTTTTTGTTTTGTTGATTGAGCTGAAGTCCCAACTCTTGAGTCCTCCCTAATCTAAATGCTGATGAAGATACTGGATAACATAGCATCTCATTTAAGGGCCAACAGAACTGCTTTCAAACTCTAGATTTGGGAAATTTCCTTTAGCCCCTCAGCAGTTTCCCTTCTGGAAAACAGGGCTGACTGCACCCGCCTGAGAAAGTTGCTCTAAGTACAGAAGGAAATCCTGGCATGTAGCAAAGCCTCACTGACATGAATTAAGGGTAAGTCATGGTAAAGGAAGCCCTGTAGGTTGACATCAGTTCTTTCACAGCTGGTCGTTCCAGCCTGACCTATCTGAATGGAGTCCAAAGCGACCACTACTGGCACCTCTAAGAGATCACAAGCACTCAGCTTAATAATCCGATCAAAAATTTTTCCCAAGGAAAAATAAAAATAAATAAAAAATATTATTCCTAAGGATAAGCCACAGTATCATTAGAACAGAGATTCCAGAATCCTTTGCCTAACACGCACTGAGAAATACTAGTGAAACAAGAAGTTCCAGAACATTCCAGGCATTCTCCACTATTCAAAGATTCTCCAAAGGAAGTAGAAGGGATGAGATTTAACCACCCCCTCCTCAAAACAACTAAAAAATCAGAAGCATTGGAAATAGGGTTTGCAGACACTGGAGCTCAGGCAGAGCAGGGCAGTGATCCCTGAGAGACAAACAGGAGGAGCCCATGATTGTCCCAGCCAGCCACCTAGAGGGTGTCTGGGGGATATGGCACAGAGAAGGAGGACCCAGGCAGAGCCCAGAGCTCTTGCTGAGCTGAGGAGATGAGCTGGGATTCCAGGGAGGCTGAAGTGGCTAGAATTCACAGGGTAAGGCATCAGAGAGGAGAAAGCTGCCAAGAGAGTTCTCTATAAAGATCAGCAGAGGGGAGTCTAGGTATTGATCAGCACAGTTCTGTGAGGAAACTGCCCAAGGTGGGGAAAGAAACATCTTGAAGGGGCACACAGAACAGCATGGAGTTCACACAGCGTTAGAAATAGGTCATGTCCAACCAGCCACAACAGAAAACCTCAAAATTCATGAGGCACCAGGTTACAGACCAAACTGTGTCCCTCACATTCCTGTGGTTAAGCACTAATCCCCAGTGCCTCTGAATGTGACAGTGTTTGGAGACAGGATCTTTAATGAGGTAATTAAACCAAAATGGAGTCCTTGGGTAGGGCCCTAATCCAGTATGACTGGTGTACTTCTTAATAATCCGAAGAAATTAGGATACAGACCACACAGACAGTGAGATGATCATGTGAGAACATAAAGGGAACACGGCCATCTGCAAGCCAAATAGAGAAGTCTCAGAAGAAAAAAACCCTACAGAAACCTTGACTTCAGTCTTCGAGCCCCCAGAACTGGGAGAAAATCAGTTTCTGCTGGTAAGCCACTCAGCCTGTGGTGTCTTGTTATGGCAGCCCTAGAAAACTCATCTAGATACTCAGAATGGCATTGCCTCTGTGGTGGGGAAAAAAATCAGCCCTACATTAAGGCAGCTCTGGTCCCACCTAATAAAGTTTTAAAAGCAAGACCCAAAAGGATCAAACCATTTCCATGAGATTTAGCTGTGTCCCAGAACAAAGCTGAAGAATATTTATAGGAGTACTAAAATATCCAGCACCCAACAGGGTAAAATTTACTGTCTGGCATCTAATCAAAAATTACCGGGCATGCAAAAGAAGCAGGAAAATACAATCCATAATGAAAAGAATAATCAGTCAAAAGACTCTCCTACAAAACTCTGCAATCATATCCGTCCTATAAGAAGTGTATGGCAAGACCCTGCCATGGGACCCACTTGATCCTAGAAACACATTTTTAAATGACTCTCTAGCCCCTTGCAAGAGACTTGTTGTCTTCTTCATTCCAAAAAGGGTTCATTCTAGGTGGAGAAGGCAGAGAAAAAAAACAGAAAACACTCACTTTTCTATTTTGTTTCTCTGTCTGCTAAGAGTGTCACCTTTCCAGAGTAGTGATACTATCCCCTCTTGTTCACCTTCTAACTCTGGGGCTATTATTTTACAAGGGTCTAGAGCTATCTTTAGCTCTTTTTACCAGCTTTAGTTCATTCTGTGTTTCAGCCTTTGACCCTAAGTCAGATGACTCTTGATCACTCTTCATAAGGGCCTGTTAAAATCAGAGTTTGTCAGTGATCACTGCATATGAACATGTGCTCTCCTTCTGATGCCTTCTCTTTTTCTTCTTCATTTGGCAACTACTGATGTAATTATTTCATTAGGGAAGCACCCTTAAAATGCCATGGTCAGACCCTTCCCTCACTCTGGGGCTCTAGTCCCTTGTAAGATTCTCATATGAACTGCTGTCTAAAGAATCTTGAGGAGCAAGAAATCCACAAAGAAACCCAAGCACCCAGCATTGTGATTCACAGTCATCCATGCTATGGGAGCAGAACAATTAGCATTATGTCCAGAGCATGTCCTCCCTGTAGTGAGGACATTTGATAGAGCTGGCCAAGCCCTTGGAATGATGGATCTTCATGGATACCTTGCAATAGTGCACTTTAACTTCCTTCTTGCCACTGCCATTTCAATGTTCATTCCTTATAGACATAAAGTTCCAGATAATATACCAACTTTGGTTTCTCACTTATTTATGCATTCTTTCAATTAAGCAAGCTATATTTACTAAGTACATACTATGTCCCTGGCAGCACTTTCAAATCCTACATCCCTTTGGAACCCCACACCAACCCTGAGAGGTGGAAATTCCATTTTAGAGACAAGGAAACTGAGTCATTTAAACCAGATTATTAACCTGCTGGGGCCACCGGTTAATGAGATGAAACCCAGGACGCCTTGAAGTAAGCCCTCCATGGACAGTCTTACACACTGTAATCACTAGCGGTCACAGTGATGCATTGGAATGTGTCCCGCCCTCCCTGCCCAGCCTGCCCCAGACCTCCTGAGAATTTCCCCTTTTGATCACTCCTTTGCAGTCCAGAGGAGCAGTGATTTCTCCCTTGCAGTTCAGAAAATTGACCAGAAAATGACCTTCACCTAAATCTATACCTGCCCTTACTACTAAGGGGGTAGAGTACCATCAGGCAGGCTTGAGTGGTCCAAGATGAACTCAGGAAGGGCACAAGAAGAGCTGTACATTGCGACCCTCCACCCCCCTCATGAGCTACCTTCAAAAACACTTCCATCAAGCGCCACTTGCCCACCAGTCCTGTCCCCTGTGAAAGGACAGGCTGGAGAAGTGACCAGCCCCTGGTCACAGAGAAAGCGGAATGTAATTTCCTCTCCCATCACTGCTGTGCTGGATGGAAAGTGGGTCAGAGCTGGCCAGCCCATTCATTTAATCCAAACTCCCCCTCTCCATTCAGCTTTTAGTCTTCAGAGCTTTCACTCCAAGGAAGTGCTATTTCCTCTGCAAAATAAACAAAATAAATTAAGCCTGTGCTCTTTGCTCTCTGGGCTTTTGTGTGACTGATGGACTGAACAGAAACAATCTGCCATCCTCCTGCCATCTCAGAGGCACCAAAACACCCAGCCACTGCTCCGGGGAGCAGAAAGCCAGCTTCCAGCCACCTGCCACACACCTGGATGAGAACACAGCATGGTAAAGGAAGGGGCACTTGGCCACCCATTTCACCCACAGAAGCAAGAAGAGTCTGCATGGGGCATGGCAGGGTCAGTCAGAAGAGTCAAAAACTGTCAGGGCAGGAGCTCTCATTTGTCTTAAGCCATATGGGCCTATTTTTTGTTTTGGGGTCCTCATTCCCTCCCCAGGGCCTTTGACTGGCTCTTGCCTCCATCCGCCATGCTTTTTCCTTTGGAAAGCAGACTCCTCCTCCCTCACATGTCCACTTAGGAGAGGTCTTTCCCATCAAAAGTAGCTCCCATCCTCAACCCTCACTTCTTTATCCCATTTCCCTGCTCTGTTACCTTCTTGGCACTTATCATGGTCAGAAATTATTTTGTTTGTGTTTTTGTTCTCTTGCTTGTTTTCTAACTCTACCTCTGCTTCTGTGATAGCAGGGTCATCATCCATCTTGATCGGCACGGTCTCCCCAGTACCTGGCAAGACGCCTGGCACCTGGTAGGTGCAAGGTTCATGTTTATTGAACAAGGGAGATGGAGTGAAGGAGACCTGGGTTTTGTTCCCCAGGCCAGCTCTGCCTGTGTCCCCCACTGTGTGGTGCACCTAGACCAAGATCCAGATCGGTGGTGTGGCTGCCACAGCTTCAGGGGCATGCTGGATGGAGCATTTCTGTGAGCCTGAGATCAGGAAGGCTGGCCAGCTAGAGGAGACACACAGCTAGCTCTGGAGAGGCAGAGAGCAGCCAGAGGACTTTCCTAACGTACTCACATAACCAGGACAATTGAAGGACAATAGCCAGTTCACAAAAAGACCCTAAACCAAGAGGGAAAACATGTTCTTTGCACCCACAGACTTCCCAGGAGTAAGACCAGTGCCAGGGTGGGGGGTGCATCTATCGATTGTGCTGTGTCTTTTGGTGAGCACTGGGTGACTTGAGAATCTGAAGAAAGATACCAGCTCTTTCTAGAAAATGCATGTATGTACATGGAGACAAAAGAGTGCCTACATTCTCCAGAGGAGCTTGGGCTCCCCAAAGCTCCTTTGCAGGCTCTGGGATGAGGACATCTCCTCTAAAGGCTCTCTGAAACCCCCAGGCTGGTCATTCACCCTCAGACCCAGTCTTGAGTCCCCCTCTACAAACCACACTTCCTCCAACACTGTCCCACCTCCATCCCCTTGCCCTCTGATTTCTGGGAGATTTGGCCAAGAAGAATACAGGCAAAAGACCATTTTTCTTCTTGCACAGAGGAGGAGAGAAACCAGGACACTTCTCCCTCTCTCTCTGCCTTGGGTGGTGTCTCCACAGTGCCTCTACAATCCCTGGGTTTCCTGCTGTCCCTAGAGTCACTTCCTCTGTGGTCCTGTCCCATCCAGCACCTTCCAAAGTTGCAGCATCCTGAGACGCTGTGGACTCTGAGCTCCAGGAAACCAGCTCTCCCTGGCCACCACACCCCCAGCCCTAGGGATGCTAGCAGCTTCTACTACTGTGGTTCTGGGGGTCACCTCTCCATACTTTTGAGCCCCTCCAGGACCTCTTTCAGTTCCCCATATACACTCCTACTGCACTTGCTGGCATGAGCCCTGGTTTCCTGAAAAGTCCCTGATGGCTCAGCCTCCCTCCAGCATGAACAGGCTGGGAGGCGCTGAGCTTCTGGCAAGGCAAGCCTGAGCTGAGGGAGGTTCGAGAAGTTGGAGGGAACGAGGAGAATCCACATGGCCTGCATATGCAGTGCCCCCAGCCTGTCTAGTTCCATTCCGGGAAACAATCAAAAAAGGAAGAACCTCACAATCACCACCCAAACTGTTTCCTGCTTTTCGGCAGTCAAGGGAAACACACGTGAGGACCTCTGCAGCCATCCGCTAAATCATGCTCTTGATCTGATCCGATGGCCACCAGGGTAAGCGCCCCCAGCATCCCCTTAGTGAGCGGCTAAGCACACCCTGCCAGAAGGGCGGGAGTAGGCAAAGGTGGCTTCAGGGCACGGGCATCCTGGGCAGCCAGGAATGCCCATCCTAGCATCAGAGACGCATGCCATCCTGATTCCATCGGCCATGAGCAAGCTTCCCTCCAGCCAGGAACAGGGTGCAGCCGGGGCACCGCACCTGGGAATGGCACCTTACAGTCTCACTGCACTCACTTCTAATGACTAGTCCTGTCTATGAGTTCCCTGCCTCTTTCCAAGCAGCGTGCATGGCAGGGAGGGCAGGCAGCGGGCCAGGGGAGCAGGCAGGATTATCCGCACCAAGAAATGAGGCAGATAGGCTTAGTGGCTTGCTTGAGGTCACACAGCCGCCTTGACACAGAGTTGGAATTAAGATCCCGCCTGGGCAGGGAATGATTTGAACCACCCTCCCTTAGCTTGCACACACAAACCCACACAAACCTCGGCACCCCCATGAGGTGGGGCTTCCCCTAGATGCAGACCCAAGGTGGGGATTTCAGTGCAAACTGAATCATATGAAAGTACTAACATTCAACCTTTTTTTTTTTTTTTTACCAAAAAAAAGGGTAATTTCATATGGCTGAATGAACAGGTTATTTGGATGGCAACTCTGGGGAAGAATCAGGGGGGGAGTGGGGAAGGTGCAGAAATCAACGCAGGGTTTGTTAACAGTGAGGACACGGCAGAAGACAACTGAGCCAGACTCAGTCCCTCTGGGGACCTCTGGGACACAGGGCATAGCTGTCCTGCTCTACGCGACCAGCACCAGCCACATCTGGCTACTGATATTGAATGACTGAAAATTCAAGACTGAGTTCCTCCGTCTTGCCACACTTCAAGAGCTCAGCAGCCACGTGTCACCAGCGGCTACCACATCAGACAGCACTGATGTAGAGCATTTCCCCCAACCCTGAAGCTTCCGTGGGCAGTCCTGGTATAGAACGTGCCTCAGAGGTACGCCACTGAGGAGCCAGATGCTGTGCTCCACGGCTGGGCCCAGGCCTGCGGGCGCTGACTTTGTCCAGGCTCACCTCGGCTACGAGCCATGGGTCGGGCACCGAGCTGGGGCAGCTGCACAGGAGAGGAGTGGAGGGGGCTAAAGGACGGGGCAGGGCACCCACAGCCCCTGCTCCAGCACGGACCCTCCCTGCATGGGACTCTCGGGTCTGGGCAGAGCCTCGCAAGGAGCAGGCATCCGAACAGCTCCCTTCTGATACCACTGTGGCCCCAGAATCCACTAGCCTGATGAGACACCATTCTGCCCCGAACAACACACCACCGTGAAAAACACAACACAGGCCTTCCAAGCATTTACGACCTGCAGCAGACAGCTAGGACACAGACCACAGCACGTGGCAACTGTACAAACACTGACCGATGATCTTTTTTTTTTTTTTTTAAAGATTTTATTTCTTTGACAGACAGAGATCACAAGTAGGCAGAGAAGCAGACAGAGAGAGAGGGAGAAGCAGACTCCCCGCTGAGCAGAGAGCCCGATGTGGGGCTCGATCCCAGGACCCCAGAATCATGACCTGAGCCGAAGGCAGAGGCTTTAACCCACTGAGCCACCCAGGCGCCCACTGACCGATGATCTAAATGAGGAAGTCTTCGCAGAGAAGCTCTTGTGAGCAGTGCCCAGCTAATGACAGGCAGGTGCAACGTCCAAGAACAATCTAGAGCTTCCGAGGTACTGAGGATTTGGATACTGAGGATTCCCAAAGGCAGGGTGGTCTCTGGACATCCACTTTATGGCAATTTCCAAAGCAGAGCTTTGACGTGTCACTACTCCGGACAAGAGCCTGGCAAGGTCAAGGTAGCACTCTGAAGACCAGCACCAAAATCTTCTCAGCCCATTGTCCCTCCCCAGGGTCCTCTCTCAACACGGCACCGTGGCCAGGGCTCCAGCCTTCTGGGCCCCATGGTGGAGGTTCACGTCCCGTTGCCGAAGACTTCCTAACTGCGTAGCCTTAGGCGTGGTATCTGATGCCTCTGGGCTTGAGTGTCCTCATCCATCAAGGGGTCACGATAACAACACCTTCTTAATGGAGCTGTTAGGAGGATTAAATATGTCCATATTTATAAAAGCACTTAGAAGAGGGGTAGCAAGCTTTTTCTCTAACGAGCCAAACAGTAAATAATTTAGGCTTTGCAGGCCAAATGGCTCAGACTGCCGTCTGTGGAGTGACTCATTCAGTTGTGTGACTGAATGGTTCTAGGAAGTTAAGGAGATGATCCAGGGTCTTCATTTCACAGGTAGGGAAGCAAGGCCCAGAGAGCCCAAGTGGCTTTCTCCAGATCACAAAGCAACGATCAGGATGAGACCATCATATACCAACACATGGAAACATGGATACACACTGACACTGACATCAAACACACACGCAAATGAACACTCATGTCCATGAACACAGGCAGACAGACCCAAGCACACACTGATACCTAAACACACACACACTCCCTGATGCTTTCAGCTCTTACTTTTACAGACGGACACAGCATGCCTGCCCAGGAAGAGGCCTATGGTCCCTGAGAAAGGGACTGTGTCCTGTTCACTGCCCTCCCACTCGGTGCCCTTGGGCAGCCTGCCCCTGGCCTTGAACCCAGCTGGCCCTCACGCTTAATCAGTGAAAGAAGGCATGAAGTTCCACATCCCCAGGCCAGAAGTGGAGCTTGGTTAAGAAGTGCCGGCCACTGACCACGTCGCCCTGGGTTTGGAAGCCACCCTCCCCGCCCCCGGAGAGGCCCTGTCCAGCCCAGCCCAGCCTGGGACCCAGCCTGCCTCTCCCTGGCCTAGTGGCAGTGTTGCTTATGAACGCCTCGGCCACAGGTGGGAGAAGTTGGGCCAAAACCCAAACCCAGTCACTTGGTAAGACTGGTTTGGGACCAGAGTTAGAGGTCTCCCCAGGGTAGGGAGGGCATGGCAGGAACCACTGGCCTAAACCTGGCGGCCTATCTCTAGCACAAGGATTTTCCAGCTGAACTGGAAAGAAAAACCATCCTACCAGAGAGTGGCATGGGTCACAGCCCCCTACTTAGAGTCCCTCCAGACTAGCATCTTGCAAAACAGTGGCTCAGTGACAGTCCCCCGACCCTGCCTGGCCTGGGAGAAGGTCCCTTTTCCATGCCTTGTCCCCAGTGGGAAGGTGAAGGGCTTATGGGCCCTGCTTCTCAGGCCCATCACACTGCCCTTCCGGACCTGACCTGTCACGTGCCCTGGGCCTGTGTTTCCACCACATCTACCAAAGGGGGTGGATCACCTCTCCACTGGGAGCATGGAGGACCAAGCCCCGAGGGAGACAGCCCGACTTGGGGAGCAATGGGAGTAAGGAGGGCGCAGTTCAAGAAGGCCTTAGGAAGCTCTCTGTCGCACGGCCCCGGTGATCAGGGGACGCCGCTCTGCCAGCACAGTGACGGATAGAACACACTCTAAAATACAAACCAGGTTAGCACTCACAGGGGCCTACAGCTCTGGAGGGAGCTGGTCCAGTCATTCAAATCTCCGCGGAACAGGGACAGGGAGCCTACAGCAGGTAGGCTTGTGTGCCAGGGTCTCTCAGACACCAGCTAAGATGGGATGTTCACTTCAAACACAGAGCAAGAGGAGTCCAGAGGAAATGCGCCAGGGAAGCACTGGGACAGCAGCCCAGGCCTTCACAGCATGAGAGGAAGAAAACTCAAGAAAAAACTAGGGGCACACCACTCAGTGAGGAAGCAGGAGAGGACAGAGGGTTCGCTCCCACCTGACCAGGCTGCGAAGACCCCGGCCTCCTCACTTCACTCCAAGCAAGAGCCTCAGAACAGCAGCAACAGCATCACCCGGGCCCTTGTCAGAACTTCCTGAATCTCGGGCCCCACCCCAGACCTCCTGATCTGCATTTTCACAAGATTCCCAGGAGATTCCTGGGCATACCAAAATTCAAGGCATACTGGATTGGAGTCAACACCTCTGAGTTCTATTGCCTTCAAATTGCTGTGTGACTTTCTGAGAACTACCTGACCTCTCTGAGTGCCGGAGTTTCATTGTCTGGGCTACTGGGCCGAGGAGCCTTGTTTCTCTCTCATAGGTTCTAGGAGTTTCAGGTCAGCCCCTCCATCTGTAAGCCTTTGGAAGAGGGGGGAGAGATCTCTATAAATAAATGATTCCATGCCTACCAGGCTATGCTCCCCACCCTCTTCTTGATGTTTCTAGTGCAGAGAGAGGAAGGTGGAGAGATGATCCTTGAAGGACACACTGAGGAAGATGGTCTCTTAATTCCATTTTAAACCTCAGTGGCTCTTAATTCCAAAAAAACAACAAACACAAAAACATTAAAAAAAAAAAAAAAAAGGCATTAGGGCCTCTTGCTAATGGGGAAGCAACAAATCTGAGACATGCTAAGTAAGCTGAAGCTTTGCATCTAAAAATCCCACATCTGGCACAGTCCCTACTGAACTTCCATTTGAGACAGGAGACCTCCGAGGTCAGAGAGGTTAAGTGAGTGGGACAGAGCCACCCAACCGAAGACAGGCAGGGCCAAATCCAGAGCCTGGCTCCCTGCCTTCTAAGGCAAAGTCTCTTCAGGGTACCCGGGTCCCTGACAACCAGCTCAGCCCAGTGTGCCCACAGACAGGAGGTGAAGCCATTCTAATATTGATCTGAGTTGCACAGAATTGAGCAGATAAATCTGCCACGAGAGGAAACTGCATCACGGAGCTGAGATGGAACGTTTCTAAATTATTGCTTATCTCCTTCCATCAAAGTCATTGCTTCCCTCCATGAGCTCCAGGGGCTGCGGCAGCCAACCACGGGTCATCTACACAGGACTGGGGTTGTATGTAGATCTACAGGGTGGGGAGCAAAGGGACATGGCTCGGGTTCTAAACCAAAAACAGAGGAGAGTCTTAAATACACCCAAGCACACACTGGTAATTCAGAGGGTCCTCTCTTGGAACAGGCCTGGGTCCTCCAGGGCTCCCACCTGTGGCCCAGTCCTAGTCTCTGAGGAGGCTGGGAGTAGCAGGGAGACCTTGGCAGAAGCAGGGCTCCTTGCCTACTGCTGTCTTCTGAGAGCACTGAGAACAAAGTGCTTACTCGGCCTTCCAGGTTCCAGGAAGAGCCCTTGGGCTAGAGATTCAGCTAAGGGCAAAGCTGGTGGCCCCTGACGCAGGGACACCAGGCAGTCTTCAGGAAAGAAAGGCATCCTGGCTGGGCCTTCCATTCTATGGAAGCCCTCCTGTCTCTGGAGCCACCTGGCTCTTCTCGGGCCTTAGAATTCATCTTGCATAGAAATGCTTGGGGTTTGGAGTTGGGGGAGCCTGAATTTGAATCTGGACTCTGTTACTCACTAGCTGTGCCCACCTCAGGAGAGCCACTTAAACACACTGAACTTCAGCTTTCTCATCTGTAAGATGGGCATAGTAACAGCACTAACTTCAGAAGGCGGTAGGGAAGATTATGTAAGACGCCACATACAAAGCATCTGGTGAGCACCGGGCAAACAGCAGGCGTCTAATTAGTGTTGGCACCTTCCTCCAATGAAAAACAAACGAAGACTGTTCAGGGATGGGCCCTTCCCGAGAACAATCTCTCCCCTCATATCGTACATTGAGAGTGAGCCAGACCCACCCAGATTCCCAATTCCATCCCTCAGCCACCCCCGAATGACAGGGAGCGCTGCCCACATTGTGGCATTGGGGCTGGCAAGTCCACGCTCTGGCCCAGCCTAGGGAGATGCCCCTGGGATATGGCCCTAAATGTAGCCTGGCAGGGAATGGAACCACCCCCAGAAGTGCTCTCGGCAGGGGCTCAGCTGGCAGGAGATGGGAAGTCCAGCAAAGGCACACCCTTGGCAGGAACATTAGGAGCGCACCACAGCTGCTGGAGGTGGGGGCAAAGAGCAGCTGTGTGGCTCAAGGTGACCCACCCGTCCCCAGCTCAGAGCTCCCCGCCCCTCAGAAGCCTGGCTGCCTGTGCCTCACCTGACATACTGCCCAGTACAGCTCCTTGCCCGGCCTTCCCCCACCTTCCCCTGGCCTCTCCAACTAGAAAGAAGGGTCCCCACGGGCAGGACAGTGATGGGTATGGCTGTGGTCCCCTGGAACAGAGTGCAATGACGGACCCCAGGTCTGTGCCAGCTGATGGCTGGCAGAGATACCTGGGAAAAACACCTAGCTACCTGAACTTGTTTCTTCAGTTCCTAAGCAAGACTCATCCAACCACTAACCTCCCTCACTCATTCAACAAACAAGCATCGAGACCTTCTGTAAGGCACACGCTCTGCAAAGCCCTAGACTGGATCCCGGTCCTCAAAGAGCTTATTCTCCAGTGAGACCCACAGGCAAATGAAACACACACACACACACGTTATATACATCACATATATGCTAAGTTGTGATAACTTCCAAGAAAGGACTCACTACATTTTCCAATCAATCACTGAGGGCTTCAATAGTCATAGAAAATGTAATGCATGAGACAGGTTGAATCTGGCCGTGGCAAGAGAGTAAGGGGACAGAGAGGGACAAGAAAGGAACAACCATGAGCAAATATCCCTTCTGCACCTGTTCACAGAGCCAAGGGTACAGCCATTACATCACACAGAATGGAGATGCCCACAGGAGGCAAATTATCCCCTTCGATTTGAAAGCTCTCATTGACAGTACTTAAAAAGGGAGGAAAGAGGGATGGAGGAGAGACAAAAAAAAGGGAAGGGAAGGAAAAGGAAGAGAAGAAAAAAGAAATTAAACAGACATCTATGCCAAGAACACAGAGCCTGTCCCAAGATCTCAGAGTGACCTCTCGGCGGGACCGTGAAGGACACCGTGTTATAAAGCTACTGCCACCTCCCTCGGACACGCAGCATCACCTCCCATAGCTCTTGGCCTTATAGCTCCATCTGTTAAAACAAACCACACAATGCAGAGGCCACGGCTCTGCTGTCACTAGGACAGGGTGGGCTCCACATCAGATCAAGCAACCACACTTTCATCACCTCCTCTTTCCTGATCATGTTCTCTCACGACAGAACAGGGCTCTGCCATGCAGTAGTCCTCAACCACATGCGGGCAGTAGCACTCAGCAGATGTAATGCCGGGCACTCAGAAGACCCGAGGACTTCTGGGTGTCATCGAGGACAATCCGAGAGGGTTCCAGATACTACATTACTACACTTCATTTAGCTTAATCGTCAGCCACAGGATCAGGTGACACAGCTCTCAGTCACAGCCCCAAAGTCGCGGGCCATTTGGATCTGCCATGACCCATAAAGGTCCCGTTTATAATAACACCTCCATTGAAATGGGGAATGTAAGCCTGAGGCACAGGACCTTCCCAAGGTCACAGCTGCTTCCTGGAGAATCCAGAACCCAAGCTGCCAAGTCTTGGGGGAGGAAACAGAGCATGGCAGTACCAGATCACGGACTGAGGAGTCCCAAAGTTTCGGAACGTCTACCCCAAGAAGGCAGGCAGGAGCTGTGCTGGGGCCCCCCGAATGTGACCTCAAAGTGATCCCTGATGAGGTTACATGCACATCACAGGATGGGGAAAAGATACCGTTGTCCATCAACTTTACACTTTTGTCCAGTAACCAGATCTCATCCCTGGCAGCACACTAGAATTAGTTTATGCTTAATATGCTTGCATATTAAGTAATTGTCCTCTGCATAGCATGATCATGTTGTATTTGTCTTTTTTTTTTTTTCTTTTTAAAGGAGTTCCTTTGTTTAATTCATGTAAACATTTAAAATAGGCCACCATTGCATTGCCTTGCTTTGGCATGGCTTCATTACTTTTTTCAGAACCAGGGGAATCTGGAATCAGACTCCCCGACTTCTAATCCTGTGGCCGTGCAACCTCAGACACATTACCTAGCCTCTCTGCACCTGTCAAGGGCTGAACTGTATTTCCTCCCGCCCTCAGAAAACTTCCTGTTGCATTCCTAACCTCTAAAACCTCAGAATGTGACTCTATTTGGAGGTAAGGTCTTTAAAGAGGTGATTAAGTTAAAATGAGGCCTTAGGTTGGGCTTCAATCCAACATGACTGGTGTCCTTACAAGAAGAGGTCACAGACAGGTACAGACAGAAGATGAGGTAAAGATACAGGGAGAAGAAGATGGTCATCTACACGCTAACGCCCTCACATCCCCCCAGAAGGAACCAACTCTGCCTGATATTGGACTTCTGGTCTCCAGAATGGCTGGAAAATAAATGTCTGTTGTTTAAGCTCCCCACCCCCAACCCCTGCCAACCTCCACCCCATTGTGTGTGGTACTTGTTACGATACTTCAGCAATCTTGACTTTCCTCGTCAGCAAAATGCAGAGTAATAGTCCCTTCCTCTCACCGTTGTGCTGAGCACCCCATTCCTCCCACTTAGTAAGTGCCCAATAAATGGTTCTCACACTTGTTATTACAAACACCTAGCCTTAACCCACCCCGGTCTTGGCAAAATGATGATCTTAGTCTTCTATGTAAGCAAAGAGGCTTACAGTGAGAGCACCAAGCCCTCAGCAGTGCAGGTAAGCCTCCTCCCTCACCCCAACCACCCCACGCCAAACCAATCTGAATTCCTGGACCTGCCCTCCGGCACCTTCTGTTCCTCCCACTCATCAGGCTGCCTCTCCTGCTCATCTTTTCTTTAGGGCCTTGCCTGTTGCTCCCCACGTTCTCCCCACCCAGTACCTCCAAAGGCCCAAGTAGGCAGCCTGGTTCTCCTCCAGTTTATCAACATCAGATCCCACGGGATGTGGCTCCAGAAAACGGCATTGAGAGAAAAACACATACAGGCCATCCGAATTCCCACACTATGGGAGTCCTTTTGGTTTACTGGAGACAGAGGATTCCTGGTCAAGATGGTCTACTTGGAGATGAGCTGGAGAGCGGACATGGCGCTGGACAGTGCTCCCTGCCATCCAAGATAACAGCGAGCCACCACCAGTCTGAGACCCGAGCCTGGTTCTCGGTTTGTCTTCCAATGGGCCCCTGCACATAACGGCCACTAGAGGGGGCGCCTGAGGGCCCAGGACTAGTTAACTGAAAGGTGGTAGAAAGCTTCCCATGGGTGTGTGAACCCACCTAAAGCTGAATGAGAGCCACTTGGGTCAGGCCAACGAAAGAAAGGGCCGGAAGATCTTTAGGAATCAGGAAGGCTTCCCAGAGGGATCCCCCAAGAACCCAGAAGCTTGGCCAGACTGTGAAAACCCCAACAACCTGCTGCCTCAGCAAGTAGCTAGAGACTCTGAGGCTTCCAACCCTGCATGGCTTTGGTGATTAAAATTAAGGTCATTTAGAAACCCAGAAACCAAACCTGTTCTGACTCTGAAGGGAATTTTAATTTGTTGATGGATCTTCCCGCTGACGATTGGGGGGGAAAGATAGCAATTCCCAATGGGTTTGAGGCCAAAAATAGGGCCACGTAAGCCAGAGAGTCATTGATAGCTCCTCGGTCTTTCTTCAACTGCATTAAGAACAGCCTGTCCCAGAATGCAAATTTTTCTTTTTTCTTTTTTCATTTTAATCAGCTAATAGCAGATGAAGGCCTAAGACTGCTGCCAAAATTCTTTATTCTCATCAGTCACAGAGAGCAAGGAAGCAAAGGTTGGAGGCCTACTGGTGTCTCAAGCTCTGTGCTCTGAGTCCCTTTTGGAGAGGTACAGGATTTGGGGGCTGGGGCAGAAACCCCAGGAGCCGTCTTCTCCACCGGACTGTTTCTCGGGGAACTGGGAAAGAGAAGCAAATGGAGTTCTCCATCCCCCGTGACCGTTCTGGGAAGGACCTTAGGAATGGAAACCTGTTCATTTATTCCACAGAGAATCATGAACAGCTCACACGATGCCATGGCTACACTGAAGACGAAGATGGACACAGTCCCTGCCCTCATTGAGGGTCCAGCAGCAAGGACTCTGACTGAGCGCGCCAAGGAGGTGACTTATGCCACAGACTTATGTCATTAAAGTTCCTCTCTGGAATGCAAGCTCGTGCAGCCACTCTGGAAAACAGCATGGAGGTTCCTCAAGAAGTTAAAAATTGAGCTACCTGGGGCGCCTGGGTGGCTCAGTGGGTTAAAGCCTCTGCCTTCGGCTCAGGTCATGATCTCAGGGTCCTGGGATCGAGTCCCGTGTTGGGCTTTCTGCTCAGGAGGGAGCCTGCTTCCCCCTCTCTCTCTGCCTGCCTCTCTGCCTACTTGTGATCTCTCTCTGTGAAATAAATAAAATCTAAAAAAAAAAAAAAATTGAGCTACCCTACAACTCAGCAATCGCACTGCTGGGTATTTACCCCCAAAGACATAGATGTAGTGAAAAGAAGGGGCACATGCACCCCGATATTCATAGCAGCAATGGCCACAATAGCCAAACCACGGAAGGGGCTGAGATGTCCTTCAACAGATGAATGGATAAAGAAGATGTGGTTCATATCTACAATGGAGTATTACTCAGCCATCAGAAAGGATGAAGAGCTACCATTTACAGTGACATGCATGGAACTAAAGGGGATTATGCTAAGTGAAATAAGTCAATCAGAGAAATACAATTATCCTATGGTTCCACTCATATGTGGAATATACGGAATAGGGCAGGGGATAATAGGGGAAGGGAGGGAAAAGTAAAAGGGAAGAAATCAGAGAGGCAGACAAACCATGAGAAACTCTTGACTCTGGGAAACAAACTGAGGGTTGCGGAAGGGTGGGTGGGGGTGGGCGGATGGGCTAAGTGGGGATGGGCATTAAGGAGGGCGCGTGATATGATGAGCATGGGGCGTTATATGCAGCTAAGTAATCACTGAACATTACATCAAAAACTAATGATACAAAGAGCCCCTTTGCTGGCTACTTGAACTTAAATTAAAAAATAATTCCTCCCTGGACACTACAAAGGGAAGACATGGGGTAGGAGACACCATGTGGAGTGTCCACACGGAGAAAGGGTGAGTCAGGAGACGAGCGTCCCCTAGAAACATAAACCAAAGGCCACACCCCTTCTTCTGGGCACCCAGAGCTGCGGCGGGAGCTTGGTCACCACGTGAGGCCTCTGGGTAGGAACTCTCCTCAGCAACAGCGCCCGTGCTCACTGAGGCTGCTCTGTGTTGAGGACAGAAAAGAAAAATCTAATTCCCGAATCTTATTTTTAGCAGCAAGCCAGGCAGAAGAGCAGAAATAAGCCACTCCACTATAATCCCGATCATCATGAACAAGTAATTTCACCATTTTAAAAGCTTGCCCACAGAATCTACCATCTTGCAGGGTCTAACCTGGGGAACTCTCATCTTGTTTCGAGGGATAAGTGTTTCTCTCGGAGAGCCACTGAAAGTGACCTCCCTGAGAAGTGCAATTTCTAGGCATTTGTTTGTCCCAAAACTTGGATTCTTCTATTGGGTTCCTTTAGGTAATGTAAGCGCAGCTAGGCAAGCTGAAGGGGCCAGCAGGAGCAAAGTGGGGCGGGGAGTGGGAGTGGGCATGTGGGCATCCGTGTTCTCAAAGGAATGCCCCTCATTTGTCCAAAGAATAAGTACACACACTCACATACACACACACACACACACACAGTATTCTTGCCTTTAATAGAAAATACACAATTTTTAAAGGAAACAGAAAAATTGGTATTTGGACCATTAGGCCAATCCTACTCTAACAGCTCCACTGAAACACCTAAAGCTTGGTTTTTCCACCTCTGAAAACTAACTTACTTCTTTTTGTTCTGATGTCGGTGTTGGGCTCTACGATATACATATCTGTCCAAGCAGAAGCAGCTGCCTAACCTTTCACCTGTGACACTGTGGACAGCTTTGGGGTTTGTGTTTTCTTTTTTTCAAGTGTCACACCATTTCCTCCTCCAAACAGGAAAGGAGGCAGATAGAATCTAAAGATGAAGGAAGCGGGGACGCTTGCTCAAAGTGTCACAGAGGGTAGGTCAGCCGCAGAGCTGAGTCTTAGGTGCACACATTCTCATCAGCGTGACACTGAAGGTGTGCCCGCTGTGAGCCAGGGGACACAGCCCTACACAAGATGCTCTCAAGCTCTCCCCGACAGGAGAACCCACAAATGCGGCAGGAAGGGCCTCACCATTCTCAGGCCTGGCAGGGTGAGGCTGGCAAACCAAAACTGCCCGAATGCTCATTTCCCAGAAGAACCACCCACCAGGGCACTTTGGCTTTATCTCCCATCCCGTGGCCTGACCCAGGTCCCCAGCAGGGGCGTGGGGACTAGTGCTGCCCCTCTCACAGGCAGATCCCCTCTATCAATACTCAGCCTCCATCTTTTTCCTGGCCAAACCAAAGCACAGGTGTCTGTTGAGTGATTTCTTTTTAGAAGTGATCTCTTTTCTCTAAAATTTCTCAACAAGACCAGCTGACTACAATTGGCCAAGTTTCATCTAGACCTGGGATTACAGCTGATGCCATGAGGGAAAGTACAGGACCCCAGAACTGAACATCACATTCCTCAAAAACCAGGGCAGAACCAAATCCCGAGAGGGGCTGCTGGAGCATAAACTGCGGCCCTTATCCTGGAGCAGGAAAGGTCAACAAGACCATCAGCCCCATCTTCCAGACCTCTGAAGAGCTGCCAAATGGTTAGACACATTCTGTCCATTCCCAAGGATAGACCAGGCAGGAGACGGATGGTTTAGAAAGGAGAAAATTCCTTCTAACTTTCCAAGGAGAGGAGGGGCCCCTTGGATAGAAAGGGGCTCCCTGGTGCTGGAGGCATTCAAAAGAGGCAGGATGGTCCCTCAGTGAGACCCTGGGGCAGTGATACAAGTGACAGGTGGAAAGATGGGCTAATGGAACCTTTCAAATTTCTTCAACTCTGAGAGCCTCCAATTGGACAGAATGGACTCAAAGCCCCCAGACACCAGGTCACCTGCCTACAGGGATCGCCTCTGGGCCTAAAAATAAGATTCCCAGAGTCTAATTCAAATTAGATCCTAAAAAATATGTCACTGTGGCTATAAATAAGTCTCTTTGAGGGCCAGTTGATATGATTATTTTAATCAGGTACATTCCCTTAGAACTGCCTGCTCCCTCTTGGGCCCCGAATGTATTCTGAGCAGGCCTGGTCCTCCCGCCCTCAGTCCAAGGCAAACCCATGGAGCAGCCACCATTGGAGGACTGTGGTGGGATCATTCACCAACGCTCCCGATGGAAGACAGGGTCGGGAACACAAATGCCCACAGAGACCGGACAGACGGCAAAGGGTGTAAATTAGACACAGCATGACATGAAGGGGAGTGTTCGTGGTTGAAGAGGTCCCCCCAAAATCCGAATGTTGAAGTTCTAACTGCCAGTACTTGAGAGTGAGACTGGGTCTGGAGACAGGGTCTTCGAAGAGATGGTTAATTAAAATGGGGTCTTTAGGGTGGGCCCTAAGCCTATCCGATGGGTGTCCTTGTAAGAGGAGAGGAAAATACAGACACACCCATGAGGAAGACGACATGAAGACCCAGGGAGAAGAGGGCCAACGGGAGAGAAACCAACCCTGAGGACATCTGGATCTCAGATGTCCAGCCTCCAGAACTGTGGCACAATAAATGTCTGTCATCTAACCCCCCAGGAGATTTGTGGCTGCAGCCCAAGCTGACAATACAGGGGGAGTGGGCCACAGACCCGAGGGCTTAAATTCTTTTTTTTTTTTTTTTCCTCTCTTAAAGATCAGCCAAATAAAATGGAACCCTGGACTTCACTTTCACCAGTGCACAGCACTCTGATGAATTTCAGGGCAAGAAAGGCAACAATGAGGTGTGGGAGAAAGGGCACTGCGTTCCTAGTCGGGAGGGCTGGTCATCCAAGCTATGTGGCCTTGGGAATTTCTCAACCATCTTAGCCCCCATTCTAGCATCAACTAACTAAAACAGACCTAAACACAGCTAAGGGTCCCTCTAGCACTAACGTCCTCTCAAGTCCTCAGGCTTAAGGACCCCTGCTAGCAAGGGGCAGCTTTGGGGCCCAAGCTGGGACGGGGAGGCCCCAGATGGCAGAGTGAGGCAACCACAGGAGAAGAACACAGAGGTAGAGGTGCTGTGGCGGAGCCACGGGGCTGAGGCTTCAGTTCCTGTCCCGCCCCTGTCTGGTTCCTCCACTTTTCAGGTGCATGGCCTTGAGCACCCCGCCTCCACCCACCTCCCATCTGTGAGTAAGAAAACTTGAGTGTACGTGCTGTGGACCAGTAACACATCCTACCACACCCAGCGCGCTCGCTGTCACTAGTGGACGAGACAGAAGGGCAGACACCGAGAGGTTTCTCAGGACCGATGTCTTCTTCTAGCCATCCCACGAGGCAATGGCCCAGCAAGGCCGGGTGAGTCTTCGGTCAGAGTTGGAGCTGGAGTGCCCATCTTCTCTGCACCCAGTCCTGGGCACCAATGACCGCAGGACCCTAGAGATGCTCTCAGATGGCAGCCCTGTGTGGGGTGAGGTGCTGAAGAAACCACAGCGTGCGTCCCTTCCACAGGATCTGTGCAAGGCTAGAGTAACAGTATGGAGACCCTGACGCTTTGCACTTTACACAAAGCTTCACCAAGACCATATCCCAAGTAGAAGCATTCCCATTTTGCAGATGAAGAAACCAAGGACCAAGAAGGTTAAACAAGACAGTGCAGAAGAGTGCAAAGAAAGCCAGGGCATGGCCACTTACTTTGCTTGACCTTAAAGTTATTTACTACCTTATTATCAAATTATCTGTCAATGCAGTCAATGTAGCTAGCAGCAGGCAGCTGCTAGGATCACTATGTGATCTCAGGGCTTCAACTCTGAACACCCTATGACCACACATCACAGACTCAGATCATCGCAGACCTGGAAGCACCTGGGCAATTCCGGTTCTGACCCCCTCGGTATACAGGAAAGGAAACTGACATTCCTAAAGTGTCTGGCCCAGGGTCCCACCATGATTCCTCAGAGCACCCTACCCTATCCCACGTCCCTTGAAAATATTCCTCTCTAAAAATGAACCAACCACAGAGAGAAGTTCTTCCGGGACTTTGGGTTGGGGAGAAGTTTCCACCCCCACTCTCAGCAAATCTGGATCCTTCCTCCAGGCTGCATGCTGCTGGCCTCCTGCAGTGACTTTGAGCAGGAGAGCAAATGTGTCAAGTATTCCTCTCACAGGATAAGGCTGCTGGGAGCAGCTCAAAGGACTGGAATTAGAAATTCTAATTATTAGAACTCTCCGAATGCACCAAAGGACGACTTATAATTAGCACATGTCAAAAGGCCAACCCCAAAGGGGACACATTATAAATCAGAAAACAAAGATGGTCCAGAGAGGGACTGGGGAGCTAGGCTGCTTGGCTTCCCGCCTCTCCCTACAGCCCTAAATCCAATCTACTTCCCACCCTCCAAGCCCCACTTCCTCCTAGTTCTGGCCTCTCTTCTTCTGCCTTGCCCTGGGCCCCGGCCTGGGGACACCAATGAAGGCACTGCCACCCTCCTGGAAGACCTTCAGCATTGGGACCACCTTATTCAGGACCCCTATTCTTGAGCTGGTTAGAGGATTGTGGCTCCTGCTGTCAGGAATGCAAATAAGGGCTTAATGACAAGACTCCTTGTGGGAAAGAAAGCCCCAGTGCCATGATAATGCCATTACGTGCTGCACAGGTGTGGTTGTCCCTGGGCGGCCTTGCAGCCAGAGTTGCCCTTGTGATTACAGCCCAGGGCACACTCCCCAACTCCAGAGTGGGAGAGACCAGCGTGGAAGGGAAGAGACATGTTTCCTACAGGAAGGAAAGAAGGGAGGGAGGGTGGGTGAGCAGATAGTGAGGGGGGAGTAGGGAGGGGGAGGGAGGGAGTGGAGAAATGTTTCTTCCACCGACCTATATGCCATCAAATTTTCCCAATCACTTCCTGCGTTAGTCACAATACTCGAAATGGGGGAAGGACACGTAGTCAAAGATACAACAATAAGACATGACCCTCCCCTAGAGGAATTCACATTAGTGCAAACTCAAAAGGTTAAAGAAAATTAAGTTTGTAAAAAAGAAACACCAAAGGAACTCCTGCCCGGAGGCAGGGACATCTGGTTTCCAGAAGAAGCCCTAGCTGTGCAACTTGCCTCGCGCAGGTCATTTATCTTCCTTCAGCCTCTATCATCTGTTCCACGGAGATAATACCAACCTTGCTCATCCCACAGGTGTTGCTACGGAGAACACATGATAAACCACAGAGACAAGTCCATGGGGAAGTGCCTACAACATAACTCGTTATCACAACATGAACCAATCTCCATTCTGGTGGCCAGCAATAAAAAGGGTGTCTGTGTTTTCCCACCTTCCCTGGATTTTTACTCAAGATGGTATCCAGGTCCTTGGACCAACGTCGCTAGAGTCCAGAAAGGCAATTTATCAGGCCACCAAGGAACCTTCTAGATGTTGATTTATTTTCCCATACAGTGCATCTATGCCTGGGAAATGACAAGAATGTTTTACTCCAAGAGCAATGAACCCCATTTGCTTACTAGCGGCTGCTTGGAGCACTGCATTAAGAAGGATTCTGAACTTGCATTTTGGCTTCGCCGGAAAGCATATCCTGAAAGATAAAGGATGTCCGTCATGAGGAAGGGATAAGAGGTGGCACTTGGTCATTTATGACTTAGATGATACTCCCTGTCCACCACACCCCTTGTCACATGCCTCTATAGTTACATGCCCCAGTCATTCAAGAGTGCAGACTGGTGGCCCATTCTCTGAACCTGATGCCTTCTGTGTGAATCGTTAAAATTAAGTTCTTTGAGCCAACAAAGCTAAAAGCTTGACCCCAGCAAGAAACAGCTATCCTTAATAAATTAGTAGGTCCTCGGTCCCTGTGCAAATGTGCTGGCTTGTCTCAATCACGTTATGTATAAGCTGAGAACAAGACCTCATAAATGTGGATGCCATTATCTGGGTCTGTGGACCTTGGGCCCCGCCACACACACTCGCCCGCTCCGAATGCCCTGCAGGTACCAGATGTCCCGTGGCCCTTCTTTCTGTGGCATCTTTTTAGTCTTTGCAATGTTCTGCTCTCAACACTTTTCAGGACAATACTTTCTTGGAGTTTATCACAGGCTTAACGGGGGCAGGATCTCTGCCATTTGCCCTGCTCATGTTTCAAAGGGGACCTCTGGCCATGTCAGCATTTGGTGAAGTCTTCCTTCCTCAGTTGCTCTGCTCAGTTTTATAAAACTTGGTTATGTCTCGGCCAATTCTCAGCAGAGTTGGTTTGCAGTCAAGCCGTGCACAACAGTGCGGAAGGAGAGCTGGGCAAGCGGACCCCGTGATATGACCAAGAGGGAAGGGAAGAGGTTGTGTCCAGGCCCCCCAGCACCAAGGAGGCCCCAAACACAAAAAGCCTTAGTGAATCCTCAGGAAAGAGGGACACTGGCATCATCCTACATTCACAGTTAGAACCACAGACTGTTGGGGTCAAGAAGCAACTGGGAACCCATCTAGTGACTACAGATATGGAAACTGAGGCCCAGAACAATTAAACTGCCCAACGTGCTAGGATAACCCAGGAGTCGTGTCTATAGAAACAATATCACAAAACCGTGTATGTTCTTATGGAATTTGCGATTTCAGATGGTTTCCTTCTAAGTCATCACATAATATTCTCAATATCCAACACTATGCCTAAAAGCCCTTTCATTTGCAGGGCTAAAAGCACATTGTCTTGCACACCAGAGGTATCCAAGTCTTTTTAAATAAACAAACAAAAAAAAATGGGTAATGTATGTAATTCTGAAGAAATTTATTCAGTGAAATTCTATTTATAATAGAAAAAGGGGGAAACTAAAGGAAAATCTAAGGAAAAGGGTTGAGTATCCATATCACGGGTTATGATCACTTAAAAATATGTTTATGGGAGGCACCTGGGTGGCTCAGTGGGTTAAGCCTCTTCTTTCGGCTCAGGTCATGATCTCAGGGTCCTGGGATCGCATCCTGCATCGGGCTCTCTGCTCAGCAGGGAGCCTGCTTCCTCCTCTCTCTCTGCCTGCCTCTCTGCCTGCTTGTGATCTCTGTCTGTCAAATAAATAAATAAAATCTTTAAAAATATATATATGTTTATGGGGTCCCAATGCATGTGAAAATACTGATTATATGACAATGCTAAAGAAAATTGCAGAACACTAAATTGTACAAAAGCTGCGATGTCAGCACTATAAAGAAAAAAATGTATGGTAATATTATTGGAAGAAAATAAAGCAAAACATGAATGGCAATAATGTTTCTGATGGGATTATAGGTGATTTTATTTCTCTTCTCTTCAAGCTTCTGTTCTTTGCAAATATTTTACAATGTGTCCAAAGCACTTTGGTAAGCAGGGGAGGGGGACTAAGAAATAGAAAAGAATGTCCAGAGGTATACCCATCCTTGTTGGAGTTTGAATTGAAGAAACAGAATTTATCTCTTCTCATGCAGGTAAGTTGATGAAGCAGAAAAACACAGAAGCTGGCCAAGGAGGCAGGCTCCCTACCCCTGCCCCTGCCCAGAGATCACTCCCCACTCCGAATATTTGTGTCACTGAGCAGATGCTATCTTGGGATGTCACCTAAACTGCCACCCACAGTCTTATCCCTGAGGCTAGCAAAAGTTGTCAACCTTTCATGTGTGTCTCTCTCTCTTTCATGTGTGTCTTCCCTCCACTGGACTGGGAGCTCCTTGGGCAGAGGAGGCAGTCCCTGCTGGAATTCCCTGTGCCCCTACAGAGCCAAGCTTAGAGATTTCTTTTCAATACCTGACACCTCGAATCTCAGGAAATACTTGCTCATTGACTAACTAATTGGATAAGTTAAAGAGAATAGTCCCGTAGGGCACCTTGGCCTTCAACCAAGACAGAAGCTGGTGCACCTCCTTTAGGACACACTGACTTCATCAATCGGGATGTCAATGCATGTCATCTGTGATGTTGGCATCTGCCCCAGACAGGACTGAGCCACCAACCAATACATCACAGGGCATTCAGACCTCAGGATGTGTCCCTCACTACCCCCAGACCTGGGCAGGCAAAAGGCCTGACACAGGAGGATTGATCCTGCTCCTACCCCACAAATCATAGCAGACTAGATCTTCTGCCCGTTGAGCCAAAGGTAGTCAGATAGAGCCATGTGTACTTCTCTGTACTTCCTACAGCATCTAGGCAAATAAGGAAACAGACCTCTCCCTTGGAACAGTTCTATCCTTTAAGCCTAAACTTGCCCCAGAGATCCTGCATATCTGGATCCTTCTCTGAGGTTCTGAAACCCCATGGCCTACTATATAGGCTTCTTCAAGCTTTCCCAAGCACAGGCTTTATTACTCATTGAAAGCTCTCCCTAAGAACCCTACCCACTGTAATCTCAACTCTAATGAACCTTTTTTCTCTATATATGATGAACATATTAAGACACAGACACACACACACACTTACCTAGTTTATACATGTGATTTCCCTTAGTGAATCTTACAATCATACATGTAAATATGAAAGCATATTTTCTGGGTGGGTGGGGCCTGATCACTTAGACTTCCTGTACCTAGCATGAGCCAACAGCCTTAAGTTAGTAGATAGATGAACAAGTAGGTTTGTTCACAAAATGGTCATGTGATAACTCCAAGAAACTGCTGGCAGCAGCCTACATAGGGACGTCCTCCAAAATCCAAAGCCTTCCCAAATCCAAGGAGAGATACAACTCAATCACGATATGGTAGAAATAAGGTAATAATGATAGTGATGATTTCTTAGAACCTACTAGGCGCTAGGTACAAGGAATCTGATATATCTCACACAAAATCTTGTTAAGTAAGGTATCATTATAATTATTATTCATGATCATTGTTCTTCCTGTTTTGTGGAGATCAGAGGGTTATCCAAGGTTGAGAATATTTCATTTGGGATCTGTTGGGATAATGCCATAAACTGTAAAGGGCTGCTGGTCTTAGGACTGCCCTTCTTGACTACAACTGGGGTTAAGTCCAAAATTCTGGAACACAGAGAGTCAGGGATGACCCATAATACAGGTGGCTTGTATCAGACTCCATCTGCTCCCAGGAACCAGATCCTATGCAGAAAGTAATGGTTATGATTTGCCTTTTGCTAAAGTGCTCAAAAGACAACTCCCATCCTTCAATTTTATTTAATCAAAGCAAAGAATTCATAAGAATCTGCAGGCGTTCATTCATCAGACCGATTAAATATTTGATAGCCCTGCAGTTTAATTTTTTATGGCTCAGTGTGTGGTGGGAACTGTTCCCAGGGAGGTCAGCACTGTCCCCACGACAGAGCAGAGCTGCTCCAGGCAGCCAGAATCAAAAGCATGATAGGGCTCTGCTCCTTTCCTGCTCATCTGCCCTAACCACAGTAAGGTACCTGTTCTGGAATCCTGGGCCAAGGGGCCACAGCTACCATTTTCTAAGTTCTTAAAGAGAATGTGCATAAAGGAAAGAGAAGTTGCAGAGAGGCAGGGCTGAGGACCTCACAAGGTCAGGGAGAAATTCAGAGGACCCCAAATATCCAGGTCCCAACAAGGGGAGGCAGCCTCCTCCTTCTGTCTTTGAGATCACCCAAGCACATAGTGGAAAAAGCTTCTGGACAAATGTGTGTCAGCACAGAGGTAAAGTAATCCCATCCATACCCTGGCCAACTACTAGCACGACGGGGCCACCCCACACCTTCCACTGGCCCTTCCAACAACACCCAGCCACATGGGTCTCCCTTACAGCTCACATGGGACTGGAGACTCAGAGCAAAATCACATTTGGAAGCAAGAATGCTTCGTAGCCTCCAACCAGGGAAGGTCTCTCTCCTAGCCCTCTGATTATCACCAAAAGGAAATTTCAGCACATTTTGTTTCCTATACCCCAGAATGCTCAAATCACACGCAGCATGTTTTCAATCTCTGAATTGCCCCCAACCCACCCCACATCCCGAGTCCTTCCCTTCATTTCTCCCCCAGACTCTTGCTCGTGCGCGTGCACACACGCACACACACACACACACACACACTCCTTTCTGCCTGCCACAGAAAGAACTGGTACCTTAGCCTTTAGCTGATACCCAGTCAACATCCATCCAATTAATTTGTTCAAGGGTTTAAAGGGGCCAAGAGAGAAGACTTTTGCATTCCAGCAGCCATCAGAGAGTTTTGCTTTAATTTCTTTTTAATTGGCTGCACCACTAACCGCGTATCAGAAATCTCTCTGCTCTGACCCTTCCTTTCTCCTCAACTCCCTTCACTCCTACAGGGGAAGGACATCCTGGCAGCTTGCTAGAAAAGTAAAGAGATGCCACTGCACAGCCCAAGTCATTTTGCCTGCTGTCCCTGCTCATCAGCAGCCTAATGAGGACGTGTGGCTGTGACACAAGTTCCCACTTCATCCCTGTGTGGCTCACTGAGGCAGGGAGGAGGAGGAAAGGGGTGAGGAGAGCTGTTGCGTCCAGTGATAAATAGCAGGGTGGAGGGCTCACCTCCCCCGGGCTCTCGGGTTCTAGCTCTGCGCTGCAGACCCACTCCCAGGGCCTTCAGTACTCTCTGGGAAGACAGGAGCCGTCCAGCAGCCTGCGATGGCCAGCCCCGAGCCCCTCTGGTGGCGGGTGTGTTGTCACTGGACATCGCCATGGAAAAAGTAGGAGAGCATGGTGAAAGGAAAGCTGCTTGTCCGTTTTCCTTGTTTAAGAATCTGGTGAAATGACAAGCAAAGCTTATCTCTGCACTGGGACTCTTCACGCAGCAAAAACAGCACTGAGACACTGAAGGGGAGGAGGCCATTTCTTTGATGTCCCGGCACAGCGGCCCAAGCAATTATCATAATGGCAAAAGGACAGGCTGGATGGCCTCCCCCCTCTAGGAAACCAGACAGTTTTCATGACTTGTGGTTGACATTTTAATAAAGGATCAACATCAGGCCACAAGGGGAAGCAAATTGAGAACAGAATCTGACCTAAGAGGGTCAGGGTGGAAGGGAAAGAAATGACCTAGAGAAAAACAGATCCTTGGGCCAAAAAGTCCCTGTGCGACGCAGCCCAGAGGTCCAGCACAGTGGGATTCCTGGCTTTATCAATTGGGAGAAGAGAAAGGATGTTCCAAGAGGACAAAGTACAAGACACCCCCCCCAGTCAATAACTATGCAAAAACATCTCGTATTTGATCGGTAGCTTACAAATTACAAAGGACTTGAGGCAACTTACCTCATGGGCTCCTGTGAGCTGGGCCACATTTTATAGACGAGGAGACTGGTTTACCCAAAGTCACAGAGCCAGTGAGTAAAGGAACTGGGAGTCAGACTTTACAGTCCCCCCTGCCCCCCACCCCACTTACAGAACTTACTGCTGCCCCATCATAATCCAATTAATGAGAGAAACAGTAACTCACACTAAATGTTCCGCCTGGTGGTAAGCACTTTACATCAATTATCTCCTATTTTAATCCTCGTATTGAGGTTGGGAGAGAAAGGATATAGCCCTCATTAATCAGATGGGGAAACAAGGCTCAGGGACATTAGGAACTTGCAGAAGGCCCTAGAAGCAGCCAGGGCAAAACCAAGATTCAAACTCTGAGCTCCTGCCACTGAAACTCAGTGGTTCTCCATTTGCCCTGGGCATCAGAATCACCTGGAGGGCTGGTTAAACCAAGGCAGGCTGGGCCCCAACCCCAGACTCTCTGTTTCTGAGGGTCTGGGTTGAAGCCAAATGTGCATTTCCACCAAGTCCCCAGGTGGTGCTCCTGGCTGCTGGGCCAGGGACCCCTCTTTGAAAACCGCTGGTCTATCTGCCACAGCCTCCTGGGGCTCATCAGGGAACATACTCATCCTGCTAGAGACGTGGTAAAATGGGTGTGCAGAACGTGACTGCACCAGCTACCTCCGCAGAGCGAGGGCCACTCTCCTGACACTAGCTAGCATCTGTACAGTCCACAGCATCCACGAGACACAGAAGCACTGACCCTCGGCACCAGCTGAACATCCACCGAGGGTTGCTCTACCCGTTTACACTAAAACTCGCTCTGCGCTCCACCCGGACCTCCCCCTGCTGAAAGTGATTCTAGCATCTATCCTCCAACCAAGAGATCTCATTGGCATTAAAACACCTCTTCTTCAGAATCAGGGAGAGCCCTTCTGGAGGCACGGCTCCCATCACCGTGCACCTCCCCACGTGTCCACACGTGTCCTTCAGTTCCCAGACTGTGTTTAGAACAGAGACATCATGAAATGTACACAGAAATCGCCACTTAAAAGGATGGCAAAAGTAAAATCGGTGTTTTAGTATTTTCTTCCTGTATTCCCAAACACAGTTTTGTGCATTCTGCTTTGGAGACCGCGCTGGCTTAGAGTTCAGTGTTCTCACTGAGTATGGAATGGGATCCCAGTCCCAGTCCCAAGATCTGACGCTGAGAACCTGCCGATGGCCCCCTGTCCCTGATCGAGAATGGCTGTGTTCTTGTTTGGGAAAAGTGTATTCCGTAAGCCCCTCCATGAGTTCCCTGATAAACCCCCAGCCCAGCACGAGGGCTCCATAAGGAACTTTCAGCCAAAGCTTCTCAATAATGAGGGCCACTTTTCCAACAGACGATGAGAAGCATTGAGGAGCGTAGAGAGAAAACAGAAGCTGCCTATACACACTACATCTCACTGGGAGAGAACAGGAGCCCAAGCCCCCCTTCTACAGGCTGTGAGAGGATGGGGTACTGGATCGTGAGTCAGAGAACAGGCCCAGGATCCTTCCCTACCATAACCATGGCTGAGGCTTATGTGTGCTATGTCCCCCTGGCACCAGTGTCCCTGCCAATCAAATTAGGCATCCAGTGCCAACCATCCCAGTCTGCCCAGTGTAACTACGGGGCTTCCCTGAATGCCAGGTCTTCACTGCTCAAACCAGGGCAGTCCCAAGCAAACCAGGATGGTTAGTCACCCGAGGTGTGGACCAGGCAGCGGTTCTGGGTGAGCCTGAGGGTTTTATCAGCCCCACCCTGTAAGGCATCTTAGCAGAGCAGGAAGGAGTCTGCGGCCCGTCCCTGCTCTCAAGGGCTAGGCAATCCACTAAGACAGAGTTCACAGTAGTTGCGGGAAGAGGCCCTTCCCTCAACCTCACCTTCCTCCCACCCCTTGCCACCACCCATTCGAGCAGGACAGCACTGTAATTAACAGAGGTTGGGGGGGGGGGTTGTCACTCAGTATTCTTTCATTTAAAAGGGAGCCAGTTATACTCTCATTTATGAGGGTTGTTTTAAAGACCAAAGGAAGTCACACACAGAGTGCTTCAAAACACAGTCTGAGAGCATGCGCTCCATCAGCACAGGCAATCCTGAACCTCTCGGCTCTTCAAATCTGTTATGAGTCGAAGGAAGGTGTTTGCACAGAGCAGGGATCTGCACACAGGAGACACTCCACTAGTAGGAATGGTTAGGAATACTTTTGTTATTAAAGATGCTGACAGCGGGTGTAGTTCTGCACCTGCCGGGCACTCCTGAAGCCAAAGACTACAAGAGTGAGGGTGTGTGGAGAAAAAAGCACAAGGAAGTCAGCCCTGAGCCCAGGCAAAGCCCCACGGCTTCTCCTAGCCCCACTCAGAACAAGCAGCTCAGAACAAGCAGCTCCTGTTTCCACTCTCAGTTTCTAGTTAGCACCCACAGCCCTGAGCAGTCACCACGGAGGGGCTTCCCTCCCTCCTGAAACACCTAAGTTCTCAAGAAATGTACCCGGGCCTCTTCCCCTTGCTGCAAGGGCGTGTCCCCTCAGGCCATTAAGTCCCTGGCTGAGCATCAGCTCAGGACCACTTAAGGCTCTTGGAAATCAGCTTTCTAAGAGCGTGGCAGGTTCCAAGAATCTCTATAGGTAAGAGTCAGCAGCTGGGACGCCTGGGTGGCTCAGTTGGTTAAGCAGCTGCCTTCGGCTCAGGTCATGATCCCAGCGTCCTGGGATCGAGTCCCACATCGGGCTCCTTGCTCCGCAGGGAGCCTGCTTCTCCGTCTGACTCTGCCTTCCACTCTGTCTGCCTGTGCTTGCTCTCGCTCGCTCTCTCTGACAAATAAATAAAATCTTAAAAAAAAAAAAAAGAGTCAGCAGCATTCCCCATAAATTCAAGGGGCAAGTTGACACTGGGGACCAGGGAGTATCCTCTCCTGCTTAAGATGGTCTCTATCTTAAGCATCCTGCTTAAGATGGTCTCTATCCAGGAAAGCTCTAGAAGCAGGCATGTATAATAGAATCCAAATCAGGAAGTTCCCCACAAAAATCTGGGCCTAAAATTCCACCATTAGGCATTCACTTCTTTGATACCGACATCTTTCTTCAGGCAATACATTGTTGTTGTTGCTGTTGGTGATGGTGGTGGTGGGGGTGGTGGTTGCCTACTACGTCCCCAGAACTTGGACGCACTTTAAAAGGGAAAACCAAAAGTCACCCCCATCTCTGTCCTTCAAGATCTCACTGGCCAACTAGAGACACAAGCCACAAAGAAGTGCAGTACACAGAGAAAAGGAGACACAGTCATGCTCATCTTCAAAGGGCTCCTACCCAAATGTCCCTTCTCCTGCACTCCCCTTGCACTTTGAACACAGTATCCAGGAAAAACAACCGGATTAGCTGGCAACTGCTCTCAGTGTATAGTTCTCTCACTGTACTGTGAGTTCCCCCAGGCTGTTTTTATCCTTTTATGCCCCCAACTCGGTGCACTGGGACACAGTAGGCATTCAACAAAGATTTGTGTAGCTCTTTAATTAATGACTATTTAGATAAAAGTAAAACTGAAATGCAAGGCATTTGAGAAGGGCAATAATTTAGGACCGTGGTTCTCAAAGTGTGACCCCAGGCCAGAAGCCTCCCCTGGAGAATTGTTAGAAATGCAAAGTCTTGATCCCTACCTACACCTCCAGAGCCACGGATCCTCCAGTCGTGGCTGGTCTCTGTTTGAGCAAGGCCACCAGGTGATGCTGATGCATGCTCAAGCTTGAAAAGCAGCAGCTTCAGACTTCTTCAGATTCCTTCTGTGAAACAGAATTACTACACACTTCTTCATCTGTTCACTCAACACGCATTTATTGAGCACCTACACAACAAAGGCCAAGAGGAGTATCCACTGGCTCTCTGGTGGCGCATGGATGTCCACAAGGTGGCAGCAGATGTGGTAAATCCCCTAAGACGTTGCCCCCAAAGACCCTCAAAGGCTTTCCCAGTCAACATGAAGAAAGACCACCATCCTGGCCAGCTGACTGCCCTTCAGGATGTCCTGCGGGGATGAGCTCCTCGAGCAAAAGGCTGCTCCGAAGAGAGAGGACAGATGGCATCCTGACACCCAGGAACAACAAGCCTAGACCTCGGTGGAAGGGGTGGGGCTGGGCAGCAGCCCCACCCCCAGTATGGGCTGTCAGCACCTGACCTTCAACTGCTCTGGAGCCCAGGGCCCAGGCTAGCCAAGGCGCAGGGCTGCAAAAGGGAGCAGGACAGCCCAAGGCTAAGAGGGCAGAACAGCCAGGCCAGCGACCCTTCTCACCCCTGCCCTTGTCCTCACCCCCCTCCAGACTCAGAGGCAGGCCCAGACTAGGGACCAGGTGGTGACAGGACTTCCATTCTGGAAGGTGCTGGGGTTTCATAGGCGGCCCAGGCGTTCCTCAGGCCCAGGTGACAGTGGTCTGGGGAAGCCAGTGAGATGGAAAGGAGAGTGTGCTCCTGTGCAAAGTTGCCAGGCCTCCCCCCAGACCTGGTGTCCCAGGGATCAAGCTCACTTGCTGACACTTCAGCTGAACTATTCTTGTTATTAAAAAAAAAAAAAAAGAAAGAAAGGAAAGCTTGACTGCCCTCTTGGCTTACAGAGCCTCTAGCCCAGAGTAGATGACCAGTTCCTCCCAAACACCTGTGTGCCAGGGGCTAGGGATGCCTGCTCAACTCTCCGGGCCCCCTGCCACGTGCCACCTCCACCCTTCAGGCAGAGGGGCCTGTAAGTACTGCCGAAAGCCTCATGCAGGAGTGGGGACGTCCCATGCCCTGTGTGTGATCTCTGGGTAGTGGGTAGAGACTGTAAGGTTGCCAGGTCAAAAAGAGGATGCCCCTGTCACACCTTAATTTCAGATAAACAAGAAATAATTTGTTAAATTTGTATATCCCAAATATTGCAGAGGACATGCTTAAATTTTTTAAAAGTTGTCTTAATTTAGGGCACCTGAGTGGCTCAGTCAGTTAAGAAGC
This sequence comes from Mustela nivalis, assembly GCF_964662115.1. NCBI lineage: Eukaryota > Metazoa > Chordata > Mammalia > Carnivora > Mustelidae > Mustela > Mustela nivalis. The sequence continues at coordinate 138,102,441 of NC_139021.1, forward strand.
TGCCTTTGGGGGTGGGGGTGCCTGGGTGGCTCAGTGGGTTAAAGCCTCTGCCTTTGGCTCAGGTCATGATCCCAGGGTCCTGGGATGGAGCCCTGCATCAGGCTCTCTGCTCAGCAGGGAGCCTGCTTCCCCATCTCTCTCTGCTGGCCTCTGCCTCCTTGTGATCTCTGTCTGTCAAATGAATAAATAAAATCTTTTTAAAAAAATAGCTGCCTTTGGCTCGGATCATGATCCCAGGGTGCTGGGATCGAGTCTCTGGCTCTCTGCTCAGTGGGGAATCTGTTTCTCCCTCTGCCCCCTCCCCCACCACTGCTTGTGATCTCTCTATTGTGATAACTCTATTTTACGCTCTCTCTCAAACAAAATCTTTTTTAAAAAAAATATGTGTTACTTATCTGAAATTCAAATGTAACTGGGCATCCTCTATTTTTATCTGCTGTATCTAGCAACCCTTCTGTATTAGCGAGCCAGGAAAACCTGGCGCACCCCCAGCAGAACTCGGGACATGACAAGAGAAAATGCCCTGAAAGTGACCAAGTGTGGAGCAGGAGCTCAGTAACGTGATGACAGTTAATGATTTGCTTCACACGGCGGGATGAAGGCACCGAGGTATAGCAGAAAAAGACCGGGCCTCTGGTCAACCAACTCAGTGTTGGGTCCCAGCTCTGGCTCAGATGTGCTGGCTGCCCTTGGCCAGTCACCGCCCCCCAGCGGGGCTCAGATCCCTCATCTGTAGATGAGGGCAGGGCTTCTCAGCCCTGACTGTTTGGGTCCGGACAGTTCTTTGTTTGGGGACGGGGGTGCATCATGTGTACTACAGAATATTTCCCATCCCGGTTGTGCCAGACGTCCCACGGGAGGGCCAAGCTGTGCCCGGTCAAGAATCACTGGGTTAGAAGATAGTACGTCCTCATGCCTAGGGTCCTGTCAACGGATATGTGGGTTTGCAGAAATGATTCTTCTTAAACACCCAGCGCATATAATGGATATAACTTACTAAGTTCTGATTATAGGTAAACCCTTCAAAACGCATCCCACCTCAACCCTGACTCTAGCGTTAGAAACTGGCCTAACTGGTTTCCCATGATTCCAGCTTTTTGACATTTGCAGACAGTAATGCCTTAATAATACCCCAAAATGAAACTGCCACCACCTTGACTGAAAGCAGTGACTACTGGCACCTCTCAGGCAGACCCCCAGTTTATTTTGATATTGATGTAACTACTACTACTGATCTCTATAATGTGTGGGGGCTCCTACTACATTCCCGGACCCCACTAGGCCCTTTGGATCGATGGGGTCTTTTAAGCCCCGCATCAGCTCGTGGACGCCGGTGCTATGCTGATTCACCTGAAACAGCTGAAGAACCAGCTGCAGAGAGAGGGTAAGCAATCTGCCTACGGTCACAGAGTCCACCTGACGGCAGAGCCTGTGAGCTCTCCACTAGAGAAACTTTCCACCCCATGCAGCTTCCATGGGGAATAGGAAATTCCCTTCTTCCTGGGCCTCCACACAGGTGAAAAAAATTTGCAGGCTTTCCCCTCCAGAACCGCAATCTCTAGGGGCAGTACAAGGCCAGTGGGCATGAGGGTACAGCCAATGTAGAGATGATGCAGTTCTCCTCTTGGGCTACACAGAATGCCAGGCCCTAAGGGGTTGCCACTGGCTTGTATGTCTTGACCTTGCCTTTACCTTGCCCCCCTCACTGTAATTCCAGGGCCTACCACAGAGCCAGCCCCATAGCAGGCGCTCAAGAAATGCTTGCTCATGAATCCCTGAATGTCCCTTCATGTCAATTATGGGGACACTGGGGCCCACCTCTTCCCAGGTGGGTCATTACCTAACAGAAAACCAACCTCTGGTTCTCAGGTTCTTTCTGTCCTGCATCCAAAATCCCTCTCCCCTCCAGGGCTGAGTCACTTTGTTTTTGTAACTTGCTCTAAGAATCCCCACATCCCCTTCTATGTTATGAGTGAACAGAGAATTGATTGGGCTCGAGTGACCCAGTTGCCTGTTGGCCCAAAGGACTGGCACGGAAGACCACTGAAGAATTCTGGAGCTGTGGCCTGGAACGAGGGCTTGGCCAATCATGTGTCCATGCCCTCAGTTACTGGGGCACCTTGAGTGGAGCTGCCTCACTGTTCCGTGGCCCAGTTTCCCCCTTGGACAGCAGGCCGAGCGAGGTTCCCCCCCACGATGTGCTATTATTACCTGGCACACCACGGAATGAGGCCACTGCTACAATGAGGCCACCCCACCCCCAAGATTCTTCAAAATCCTCCTCTTTGGGGCAGCACAACTGGGCAATGTAGGGCAGCAGCCGCCCCAGTTTGCCGAGGACTGGGGGATGGACGTGAGCATCGCGGGGACGGGCCGGTAACCATGGCTCTGGGACACCCAGTGACGACAGAAGGAGGCACAGAGCAAAAGGGCGCAAACCACGGGCCTCACCCTGGGGGAGAGGAGTCTAAAATCACACACACACACACACACACACACACACTCTCCGGGGAATCTAATTTTAGTAGTCATTCGCTCCAGCAACGCACTTTGCAAGCAGTTATTTTGAGAAATGCTATTAGCCACTGGGTTATTTTTAATACCCCTTGTGGGACAGGCATCTGTGACACAAACAGCAGCTGAAAGGCAGTAAACTCGGGGCCTTGGATGTGTCCAGGGTCTAGGGCTAGCCCCTTGGGACAGCAGATGGAAGGACCGGGCAAGCATCCTGTGTGCCCGGCTGGGTCCCCTCCTTTGTGACTACCACTCTGTTCACCAGGGACTGGCGGCTAGAGCCGAATGAATGAGAAGTCCCTCCTGTCTGTAACAGCCAAGCCGCTAAGAGGCCAGAAGACTCTGCAGTGGTCCCCATGAGCCTGCCATCCCTCAAGTCCCACCACAGCCCACAGGTCAAACCCATCACCTAAACTGCTCAACCTCCCACGCCCTCCTGGCACCTGGCCTCCTCACTCCCTGCTTTCCCAGATCTTCCCATGGCCCAGACTGCCCTCCTCCCTTGGAGCACCCCACTCCCCACCTCTCCTAATCAGCCCATGCTGAGCGCCACACCCCAAACACCTATCCTAAAAGAGCTGTACAGCCTTGTTGGCATTCTGCCTCAAAGAGCTTACAGTTCTGGTCACCTGTGCACATGTGTTCCCCATCAAGGAACTGCTGCCACCGGCCAAGTGTTAATGATGGGCCAGGCATCCCGCTAAGCCCTTTACAAAGCTCAAGGGATTCTAAGGGTCCAAGCCGGTACCCTCATCATTCCAACTTTAAAGAGGAAGAAACTGAGGTACAGGGAAGTTGTCCAAGACCTCATAGGTGGGTGTAAGCAAGGCCACATAGCATGGCGATTCAAGGCCCAGATTCAAGACTGCTGATGCCAAACCCCAGCTCTACGCCTTGAACTTTTAGCCAGTTCCTGGCACCCAGTCTGGGGGTGATCTTTCCCAGGCTCCTCGGAAGATGGCATGAGCCAGCCCCTGTCGAGCCCCTCCCGAGGTGCCCGGCACAGAGCGGGCACGGTCTGTAGGTCAGCTCCTGTCACTGCAGGGGAGGCAGAGGGGCCGGGCTGTGAAGCAAATGTTTACCACGTACCTCCAATGTGCCGTGCGCTAAGCCGGTGCTCGTGAAAGTATACGAAGAAATTACATTGAGAAAAATGAAATCATTTGCCTAAGGTCAAAGCTGGTAACTGGGGATTTGAACCAGTAGCTGAAAACAAATCTTAGGTTTTAACTAGAATCCTCTGCTCCCTGTCTCGTCTCTGGAAAGAGTGATGTGTCTTCACACTCCCCCCAAAGTTCCCGGCCCTGGGTCAGGTCCTTTAAATGGACTCAATAAGTACTCCAGGTTTCTGTCAAGTCTTTCTAAACGGGCCCCTGCATGCAGATCAGGAGCCCCCCACCCATCCCAGGGAGCCCTGGCGTCTCACCCCCTTTTCCATCTGCCCCTCGCAGGCATGGTGCTTCAACAGCAGAGGAAAAGCCACAGAACACTTGAGGAAGCCTCACTGAGGGCCAGGTCCTGGTGTTTGGCTAACAGTGAGCTGCCTGTGGGGACCCAAGGCCCAAAGGTCAGGAATCTGTGACGACCAGACATGCCACTGCGCACTGGAGAAGTCCAGAATCATAAGGCATCAGGCGTGAGCTGGAGACAGGATGGCAGAGAGAATGCAAGCCCGGCTGAGCAAGTGCGTGTGAGTGAATTATGTGTGTGGTTCAATTTTAGGCACTAGGCAGATTTATAAAGCTCATCGCCCTCCTAGAGTTGCCTGCAAAAGGCCACACGTTTAACACCATGCTCGTCAATCAGCACAGGAGGGGAATGCGTGCCTGAGCCGGGGCTGGGAGCCCGGGGGCTGCAGCAAAGAGGTTATCCCTGTCCCCGGTGGCTCACTGTCTTAACAGAGGTCGCCAGACTGACCCCTATGGAACACTGGAAGAACCAGCAAACACAGAACTCCGATATGGTGCCTATCAAGCTACCTCACTTCCTATGGACCTACTGTGTGCAGGGGACCCCGGTCTACCTCTGATTGTATAACACTGAGCAAATCACTCCAGCCTGGAGTCCTGTTCCCCTCCCTGCCCAGTGAGGATGAACCAGTAAAACACCCCATGCAGGCCTGCCGATTGGGGCTACAAAAGACAGGCCCAAGGCAAATGGTGGCTTCCAGTGTGCAAGGAGAACAAGACAGGGGGCGCTCTTCGCCCTCCGGGACATGTTAGTAACATAAAGGAAGTGGACTCAAACGTGCCAAAGACAGCCAGCACTGGCTGGGGGATAAATATAAACTGACTGTGCTACCAGGGGAATGGGATGACCGTGGCAGAGGACTCCGAATGCCACGGACACTCACAACGCTGCACTCGACTTAAAAAGCTGGCTTCTGCTCAGCCTGTGCCTTGTACCAAGCAGACCGAGAGCAACCCAGGGACCTAACCCTCCAGCTTAGGGCGGAGGGCAAGCTAGGCACTGGGGGAATCTCTCAGTGGGGCCGTGCAGGAGCGCAGCCCAGCTGCCTGGTTGGACTCAGCACACACAGCTTGCGCCAGGGGCAACTTCACCTGCTACCTGACCCCACAGCAGTTTTAGCAAGGTCTGGTCAAGCAGGTGCACGGGCGAGGAAATGGGGAAGAAATACCCCAGAGGCAAGCTGTGAACTGGCCACCTCTTCCCATAGGAGCTTCCCACATTCTCTGCAGGTCAGAGAGCAGCTCTTGCTCCCCACGGGGGAACTCGCCAGGGTCATATGGTCACACACACTACCCTTTGACATCAGTGGGGGTGGTTTTCCAGGAAGTGGGGAAACGTAGCATACACATTCGCCAAGGGTTGCCATAACAACGTACTACAAACTGGGGGGCTTAAACCACAGAAACATATTATCTCACACTTCTGGGGCCGGAAGTCTGAGATCAGGTTGTCTACAGGGTCAGAGGCTTCTTTATTCAGCGGAGGGTGGGGATTGGGAGGGTCAGGTGCTTGTAAAGGCTGTGAGAGAGATGTTAGCTTCGGATGCTTTGCCGGCAGTCATCGGTTCCTCAGTGTAGAGATGCATCGCCCCAACTTTCTGCTTTCCTCTTCACACGGCATCCTCCGTGTGCATGTCTGCATTCACATTTCCACTTCGGATAAGGACACCAGTCATATTAGAGCAGAGCCCAGCCCCATGACCTCCACTTAACTTGATCATCTGCAGGGCCCTATTTTCCAAATAAGTCACATTTATACGGACATGGGCTGGTAGTTCAAGTACCATTTCAGGGGGCATAATTCAACCTATAAAACTTGGGTTCCCCAAAGGAAAAACGGTTTTTGTTTTTTCGTTTTTCAAAAGCCAAGTTGGAATTCCTAGCATCACTAATGTACTGGGGCAGAGACCTGAGAAGCAGGCTAGATGTCTAAAAGGACTTCCTGGCTCCAACCCAGCCCTGGGCTTTCTGGCCTCATGCCTCCACCTGCTGAGATGGACGCCTTGCCAGTTGGCTCCCCTTTGGTCCGTCTTCTTCGCCCTCCAGCATGCTGTTGCCGGACTTTGAACCTTACCATCAAGTGCCACCTCTATCACACCTCACCCCCATCCTGCTCTACAGCCCCAGGAGCTGCCCTGCCTAGAAGACAGAATGTGCCCCCCAACTACCTTCTGCACCCCAATAACATGCACCAGTGAGCACATCAGCTGAGTTTCCGTGACTTCTCAGGCCATATTCTCATTCACAGAAGGAGCAAGAGCACACTCCCCCAGACATCACTCCTGGAATGTTCTTCTGAGGCACTGGAAAGTCGAGGCTGCCCGCTCTCAGAGGCTGACACATAAGGACAGAGAGTGGTGCTGTGGCCCTCAGACCGAGACTGAGGGGTGGACACAGGAGCGAAGGGGCCTGACACTGCACAGAGGCAAAGAAAAGGCCCCAAAGACTGGAGACGGACATCATCGTTCCCTGAGTGCCCTCTGCCCCACTCCTTGTGGTTCCTCACAGAAGGCTGCCAGTCTCTGGAAGTCATCCTGCTGGGGACAATTCCTGGCAGCAAGATGGCCAGACGGTCTCAGTGAGAATCGGTCTGATAAAGCAGCAGAGCCCTCCTTGGAGGCTGGGAAGCCCCAGCCTCAGGAGGCAGAAGGCTTTCATGGGGGTAAACAAGGCTTCATCTCCAGCGAAGACTGGAGATGGCCTGAGGACTCCTTGTCTATCTCTTCTTCTTCCTGAACCCCAGGCCCCTGAATCATCTTCAGTGTTGCTACACCCTCGACCGCACAGCCCGGTCAGTCCTCAGCACCATCTCACTGACAACAAAATCCTCTTACCTTTCTAATCAAGATCCTCCTCTTCACCAGGGGACAGAGCTTCCAGATGGGAGAACACTTCATACATGTTACAGAGAATGTTCCAGAAAAAGCACTCTCCAAGGAGGAGGTTTTGAGTACCCTGCCAGACCAGCAACACCACATTTATTGACTTACTTGACTTCACAAAAGCACTGTGAGCATGTTATGAATATTCCAATTTTATGGGTAAGGTAGCTAAAGCTCGGAAAGGTTAAGTGAGTTTCCTAAGACACGTAGAGGCCCAAGGCCACCGTCTATACCACCGTGGACATATTCTCTCCAGACCTACAGTCCACTGGCTGCCTTTACCTGGCAACCCCTGAGTACCTTCAACCAAGCCTCTCTGAAGTTCAACACTCATTGCCCCCCCTTCCTGCTCCCCTTCCTCACCCACCTCCCACCGTGACCTGCTCTTCCTATAGTCTTTCTCACTAGGCCATCACCAGCTACTCCACTGGCAAAGCAAATGAAAGTATCAGTGTTTGCAGAGGTCAATGCATGGCAACAAGCAACATCTCAGAGAGCAAACCTCAAACTTGCCTGGGGAATCAGCCACTGAGCTGTCCTCACTCTCACTGGAAAAACCCTGCACCATCCCTTAATGAATTTTCTGAAGCAGAGCATGCTTTATTTATTTTTTTTTTAAGATTTTATTTGTTTATTTGACAGAGAGAAAGTGATCACAAGTAGGCAGAGAGGCCGGCCGAGAGAGAGAGGGGGGGGGGAGCAGACACCCTGCTGAGCAGAGAGTCCGATGCGGGGCTCAATCCCAGAACCCTGGGATCATGACCTGAGGCAGAGGCTTAACCCACTGATCCACGCAGGCGTCCCCAGAGCGTGCTTTATTATTGTGTCATTTAGGAATACGCAAAGTCCAACAGGGAGAGATTGCCATCATTAGCCTGGGAGTGAAGACTGTTCGCAGATCACATTTGATGCATCTCGATGGTAAGTAGCTTCATGACTCTCCATCAAGTAAGTCTCAAGGCTAGGACTGTGCCTAGCACCAGACACAGACGGACTGGGAAGTGATACACCAAGTCCACGCTGGTTCAGGGTAAGTGAGCTCACACCCTCAGTCTATTCCTGACAACACTTCTCTTACCTTCTGACAATGAATCAATGCCACATGTTATGCCCAGACCCCCAGACAGTCCTCTAAATCCCGAGTGCCCAGCCTGAGACCATGAGATGTGTAAGGAGGAGGGCAGAGCATCCACTCTTTTTTTTTTTTTCTTAAAGATTATATTTATTTTGCCAGAGACAGAGAGTACACACAAGCAGGCAGAGAGGCAGGCAGAGGCAGGGAGAAAAGCAAGCTCCCTGCCGAGCAAGGAACCCGATGTGGGACTCGATCCTCCATTCTTTATTATGAGGTCTCTTGATCTCCTAAGAGAGAGCTTAGTTCAGCATGACCTTGACCACCAGGACCAATGCCACAGAGTCACAGAGTCAAAGGCTGTGATGGTTCATCCAACTCAGCATGAAATCCAGAGCCCCACCCCCAGTCTTCCACTAAGACTTACGATCTGAGGTTGGGGGGAAGTGGAGAAAGTGGGAGATGCAATCAGCAGGTAAAAAATCAGAAAGAAATCCTGATGACCCCCCTCCCCACTGCCAGGAGCATGGGCAGTATGGAGAGACAAGCCCTTGCAGCTGGCTTCAGAAGGAAGCGTCCATGTTCAGGTGACCACGGTGACATAAGCACAGACTTGCAACACCTTCCTGTCCAGTGTCCTGTGCACACAATCAACCGAGGACAGCAAGCCTGGAAAACCTAAAACAGCTGAGGAAACGAAGAAAAGGTGCCACCCCAGTGCCAGGAACCGAAAAGAATGTCGGAGAAAAATACGATGAAGAAAGGGCAGTGCAGTCCTGGGGACAGCCTTGCTTTGGGAGAAGTGGCAGCAAGTTCGTGCTACAAGGCGTGGACGTCGCTGGGGAGCTGCAGAGCAGAGCTGCCAAGATCAGGACAACAGAACGGGGCAGAGATGGTGAGCACACCTGGCTCCTTCTTGTCACCAAGGAACGACAGCAGTGTGTGTCAGCAGCAGCCCCGGGAAGCCCCAGGAATCACATGGCAGGTACACTAAGAAGAAAACTGGCTGGGGGCAAGGCCTTGTCCCTGCTGTGGCAGGTGGCAGCTCCAGGAAGAAGGACAAGTTCAGGCACAGTCTGTACCTGGCACGGTGGCCAGGTCAAACAGCCAGCCAGATGCAAACAGTTGGCTCCTGGTGTGATGGGTTCACCAAACTCAGGGAAGAAATATCATGGGGATTAAGTTTCCCTTCTGGAAGTCCTCATGGTGGGAGCTCACTTGCCCTGCCTTACAGTTCGCTGGGTCATGCAAGACTTCCTTTCATCAACCACGGCCCTGCTGTAAGAGCCAGGAAAAACATTCTATCAGCAGTGTAGTGGACAGCACTGGGACCCAGGAAACGGACCCTCCTTATAGACAGGCAAACACCATCCACGTTCATGGATGGAAAACATAAAAATCCACCAGACCTGCAGAAGTACTCTTAAAACACAGAAAACAGAGAATGTAGTCCTCAAAGTGAAGAAGAGATTTGAAAAGAATCACTGGTTGGAAAGGTGGTGTACCATCAAGGCCAAGGGTACAGGCCCTGTTGTGAACCCTGGCCCCCAGCACTCACCACCCGGGGGAGGCTGAGCAGGGATCCATCTCTCTGAGCATCTGGATCCGGATCTGCAGAGTGAAGATATTCAAAGCACAGGTCTCTCAGCCTTGTTCTAAAGCTCATCTGAGGTCATGCGTACCAAATGCTTGGCACAGTGCCTACAGCATAGTAGGTGCTCAGGAAAAGATAACTCTGAGGATAACTGAAGCACCAAGGACCCATCCATTCCATGTCTGCAGTAAGAGTTGAGAGGGCTCATCTCTGAAACAAGATGTGTGGTGAAGGACAATTTTAAAAAGGATTCCCGAGGGGCATCTGGGTGGCTCAGTCAGTCAGTTAAGCATCCGCCTTCAGTTCAGGGCATGATCCTGGAGTCCCAGGGTTGAGTACCATATCGGGCTCTCTGCTCAGTGGGGAGTCTGCCTCCCCCTCTGCCCCTCACCCCGCTTTTGCGTGCGCTCACTTGCTCTCTCGCTTGCAAATAAATAAATAAAATCTTAAAAAATAAACAATCATCCCTCCCAAAATAAAGAGGAAGAAGGACATAAGCAGAAATACTATGACATCTAAGACCACAGGTTATATAAAAGATGACAGCTAGGGCGCCTGGGTGGCTCAGAGAGTTAAAGCCTCTGTCTTTGGCTCAGGTCATGATCCTAGAATCCTGGGATCAAGACCCACATCAAGCTTTTCTGCTCAGCAGGGAGCCTGCTTCCTCCTCTCTCCCTCTCTCTCTCTACCTGCCTCTCTGCCTACTTGTGATCTGCATCTGTCAAATAAATAAAATCTTAAAAAAAAAAAAAGATGACAGCTAAAAAGGACAGGCAATCAATTCAAAATAAACTGAACAGCAAATTTATGAAAATGCAAGAAAACTTTCCAACACTGAAGACAGACCTGGGTCTGAAGATCAAAAGGCTGACAGATGACCCAGGGTCTACTATGTATTTATTCATTTGATGGTGAAGAGGTGTAAGTTTCCCAACAAAAGATGGTGGACAACCTAGGAAAGGAAGAAAACTCAGACTGGTAGTGGGTTGCTCCCCAGCAAAACTCAGCAACGGGGCTAAGCTGTCCTCAACACTGGAAGAAACAAGGTGCAATGAATCAAAATAAATGTTTGAGAAAGCTTATATAGGCATTATGCTTCTCACACGTCTGAGAAAGACATTAATCAGAGTAAAGGCTCCAATAATGGGAATGCCTCTGGTAATAAAGATCTGGCAATGAACAGGAAGATCCATTAGTTCTCAATTATTATAATTGTGACATATCACAAAACAAAATAAATTAAAAACTAAGCTTCCTTAAAGAGAAGGTAAAATGTAAAAACAAATAAAATGCAATAATACAGTAGAGGCTCAAAGTGTCAGAATATACAATAAAAATATGAATGTGTTATGACAGGAGTAGAGGAATAGAAAGAGGGAAAACTTACGACCATACATGGTAGAGTCAAGAGCTGCTGTTTCCTTAGCAAAAGATGACTGAAGAATATTCTAAAGATTTATTTATTTATTTATTTATTTATTTATTTATTTATTTTAGAGAGGCAGAGAGCATAAGTTGGGGGAGGGACAGAGAGTGAGGGAGAGAGAATCTCAAACAGACTTCACACTGAGCACAGAGCCTGACACCGTGCTCAATCTCACAACCCTGAGCTCATGACCTGAGCCGAAACCAAGAGTCGAATGCTGAACCAACTGAACCACCCAGGTGCAACAAAGATAGAACTAACCTTATACCAAAGCAAAGTATAAAATCAGGGATGTCTGGGTGGCTCAGTCAGTTAAGCGTCTGCCTTTGGCTCAGGTCATGATCCCGGGGTCCTGGGATCAAGCCCCACGTAGGGCTCCCTGCTCAGTTGGGTGCCTGCTTCCTCTCCCACACCCCCTTGCTTGTGCTTTCTCTCTCTGTGTCAAATAAATAAATAAAACCTTTCAAAAAAAAATATAGGGGCACCTGGGTGGCTCAGTGGGTTAAAGCCTCTGCCTTCGGCTTGGGTCATGATTTCAGGGTTCTGGGATCGAGCCCCGCATAGGACTCTCTGCTCAGCAGGGAGTCTGCTTCTCCCTCTCTCTCTGCCTACTTGTGATCTTTATCAAATAAATAAATAAAATCTTTTTAAAAAGTATAAAATTAAATTTACAAATTGTTCATCATAGCAAGACAAAGGAGACTGCAAAGAAACAGAAGGAAAAAAAAAGAAAGAAAACCAGAAGGCAGAAGGGTCAAAGCATATTAGCTTTTAGAATTAAAAAACACATATATACATCACACACACACACAGACACACACACACAGACACACACGACATAATGCCAGGTTGGAGGCATTGGTATCCAGATCAGGAGAAATTCAAGATGAAAGACATCAAACTACTTAAGAGGTTCTGTGTGGATAAGGAATATAATCCAAAATGGGTGTCTAAAAGTCAAGGACAATGCACTAAGTAAGAAAGCACCAAAACATACAGTAGCAAATTTTTTTCCCAAGTAAGCTCTACACCCACCGTAGGGCTTGGACTTATGACTCTGAGATCAAGAGTCTCCTGCTCCACCAGCTGAGCCAACCAGGAACCCCAGCAGCAACTTTTCCAAAATAAGAGACAAGGGACAGAAACACAGTAGCAACAGGAGAGTTTATTAAACTGCTATCACTCTTTCATAAATTAAATTGGCCCAAACTAAACATAATTATGAGTAATTGAAAGAAGAGCATTCATGGTGGGAGACTCCATCCCTCCTGTTTCACAGGGTGGGGAGCCTGGAATGGGAAAGATGAGAGGATAGAACAGTGGTCCTCAAAGTGTGGTCCCTACCCCCTCTCCCCCCACCCCATCAGCATCACCTGGGAACACGACAGAAAGGCACATTCTCAGACTCAACCCAGACCCAACCAGAATCAGAAACTGTGGGGCAGCCTGGCAGGTGGTTCTGATGCAGTTCCATGCTGAAAATCACTGATGCAGTGATGAAGCCCATAGGCTCCCCAGGCCCTGCTTAGTCATTGCTGGGTGACTTCAGATAAGATGCTTAACCTCTCTGTGCCTCAGATTAATCACCCACAAACTAAGAAGAAGAAAAAGAATGCCTGCCCCCCTCTCTCTCTCCCTTGGTATGGCTGTGAGACACGATGAGATCACTTCTGCAAGGCGCTCACAGTGCCTTTGGGGAAGCACTCACTGATGGCTCTCTCTCTGATTCAGGGATGCACAGCAGGGCCACCCTCAAACCCCACTGCTCTTCTGCCCCCTACCCGGAGTTTCGTGAACCTTCCATACCCACTCCTCCATGCCTGTGCCTGGGGAGGACTACCACCCCCTGACCTTCTTGTGGTTGGTTCTACCCTGCTGTGTGAGACAAAGCCATAAACCCCTCCCTGACTCTCTCCAGCTAAAGCAGATGCTGGGTGACTCACTGAGCTTGTCATTCCTGGGCCTCTTTCCCCCGCCCACATCGCCCTCCCTTCCTGCTCCCAGCCCCATTCCCCCTCCCCCTGGAGAGTCCGCAGAGCTGGGCAGAGGCAGACCCAGATCCTGCACACCCCTCCCCTCCCTCAGTCTCAGTGCACAAAGGAGCCCCAGGACACTGCCCTTAACTGCCAAACCCAGAGCTGGAGGGAGCAGGACCGGCAAGCAGGACAGGCCTTGGGCCACACAGCAAATTCTCTCTCTCCCTAGGCTGACCAGAGTCAGGTGCGTCCTAGTGAAATGAACACGTCCCAGGAGGCAGGAGACGACTGCTCATAAAGATGCAATTCCGATTTGAGATGTGGCAGTAATTTCACTGGTGCTGACTATGTGTCATCACAATTAGATCATATGCTCGAGCATTTTCAAGCTACAAGTGCCCAAGGCAATCAACCAGTGTAATGTCTCCTCTACCTGGTGAAGACTCGGAAGGCCCAGAGAGGCCTGAGGCAGCCCCAAAGTCACACAGCAGAAGAACCTAACAGAGAGGACTCAAACACACTGAGGACAGCAGAAAGCACCAAAAGAAGCTTCTTTCTACTACATAGGGTTGTCCTGAAACACAACAGCCCCAGTCACTGGGAAGAGACAAAAGTCACAAAAAGAGAAGTTTCTCCTGGATACTCCACTGATAGTTGTGCTCCTGTCACAAGAGGTGTCTCTCTTCAATAGCCCTTCTCTTACATGGAGAAGATGTGTTGTGTGTCACTTTGTCCATAGTTAAACATGCCCAGGAAGTTGGGGAAACTGAGGCCAGAACACATTGAGCCAATTGCCTCTGAATCCTTTCTCAGGTTACTTCTTTCACCCCAAATGCCTGCCCCTCCCCCCACCTGCCCCAAAACTTCCACACATCAGGCCCTTACAAAGCCCTCTCCTCCAGGAAGTCCTCTCTCTGAACTTTGTCTTACCCATAGAGGAATCAGGTCTCAGGTTTAACATACGCGGCCCGGCTAGTCCTCGGTTGTGTCTGATCTGGAAGGAGCGAGCACCACCTATATGTTTCTCATACCCCACGGACATCGAGAGAAGGACCAGCTCTGTCGGATGGCAAAGTCCGAAGTCTCACCTCACCAAGGTCAAATGTCACCTCTACCCCTCCCCCACCCTGTGGGCAAGCCACTTGAACCCTCTGAGCTTCAGAGGTCCCACCTGGAAATGGCATTAACACCTTCCTCCTAGGTTATTGTGAGAAGTAAATGAGATTACATGGGTAAAGTTCCAAGCACCAAACAGAAGTCGCTATAATGAAAAGATAAGGATAAGGATGATAATTAGCCTCAGCGATAATACATACTTTTCAAATCAGTTTGATTTGTCCAAGACCATTTGGCAACACTATCAACGAAATGCAGACAAATCAGACCCTTTGGGGCTACGACACTGCAGTTACATCGACTCTAATCCCTCTAGGTCAGAGATGGAGAGTGGGGTGGTAACAATAAAATCCATCTTCCAAATGAAAACCAACCTGGCCAGTTCAAGAATCCCAGGGAAGTATACAAAGGACAGTTCCAAGGTCAAACTACCATCTCTTCATCTTAGAACTCATGGTCTCCTTTCTTTGAAGCAATGAATATATAGTTTACAAAAAGGCACAAAGGACACATCTTATCTACCGGTCTGAAGTCTGTTGGAGATGTGTGTCCCACTCACAGGAGGAAAACACATCAAAGGCAACGTACAAGGGATATACAGTTGATGACCTCATGACTAAGACTAATTACTGGCCCAGGTAAAGCAAGCTACCTGGAGAAGAATCATGGCAGCCTTCCCATAGTCTGATTTCTTGATCCCCTCTAACACTGTTTTCATACATGTTGAGGTTTTTCCTCCCTCTCTTCCAAGAGGAGAGTCAGTCCAACCCCCTTAAAGAGAGAGTAGACTGACCTGTCCCCTAGCACCAGTGACTTGGAGAGAACAGTCACTTCACTTCTATCCCGGACACATCCATATCCCACCCAGCCGGGGAACTCCACGTGACCCAGGGTTTCGTGCTAGGCTCCTAAAGAAAGATCCAGAGAAGCCTGGTAACTTTATTTCCAATTGAAGAGATCATTAAATTCACAGTATTTTAACAACTAACTTTCTCAGAGACTCTGAGCACATCCTCTGGAGCCTGTCTGCCCCCAGATGTTAAATGGATCTACCTCCCATATCTGGCCATTCGATACTGGTCCTACTAAACCCCAGGCACCATTCCAGCGGGGAGGGAGATGGGAACAAATCAGGCAAGTCCCTGCCTGCATGTGGTTGGCATTCTTTAAAACCGCTTCTCCGGAAACCCAAGAGAGCAAACAACTGGCCACTGCCAGGTTCGAACTGCAAAGATGCAGACGGATTCTCTACAGCAGAGCAGGGTTCATGCCATATTAGTCACAAGGTATCAAACCCAAAACCTTCACTAGGCATCTTACAAGAGTTGTCATCACAACAGCCTTCTGGATCAGGTGTCTACTCCATAAGTCAGGCACCGAGGGAGCGGACGTGTGACTGGACCAAGGTCACACATAGCTAGACCAAGTTCATCATGATGAAGGGCTGGGGTGGGGGTTGCAGGGAGGGGCAGGAACACAGGTTGGTGGGGTGTGGCATGGGAGGGGCACTCCACAAGGGGAAATAACTGAGGAGCATCGACAGCTGGAGTGCTTCCGATTATCCCTTGTTTGGGTTATACTCCTGCCTGAAAGAGAGGGTTTCTCACACTGATGCCCACGGGTTTCTACGTCATCAGCTACGTAATTCATTCCTCGTGTCCTTTTCAGTCTCATCATGTTTCCAGCACTACTGTGTTCCCCTCTGGAAAGACAGAGTGGGAGTGTCCCTTCTCCCATCGCCCTCTGGATGGAGTTTCTATCCATAGAGCTGCAGGGATGTGAATTGAACCCTGTGCTGTGCAATCTTTAAATAACAGTCTACACCCTGCTAAAGATCAGCCATGGCGTGGGCAGACAGTGAGGGAAAACTAGCAACCAGGTGGGGTAGGGGGTAAAGAACTAGCCCAGATCCTTACAGACTTTTCCATCGCAGCCCGTGAAAGTGAGAAGAGTGAACACCAACCTCCCACCTAGCAAGAGAAGCTTGGGTGAGAACCCGAGGCAAGCCTTCAGCAGGCAAGAAGCTTCTTGAAAGTGTCACATTGTATCTTTTTTTTTCTTTTATTTTTTTTAAAGATTTTTTATTTATTAATTTGACAGAGAGAAATCACAAGTAGATGGAGAGGCAGCCAGAGAGAGAGAGGGAAGCAGGCTCCCTGCTGAGCAGAGGGCCCGATGCGGGACTCGATCCCAGGACCCCGAGATCATGACCTGAGCCGAAGGCAGCGGCTTAACCCACTGAGCCACCCAGGCGCCCCACATTGTATCTTTTAAAATGTATGCATATTTGCGTTTCTCCCGTGATGACTGTGATTGAATATTAAAGAATATTTATTCCAAACCTTCAAAAAGAACTGGTTCTCCAGGAAAGCATGCCATGTTTAGATTGAGGCTTCCAGCACTCCCCATGAGGCTCTGGGCTGTGTACTTGGAAAGCTGGGAAGCATGGATCCGGGAGACGCGGGTCCCCTGAGATTGTGTGACCATCTGTTCATTCATGCCATCCACTCACTGATTCATTGCCCAGAGGAGCCCCAGGTTAGTGGCTGGTGGCTGAGTCAGCAGCTCTCAAGGCGATCATCTTCTCCACCTACTCATGAATCACTAACCTGCCGCCCCTTGCTACGTGCCTGGAAACAAACGAGCGTGCTTAAGTGCTGCAGTACCTGGGCTGCGAGTGGCTCACCAGCTGGAACCGGTGTAAGTGAGGGGAGGGCAAATGGGGCAGGTGTGAACACCACTGAATGCCCTGGGTCATTTGTTCATTTCCTTCCTCAAATACTGCTGCATGTTTGCCATGTATAATGTGCAAGGCACTGTACCCAGACAACACGGGCACTCAGTGGTGAACCCAAGTTTTACCAATACCAAGGAGACAAGACTAGGTACAAACATGGCATGCTTTAAGACAGGGGATGGGGCAGGAGGGTGCTGGGGAGAGGAAAGAGAGAGATTATTTCTAGTTTGGAGCATCCTGGAAGAGGAGGATTTGGCCCCAGGCTGTGAGAAATTAATGGAACCTAAGAGTACAAGACAAGGAAGCAGAAAGGATAAAACCAGCTACCACATGAGACAGGGATAGGGCTAGTTCGGTGGGCTGGTACCCAGAGACATAAAGGGGTGGGAAGACAGGGAGGAAATAGGGAGATCTCTGAATGCCAAGAAAAAATATTTGAACTTTTTGTTTTCCTCTGGCTAATTAGAAGCCATGAAGGAGTATTTGATGAGGAAAGTCAAATAACCAACTGAAATTTAGAACATTTGATTGGGCAGTCAGATGTATAACTAATCAGAAATGAGAGTCATGGGGCACCTGCGTGGCTCAGTGGGTTAAAGCCTCTGCCTTCGGCTCAGGTCATGATCTCAGGGTCCTGGGATCGAGCCCCACACTGGGCTATCTGCTCAGCGGGGAGCCTGCTTCCTCCTCTCTCTCTGCCTACTTGTGATTTCTGTCTGTCAAATAAATAAAAAAATCTTAAAAAGAAAAAAGAAAAGAAAAGAAATGAGAGTCAGGCACCCAGCTGGAAGACTATTGCACGGGTCCAAGCAAGCAGCAATGGGAGCCCGAACTGGGCAAGAGGCAGCAGCAATGGAGAAGGGGCATGCATGCAGGCAATGACAGGGAGAGTCATTAGCATTTGGCAACAGACTAGAAAAGGGCAGGGAAAGCCAGTCCTGGAAACCACAGGCTCTGTCGAAAGACACATTCTTTCTCCTCTTGGAGAATGGTGACATGGCTCCTTCATCCATCCCTCTTCGGTGAATCTGACCCCACCAGCTTTCTTCTGAAAGTTCTGAATGTATCAAGAGGGAGCCTCCTCGGTCAGACCTATGCCTCATCCTGTTTTCCTCTCATCCTCTCCACACCCAAGAGGTACAGCTCAGGGGAGCCCCCTCCTCTGGGCATGGTGAAAGCCAGGAAACATGCCCTTTCAAGAACAGCCCAAAGTCAGAAAAAATCTTCAGGGCACCCTGTCAGGGCTTCCTACACAGAAAGACACCAAAAAGACAGAGTTGATATTCCCAAGTACTATGCACATGTGTGTGTGGAGAGAGAGACAAAGACAGACAGACATGGGGGGAAAGCTTTTTAATGTGGAGAGAAAGAGAAAAAAGGAGAGGGAGCCAGAAAGAGAGAAGAAGACAGTTTTTTCTCTGTCCCAGGCTCAGAGCTCACAGCCCCTCCCACCACCAACAGAGCTTGATTCCAGAGGAATAAGCCGTTCATTCCAGACCTGTGTTTACTCTGCCCGCTCAGAATAAAGAGCAGCACACTATTCCCCAAATGGGCTAAAGCAAGCAAACATCTGTTTCTCCAATCCACAAAAAAATTAATAATTTTTAAAAACAGAAAATGCAGTGCAGCCTCTAAATTAAAAGGTAAATGGCTCTATAAAAGACCATGGGGAAGGACAAATTCTTGCAGCTTAGTTTCACTCCCTGTTGAATAGAAGAACGCCTGCTAGAAAGTAGGCACGGTTTTCTCACACCTTGAAATGTTCTGTCAGCGTATTTCGGAAACAAGCAACACAGGGACTCTCAAATGTTTCCCCCTGAAATGAGGTCTGGGGGCCGAATCACGAAGCTCGGTGAACCCCGCCTGAGCAGCTCAGCAGACAGCCGGCGCTGCCTCAGCCCAGAGCTGGGCTGGCAATCATCCTGATAAAAATCTCCAGACTGGAACCAGAGCGCCAATAGCAAGGGATTATCCCTGAACCCGCTGTTCTTTCCCGCAGGCGGGCTCCGAACCCCTGGCTGGCCAGAGCACTAATCAGCCCTGTCCTGGCTTGCTAACCAGGCGCCCACTAACCGTCTGGGGGGAAAAAAAAGAAATGCACAGGCTAAGACCCAGCTCTGGGATCTGAAGGGCCCAGGCTTTCTCTTTCTCCCTCTGCTTCCTCTAGGCTCCCTTTAGGGAAGGTAATGAAAAAAGACACTCTTTCTCACACACTTCTGGTGAGATTGCATGAAAGCCGCATGACCTTTCTGGAAAGCAACTTGGCAATGTGTACAGAGAATCTTAAAAACATGCACATTCTGGCCCAGCAAATTCCACATCTAGGAGTCTGTCCTAAGGAAACAATCTGTGGTGTGAATAAAAATGGACATATGCAGACCTTAACTACAGCACAGCCTAAAACAGGGAAAAACTGGAAAAAACTTACACAACCAACAACAGGATGATGGTTAAGCAGACTGCAGTGCAGCTACTTGAGAAACTAATGTGCATCATTAAAATGCACATCTCTGGGCGTCCAGATAGCTCAGTTAAGAATCTGACCCTTGGTGTCAGCTTAGGTGGTGATCTCAGGGTGGTGAGGTCAGGCCCCCCAGTTGGCTCCATGCTCAGTGGGGAGCCTGCCTGAGATCCTTTCTCTTTCTCTCTGCCCTTCCCCTGGCTTGCGTGCTCGCGCTCACTTTCTCTCTAAAATAAATAAATAAATCTTTTTTAAAAAAGCATTTTCAACAAATTATTAATGAAATGGGAGAATATATATATACATAAATGCACAGAGAGGAGACTGATATGCAATATATCCAACTATAGACTGCGATCGCTCTTAGAAGGAACCATTGCTTTCATTTTTATCCTTTCTAAAAATTGCAGTAAGATACACGTAACATGAAATTTACCACCGTAACAATGTTAAGCGTGCAGCTCAGTGGCATAACTCAGTCTATTCAAATTGTTGCACAACCATTATCATTATCCGTCTCAAGCCCTTTTCCATCGCGCCAAAATGACACACTGCACCCATTAGACAGTCTCCCCACACCACCCCAGGCAGCCACACTTCTCCTTTCTGTCTCTCCGAATGTGAACGCTTTAAGTGTCTCACAAAAGCAGACAACACAGTATTTTGTAACTGCCTTCTTTCACAGAGCTTAATATAGTCCAGGTTTGTGTCAGAATTTCCCTCCTTTTTAAAAGCTGAATGATAGGGGCAGCTGGGTGGCTCAGTAAGTTAAGCCTCTGCCTTTGGCTCAGGTCATGATCCCAGGGTCCTTGGATGGAGCCCCACATCGGGCTCTCTGCTCAGCAGGGAGCCTGCTTCCCCCCTCTCTCTCTGCCTGCCTCTCTGCCTACTTGTGATCTCTCTGTCAAATAAATAAATAAAATCTTTTATAAATAAATAGATAGGTAGACAAATACCGAAGAGCAGGGGCTCCTGGGTGGCTCAGTCAGTTAAGTGACTCTTAGTTTCAGCTCAGGTCAATGATTTCAGGGTCAAGAGATCGAGCCCCACGTCAGGCTCCACACTCAGCATGGATTCTTTTTGAGATTCTCTCCCTCACCCTCTGCCCCTTCCCCAGCTCATACAGGCTCTCTCTCTCTCTCTCTGAAATAAAATCTTTAAAAAAAAAAAAAGCTGAATAATATTCAAGTTTATGTTTACCCATTCTTCCATCAGTGGCCACTTGGGATAATACCACCTTTTGGCTACAGTGAATAATGCTGCTATGAATGTGGTGGTACAAATATCTGTTTGAGTCCTTGCTTTCATTTGCTTTTGGTATATATCCAATAGTGAAAGGGCAAGATCGTATGGTAATTTTATGTGTAATTTTTCGAGCAACTGCCATACTGTTTCACAGCAGCTGTACCGTTTTACATTCCCACCAGCAAAAGTTCCAATTTCTCTACATCTCCCCATGCTTGTTATTTTCTGGGTTTGGGCTAATAGCCATTTTAATGGGTGTACATTAAATGTGTTTTCAGGATTTCCTATCAGGGGCAGGTGTTATGTTTACAATCAGAAAAACAATGTTGTCTTTTTAAACTCAGCTGGGGAGCAGCTCATGCCCTACTCCTGCCCTTAGCACATCACAGTACCACCTCACGGTATAACGCACGGGTCTGGTCCTCTGTTCCATGAGTGTCCCTGTCTCCTTCCTCGGGCTCCATGAGGTGAGACAGAAATAGAAAGAGAAGAGATTTGGGGCTCACGGAGTCCTGAGGTATGATCCCATTTCTACCACCTAGCCCCTGTAAGCCCAGTAATTTTGCCTTTCCATGCATCCATTTTTCATCTGCTAACTGGGGCTAATGATATCACCTCCTTATGGCTGTAAGGCCTTGCAATGTGCCCGCCATAAAGTTGGTGTTTGATCAGTAATGATCCCTGTTCATTTCTAGAACTGCTCACAGCCTCTGCCATGGGAACAAACACAGCATACCGATGAGTAAACACAACCTGATTGATTAAAATTCATCATCATTGTGAAGATCCCAATTTGATCATTTGTATCTCCCCCAGAAGCCCGTATGGAGTGCATTGTTTCACAAACATTAGTCCTGTACTTGCTCCCCACAAAAGGGATTTAACAGTCAAATAAGTTAGGGAAATACAAACACAGTTATCTCCAAAAAGAGTAGAAGAATAATCACCATCTTAAAGGTCTGCAGTAAAGAAACCTACAGATCACGGATACCTTTTGGCATACCACCTGGTAGCGTCCCATGAAACGGACTCTGAGAGATGTTGCCTTGTCCCTCATCCCATGTACAGCCTTCAAATCCTGAAGGACACCCAGCCTTGGATTTCTCAATACAAACCCCTGCGAGTATGTCAGGATTGATGAGAGCCAACGGTCTCAAAATTTAGCAAGCCTGAGGACCTGGAGCACTTGTTCACCCAGAAAGGGCCAAGTCAGTATCAGTCTCAGTTTCTGACTGAGGAGATCCAAAGGAGAACCTGCATCTCTCACAAATCTTCAGGTGCTACTCATCCAAGGAACCCCGACTTTACAAACTCTGGGCAAGACAGTAAAAGAACTCTTCACCTGCAAGTTTAACACAGGACCCAAGTGAAATCTGTATACAGCTGACCCTTGAACAACGGGGGTGTGAACTGCATGGATCCACTTACACGCAGATTTTTCTGGAGCAGAGTACTGGAAATGTGTTTTCTCTTCCTTATGATTTTCATAATAATGCTTTCTTTTCCCTAGTTTACTTAATGGTAGGAATACAGCATAAAATACATACAACATAGGAAATCAGTTGTTTATCACCTGTTCATAGGATCAGTAAGCCTTCCAGTCAATAGTAGGCTACTGGTATTAAGTTTTGGAGAAGTCAAAAGTTACACGTGGGGTTGGCATCCCAATCTCCGGGCTGATCGAGGGTCAAGTGCACTTCCAGCAACAGCAAAGAAATTGAGT
This sequence comes from Mustela nivalis, assembly GCF_964662115.1. NCBI lineage: Eukaryota > Metazoa > Chordata > Mammalia > Carnivora > Mustelidae > Mustela > Mustela nivalis. The sequence goes on from NC_139021.1 coordinate 138,124,656, forward strand.
CTAACTTGGAGCGTGAAACTTGTCCCCTTTGGGGACAAGTTCTTGGAGGAAGCATGTCATAGTAGTTAGATAATCAGACTTCAGAACCAAAAAGAGCACATCTGCAAATCCCGGCTCCACAACTGCCCGAAATGAGCACGGACAAGTTACTGAAACCCTCTAAGATTTAGCTTCACCTTCTAGTTCACAGAAATTCTGTGATGCTGCAAGTTGGCATCCCAACATACAGGATGCAAGGGAGAGTGCCTGGCACTTAGTAAGTGCTCAGTAAATACTGGTCGTTCTTTTCAGTTCCTTTGTTATTTAACCCCCAATCCAGAAAGCCGCTCAGCATCTGTGTGCTGTCGGTGACACCTGAATGTCAGTGACTTGGGCAGATGCTGTCGTCCCCCCTTCTCCCACCCACCGCCTTATACAAAGTACACCTGCTCTCTTTGTGGACCCTGTTGAGCCCTCCCACACTTGGGGCATTGGGGCTGGACTCCTGCACACGGCCACCTGCAGATATCTGTTATCGCTGGTCATTGTCCTGGAGACAAACCAAGTGTGGGTCCCAAATGTTCAAGGACAGCAGCACCACGCACAAATCCCAAGCTAAGGAATCAGGCTGGGAGGGGCTGAACTTCATCCCCTTCCCCAAATTCACATATTGAAGTCTTAACCCCCAGTTCCTCAGAAGGTACACCAGTGGGACTGGTGCCCTCAAAAGAAGAGATTAGGATACAGCCAGGTTCAGAGGGAACACCACGCGAAGACGCCGGGAGAAGGTGGCCAGCTACAAGCCAGGGAGAGAGGCTTTAGAAGGAATCAACCCCTGCCGACGCCCTGCATCTCAGATGTCCGTGGGACAATAAATGTCTGTTGTCTCACCGACCAGGCAGGTATGGGGTATTTGTTATGGCCACCAGAGCAAAGGGCTACAAGGGCCCACGGAGACTCTGCTCAGCTCGCCCCATCCCAGCATCACACCATGTGAGAGGGAGGCAGGCGGCCTCCTCAGACACCACAGCTGAGGTGAAGAGAGTGTGCAAGTCCTTAAACTTGGGGCTCTGATTGTCACTGCTAGCCCTGTAGCTTGCTGGCCATGGGACAAGTCATCGGTACCCTCTGAACCTCTGTTTTTTCCTTTGTCTCTTATGGGGCTCCTCTAAGACTTGAAGCAGTATATCTCATCTAAGACTCAGAGTCCAGGCCACCGCTGCACCCTTAACTCTCCCCAGCAAAAATGCAGTAGCCCTCCCAACAGCCCCTTCTGCTTCTACTCGTGCCCTTGCTTCCTGGCCTCACCGCTGCAAAAGCAAGCTTTTAAAAATGTCCATCACCTCACAGCCAAGTAATTCAAAGAAAACAGGGTAAAGGGTGGGAGGGAGGATGGGCAAGTCGGGGTGAACGTGGAGGGGCTCCACGTGGTGACTGAAGGAAGAAACCAAGCAAGCCATTTTCTGAGCTCTGCGAGGTTTGCAGGCCAGAGGAGCACACACCGCATTGAGGATTCGTCTACTCCGTGCGTGCTTTATCTGCTCCAACCAGCCATAGGAACCACGTCAGTTACAGGCGGCCGCCGTCCTCCCGCAACCAGGCAGCAAGGGCCCCTCCTCGAGGGTGGCCTGGGCTGAATCACCCTCCTTGCAGCAGCCCTCCTCCCCTCCTGCACCTGGGTCCTTCTCACTGCCATGCTGCCTGCCCCGGGCCTGCACTCCCGCGGCGGGCGGGCCTGTGGTTCACAGATGGCCCATCACTCCCAGTGCCAGCAGAGCACCACCCAAGCCTATCTTTAGAAGTTCCGCAGGCTGAAAAATCCATTTACCCACCCGGCACCCGGACTCGGAGCCTCCCCACTACCATCAGTGGCCGGCAGCCTGTGGCTTCCCCCGGCCTGCACTGGGGCATCAGGGCTTGCTCAAGGTCTGGAGGGCCTAGCAGGTCCCCCTTGCAGACTTCTGAGCCCGAGGATGTGTTGATCTGCCCTCAGAGGGAGGCCGGGCCTCACCAGAAGCTGCAGGTAAACCCCAGACCTTGGAAAGTACTGGCAAAGGGAAGCGACTCACTCTGTGTCCTGGCTGCCCAGCTGGCACATTCCCCAGGTGGTCATCTGATCCTAATCCACGTGTGGTCCCATGAAAGCAGCCTGCCCAGGTGGTGTGAGCTCAGTCTCCTCAGAGCAGGGTCCAGAGGTGACAGAATAGAACACGACTCCCCACTTCGGTAAAGACTCAAGAGGCAAATTCCCAATGCCTCCTCCCAGTCCACCCCAAGGCTTGCCACTTTCTGGAAATGACCACATGTGAATCCCAGAGGCTAAAGGGGACCCAGTGTTATGGGGTGTGAGGAAGGGATCACCACCTAATTAGACCCTGACTGTAGCAATCATGCTTGCTTGCTTGCTTGCTTGCTTGCTTTCTCTTTCTTTCTCTCTCTTTCTTTCTTTCTTTCTTTCTTTGAGCAGCCTGGGTGATAGGAAAGCTGGGGAGTGAGGGCAGAGAAAAGGAGGCCTGGCCACGTCCCTGCCTCCGGCACTCGTGAGCTCTCCGTGCTCAGCTTCCGAGGTTTCCAGAGGGCTCCAGACCCTCTACCTCTTCACCCACATCTGGACACGCCATTCTTACAGAAGCCAGGTAATGTCTTCCTACAATGCATTCTAGGACCTGCCCACCCCCACATCTCCCTTTTTTTTTTTTTTTTAAGATTTGTCTATTTATTTTAGAAAGAGAGCATGCCTGGGCTAGTTGCGTGCGGAGGGGAGGGCAGAGGGAGAGAATCTCCAGCAGACTCCCTGCTGAGCACAGAGCCTGACACAGGGCTCCATCCCACACTCATGAGATCATGACCTGAGCCAAAAGCAAGAGTCAGACACAGCTGACTGAGCCACTCCGGCACCCCCCCCCCATTATTTCTGATATACAGTGAGACCCAGCTGTTCTGAAGCAAGTAAAAACAGAGAGGGGGCTCCCACCCACTGGCTTCTCGTTGACAAATGAGAATGATCTGGAAGTGTTTAAGAACTCAAAAGCCATCCCTGAGAACTTGCAGAAACACAAAACTGTGTTTGTTTCCTAAATGCAAAAAAGGGGTCCAAGCTTTTGTGTCCACAGGAACCAGACTGCGGTAAGTAAGGGACTGTCCATGGCAAGAGCCACAACTCTGCTCAGCCAACTGTCACCATGAGGGAATCCATGGCCCACAAATGTCTGTAATCTTTTTTCTTTTTTCTTTTATCTTTTTTTTTTTTTTTCAAGAAAAGCTAGAAACCCAGTTTTGATCTTTTAAATCCTAAACCTCCCATTTTGTAAATGTAGGCAATTAATGCAAAAAAAAAAAAAAAAAAAAAAGAAGAAGAAGAAGAAGAAAAAAGCACAAAACGAAACTTTGAAACCATGCAGGCCAATGCAAGCACATTTGCAGACCACCAGTCTGTCCCCTCTGAAAGGGAGGACACAGGGACTGGATTCTGGGGAGCACATTCGAAGGATTCCATCCTTCTCTACTTTTCCCCAGGGAGGTCTTCCTGGCCTGCCTCTCCAAAAGCAGCACCAGACAGAGAGGGAGGGTTCACCCATAAGCCCTGGAAATTTTGCTCCCACCACTTTAAGGGAGGAACAGGTGAGTCACTGTCACGGTGAATCTGTCACGGGAATCGGAGTGGGGGTCATGCAGCCACAGGGCTTGCCCCCACAACAGCATAAACTCAAGGATGCAGCCTCTGGGGCCTGTCTTGCTTCCTTCTTGGCCCGGCACTTAGAGAACACAAAGGCCAGAGCACATGGCACCCCTGGAGCCCCCAGCTGCTAGGAACTAGTTCCAAACACCATGAGGGTATCATTTCCCTAATCCCTGTCACTCACCCCTCTGCCTACAGTGTCTCTTTCTCCTCTTCCCTCTCACTTGAGGACCATTCCTCTTCTTCCTGAAGATTCTGCTCAGGATTCAGCTTCTCCAGAGAAGGGCCACTCGCCAGCCCCCAGGTTCACCAACCCCGGCCCATCCCTCTCGGGGCACTCAGTATTCCCGTATCTGGCTGGCCACTTCACGGGCTAGGAGCTCCTCAAGGGGAGGGCTGGCTCATTCCATCCCATGACCCCCAGCAGCCAGCACAGATACCGCGGAACACCGAAGAGGTTCTGTCAAGAACGGAAGCAAGCAATGCTGTCAGGGGGCAAGTATTTTCTGAGCACGGCCTGGAGCCGGCACCACACAGGGAGCACCCAAGACCCCCGAGATGAAGCCCATGCGTCCAGTGGCTTCAGGGGACCACAATCATTTGGGCGTCAGATGTTTAAGAAGTTCCATCCAAGGGACACCTCCGACTCCCCGTGATTCCCCGCCATGGCCCCACTCCCGGCCTTTCTCTACTCCTGCCTCCAGCCCCTCCACACACTGCACTTGCCGTTCCTTCCTCCCACTGTGGCCTCAACAGACCCATGCTCCGAGCTCACCTTCCAGAAGAGATGGTGTCACTGCCCCGTAGGAAAGCACCTCCTCCTCACCACTTCCTTCCCTTCACCCGCCTTTCTTTGTCTTACTGCCCCATCACTACCTGACTTACTCTGTTCACTTAATGATCCTGCGTATGGTCTGCCACACCCCTAGACCGTAACCTGAGAGAGCAGAACCTGTGTCTGCTGCCTAGGACAGTGCCTGATGCACCTGGGGCTAAATGACTGTATTTAAGAAGGAGAAAGTAAGATCCTTCCCAACAGCACAGCACGAAGCCCTCCGAGACCCCCACACACTCAGGAAGTAGCTAGGACGCCTGCCTCCTCCGCCTCCTTTGTTGTCAGCGAGCAGGACACCTGCAGAACTTTCCACACCTCATCACATTTCTGTGGCTCAGGTGCCACAAAGCAGGGCAAGAGCCCCTCCGGTGGAAAGGTAAGAAGAGAGGATGAAGGATGCTGAGGAGAGGGCAGCGGCTTGAGTGCAGAGAGAGGTGGGCAAAGGGGTCGAGAGATCCCCAGCCGTGGAAGTGTGTTTGGGGAGCAAATGTGTCTGATCAGGAAGTGGAAGTGTGTGGGCGTGGGGAGAGGGGTGACAGTATTGGTGGGGGTATGTAAAAACAGGCGAGCCAGTGAGGGGAGGCGGGCTCACGTGTGTGGGTGTGTACAGGTGTGCCCCTGGGGGCATCTGCACGTATGTGAATGCAGGAGTGTGTTGGTAGGAGAAGGTGCTGCTGCTTCCTCTCCCTGGGGCAAACTCCAGCTGAAGAGGCTGAGATGGGACCCAGGGGGGCCACTGCTCTCGGATCTTCAGCAGGAACTCCTCCCTCTGCTGCCTCTGCCTGGCTTCGAGCAGGCTGTGTGAGGAGAAGAGCACGTAACTAGAACCAGGCCTTCTCTATTAAAGGACCAGAAGGCAACTACAGGGCAAACAGACAGTCCAAGCAGCCCCTGGAGAATGGGCCAACAGCGAGCATGGGTAGCTCAGGCCCCTAGGAATGGGGCCACCAGCGTCCCTCAGGAGGAGTCCAGGCTCCTGGTGATTTTGCACCAGGGCTGAACATACAGCTCTGGATTCCCCGGAGCCTGCGGAAAGTGAGGGAAGCATAGTGCAGTATGGGTGCTTTTTCATTAACTGCACATCCTACAAGAATGCCTCAGCTTCTGGAAACAGCAAGTATGGAAACAGAAGTACGATGACAGGATGGTCTTCCACTGAGCTAGGGTTCCTGGAGCAAGAAGCCTGCTCCCTGGCCGCCCCATCTGGCGGGCTGTGAGACTACCACACAAACACCTAGGGAGTGCTCTCCGCCTCTCCCCTGCCACCTACCCGCTCTGACTCCTGCCGGCCCTGCCAGTCCCCTCCCCCACCGTCCGCCTTGCTCACAGCCTCCAAACACAGACCTCCATCCACCTCCTCATCCAACAAGAAGGTACTGACGCTCAGTACCTCCCAGTTGTTCCTGTGGGTACCAGCGACCCTGCAGTCAGGGAAGCAGACCGTGAGCCCCGGCAACAAAACAAGGTATAAACCCAAGCTACGCTGGGTGGTGACCAGTTCCCTGGAAAAGATACAGCCGGGATGGTGGCGGGTGAGTGGGCAGTTAAACAGAGTAGCCAGGGGAAGGCTCCAGCAGCCCAGCTCCCTCCCGCCCCAGAGGCTTCATAGATGCTGTTTCCACAGGCCCGAAGCACTGTTCCCCCAAATGTTCCCCATAGTTCCCTTTTCCAAGGAGGTCAAGCTCATTCCCTGCGATGATCACGTCCTGTCCACCTATGTAAAGCAGAGGTCCCTTCACATCCCGACCTCTCACTACCCCTTAGCCTGCTTCATGTTCTTAAACTGCTTATCTGAAGTTAAATCATCATTCAGCTACTATGTTCCTGCCCTCCCCACTGGAATATAAGGTCCAAAAGGAGAGAGGATTTGGGTCTGTGTCACCACTGTATCCCCAGCACCTAGAACAGGCCAACACCCTACAGGCCACATGGGGCCCAAGATGCTGCCATCCAGCTTTCCTCTGGGTTAAGCAACGCCCTCTCCAGCCACTTTTCTGGAGCACCGGGTGGTCACAGAGGAAGTCATGGACATTAATGTGAACCCACCGTTTCTCTCTCTGGGGACCACTTACAAATCCAAGACAAAGTGTTGGTTTTGAGTGAGGGAGCTGAGAAGGGAGAAAACACAGGACAGAAGGTGAGGAGACCAGGTGCTGCCCCAGCTCTCCCCCAGCTTTTGGGTAAGCTTGCTACGCATCCCTTCCTGTCTTGCAGCCGGGAGGGAGCACCATGGTCACCTAAGGCCTGGGATTCCAGGGGCCGGGACGGATCAGTGGGGAAAGGACACCAATTGGGCCACCTCCCTACTCTGCCACCAAGGACAACAGGCATGTGGTCAGGTCTCCCGGGTGGCTCTCCGCAGGACAGTGAGAGAAACAAAGTGGGGGAAAGCCAACAATGGTGAGAAGCCACGTGCCCTTGTATTAATGCGCACTCAGGGAAGATCATCTCCCCGTTGCTAAGCACTAGCTGTACACACACAGTTACTATTAGAAAGTTAATCATGGAAAATGCTGAGGTTTCTTTCCCCGGCCCGGCATCTCTCGGCTCCACGCTACAATTTCATCTTCCATATAGTGTTACCGGGCAGTGCCACTGGCTCCGTCCGCTCCCTTGTCCCAGGCCTCTGTGACCTTTCCGTTCCCTTCAAACTCCATCTGCCACGTCAGTCCCACAGACCTCGAAGACACGCCGGCCTTGGCCCACGCCCGGCCCGGGACAGCACACTGGCCTTTTCCAGGCGGCCACACCAGCCAGCAAAACGCTCCAGGCGGGGAGTGAGACAACTCATTCCATCCCCCAAGTTGCTTTAGGAAAAGGGAAAACACCAGCCCCTCCCTGGCTGTTGACACCCCCCATACACCATCTCTACCCAGAGATCAAAGTCTGGAGCAGAAGAAGCTTCTCCGTCCCGGCCTCACAAAACATGGACTGTTGCCCATTTCGCACTTTCTGAAAGCTCAGCAGAGAGGGGAGTCATGTTTGAAGGCCAGCCTCATAAAAGGCTTAGTACCTACTTGTCAGTCAACACCCCAGTGAGCACATAATTGATTTTCTTGTTTTATGACTATTTGCGGGCACTGCTTCCCATTCCATTAGCGTGGATAATCGAGAGGAGACTGCAAAAGAGTATTAACATCCCAGCCAAGGTCATTTGGCTCCCTCTCGCTGCCTCTCTCATGCAAAGACTGAGTTATTGGGGCCTTTATTAATAATAGCAAGAACAATAAATAACACGAGTGTTTATAAAATACATGAATCCTGCTAGTACCTCAACAGGAGAGGCCTCCCTCAGTGAAACACAGAATGGAAAATACTTTCTTGGACTCAAGCTAGGAATCTTCTGACATTGTGAGAGCTTTCTGCTTGGGGACACCAAGAAGAAGCCAGGAGACGTGTCTGAGGGTGTACAGTGTGAGGTCTGGGACTGGCCTGGGTTGGGTTCCAAGCTCCACCAGCTGTGTGACCTTGGGCAAGTCACGTGACCAGCAAATTTCCACACCACACAGGGACTAGTAAAGATTGAATGACAGGGTGCCCTTAAAAGGCTTGGCGAGGTGTCCACGCATAGCAGCACTCCCTAAGCATTAGCTCCTATTTTAATCTTTACTACTAATGATAATGGTGCGTGCTCTTTAGTTCCCCCACCGACCCAAGAAGGGAGAGCAGAATGGCGTGCCCTCCACTGTCCCTCAGCCTCAGTGAAGCACCCAGGGAGGCCACTGGTCACCCGGTACCACACAGTCCTCTGCTTCTAGCACCCAGCTCAGCCCTCACCCTCCCTGTCCTCAACTGAGAGGAAAGGGCAGCGCCATTTTAAAGAGACAGGATGGGAGGCATCCAAGAGACTTTCTCAAGGACGGCCCTGAGGGAAAGGCACAGACGACAGCTCAGCTGGGGTCCCCAGGTTCCTGTGGGCATCATTTCTCCCAACAACCCTGGTCTTTGGAAGATACCACTAAGGGCTCGGCTGCAGAAAATACTTTCAAACTTCTCAGTCTAGTTATTTCCCCAAAGTCCAAGATCTTGACTTCCCATTCATTTTTCTCAACAAACACTTACTGAGCATGGGCTCACTTACTGTGCTGGGCTCCAGACTGGGCACTTGGGAGACAGTGGTGACTAAGATACCCAAGGTCCCTATCCCCAAAGGACTTACCATGGGAGTCAGTCAAACAGGTGATCAAGTAAACAAAGAAAATAATTACAAATTGTGATAAGGGCTATCCAAGGAGCAAACAGGTGCTAAAACAGAACAGCAAAACCATACACCACAAAATTTTACTTACATGTTATGTTTTCTGCATATTTTCTCTCTCCGAAATAGAATTAAGCGCCTCACAGGCAGCAGTTTATGTCTGTTCGCTAGCATATGCCATGTACCTAGAATGATGTGTATGGATACACAATAAACATCTGTTGAATGAGTGTTATTGGATGGCCAGGAAAGTTTTCTGTCCCAGTGGCTTTAAGCTAAAACATGACAGATGAAATGGAGCCAGCACACACAAAGCAGGCAGAACAATAACCTAGCCACAGAGGACAGCACATGTAAAGGCCCTGAGGTCAGGAGAAACTGCCATCTTTGTGTTACCCTCATCCAAAAGCAACCTTTAGAAAGCCACAGGAGGTCCTATCTTCCACCCAGCACATTGCTCTGAGCTCCACTTACACATTCTTGCTCTCATCTGGTTTCCTCCATTTTCTGGTTCCTGATGCCTAGTGGTAGCAAAATGTAAGGTTAGGGGTGTGCACACTCGTGCCAGGAAACCAGGATTTCAACCCCAGCCCTAACACTTAGTGCTTCAGTGATCTGGGCAGGTTACTTGACCTCTCTGTGTCTCAGTTCCATTATCTCTAAACCATGGATAACAGAGAACCAATTCTGAGAGCAGCTGTAAACATTACACAAGTTAAAAGATGTGAAGCTCTCAGCTCACTCCCTGACACCCAGGAGGCACCCAATAAATGTGAGCATTATTGTTGTCTATTTTTAGCATTGTCATCGTTATTATTAGATGCACCCTCTCTACCTGGCCCCTTGGGAGAGGTAACGGGATAGGTGAATGACATCCACCCCCATACCTCATCCAGATTCCCAAAGGCCCAACCCCTCTCGCCTTGGGGGCAGGTATCTGTCAGACGTGCCCACCCCACATTCTCATGAAATACCATGATTTCTGGGGACCCTAAGAGAACGTAGGGACCATGAGCCATTCTAACTGGCCCCATGGGGCCACCTCTGCCTCCTTAGGGCAAAATAGGGGGATCCTGTACTCCACAGAGGGGGTCTGCAACCACGCCTGAGATGTCCATTCCCCCAGCTGATAGCCTTCCCTCTATTTAACTTTGTAAAAACAAACAAAACAAAAAAACACCTGCAAATGTTTTGCCTTTTCAAATCACCTCTCCTCCCGCTCAACACCACCCCCCACCCCCAAATCCCAGTAATTTCAAAATTGAGTAACTGTTGGGAACAGCAGTTAAAGATGCTAATTTAAACACACACACGTCAGACAAGGCAAGCTGGGATCGTTTTCTTAGCAACAACCCCTCACCCACCCCTCCCAGCTGTCGCTGCCCAGGAGCAAGGCTCCAGCAAGCTGGCAGGAGAGCAGGACAGAAAGGGGCAGAGTGGGGAGGGGAGGGGGGAGATGGTGGGGCTGGCTTCCAGCCTGCTTCCGGCCTTTACCCTCAGAGGGTGACCTTCAAAGACTCAAACTCTGCCCAGCTGCCAAGGGAATGAGAAACAGGTCTCAGTGCTACCAACTATTTAAGCAAACCCGTTGGATCGCATTCTGAACTTACAGAGCCGCTAGCGCAAAGCACGGTAAGACTCCTCTCCTTGTCGTTCACATCATAAACGTGAGCATGGGTCTCCTCAACGGGCAGTCACACCTCCAGGTGACAATGTAAAATGTCCCCTCCTTCCCACGGTCCTCCAGAATCCTCCTCCCTACCTTCAGATTGGGGAGATTCCCCCAACTCTCTCAGCCTCTTCGATATCTCACTGATGTAGTAAGTTCACGGTCAGGCTAGCGTGTATCTGTGCCCTCCTCTCCTCACCCCAGGAGGGGCACAGCTTTGGGGAGAGCAGCCATGTCTTACTGGACCTTGTATCTTGCCTCCCGCACTCACACACTGTCTGCCAGAGTGCCTGGCGCGTAGTAGGCCCTCGACGAAGCATCACAGATTGTTAAGACGAATTACTTTATAGATGCAAAGGTAGCGCTGACCCAATTGAAGGGACAATCAAGGAGGAACAGTAGAAGACAAAGCAGTAGATAGATAAGAGAAGAGAGAAAAAAAGAAAAGAGTTAAATCATGAAAGTGTTAAATAAGACTGTCCCTAATGGGTCTCACTGGTAAATATGAGCTTTCTCATATGTTGGGTTTACTTAACACGGAGGTGCAGGAATCCTCATATAAAAAGCAAAGTACAGGGGTGCCTGGGTGGCACAGTTGGTTAAGTGACTGCCTTTGGCTCAGGTCATGATCCTGAATTCCCGCGATCAAGTCCCACATCGGGCTCCCTGCTTGGCAGGCAGTCTGCTTCTCCCACTGACCTTTTGCCACTCATGTTCTCTCTCTCTCTCTTATTCTCTGTCAAATAAATAAATAAAATCATTAAAAAAAAAAAAAAACCGAAGTCCAAAGCTAACACATAAGTAATACAAAGTAATACAAGCCAGGTAGCCCCTCCCTGGGAGAGAAACTCCCTGAGTTTGGTAATGTGTAGGCCTGATGGTGTCAGACGGGGTATACTGTGTGCAGAAATGCTATGAAAAGAACATATATGGGGGCCTTCTATCTCTAGGTTAAGGGTGTATTTCAAGAGATCATGGAGATGGTTTGTTTCCTGATTTTGGCTGTTGGCCACACGGGTGGGTACGGAGATGCACAGACTTTATGGGATGTTCATTTTTCCATATCATAGTACAGTTCAATTAAAAAAGTAAAAAAGAAGACGATTAAGCAATATTTCCCCCATGGAAACTTATCTTCACTCCCCAAGTGAAGTCAATGCAAGAAAGGGGTTTGCTTTGCAAAAATTCACTCTGCAGAGAACTCGGCTCTTGCACATAGCAAGATAAATCTCCAGGGCACAAAGGCAGGCGACAGGGGGATGGGAGATGTTGAAGGGGGATGCGGAATGCTTGAGTAATTAAACAGATGTGGAGAACTTTCCATCGACGTGACAAGAGGAGAAGCTTTGATGGGGTGTGCTCTTCATCCCTACGCTAACCAGGCTCCAGAATCCAAATGTTGAGGAAGCCAAGAATGTGCAAACTATACTCTCTCAGAATAATAAGAAGGCTATTCCTTTCTCCTCTGGGAACCTTCAAATGTATTGGAGTTTCTGACACTCTCAAGATGGCAGAGGAAACAGAGCCTGATTTTAGAAACTTCAACATGATGGTGTCACCGGTGTTCTGGGTTCTGAATGATTTATAGTCCTGGTGACCTGATTCTAGAAGAAAAAAACAAAAAATGCCAGGCACACTGACACAACTGTGGGCTACTTATTTCGCTTTATTTAGGATGGCATCTAGGGACCAAGGGATCTGGGTCTAGTTGTCACAAGCTACTCCCCGCTCACTTTTTTTTTTTTTTTTTGCAATTGACATCACACCACAATGGACAACCAGAGCCACCCTTATGGTAAGTGAAGGCTCTGAGAAGTGCCCTGAGAGTTAAGCAGGGGGCAGGAGAGGACATTTCCTCCAGACCCCGTGGCCAAAGGCAGTCATGGATGACCTGCGTGGACATGAGCTCCAGCCTCCCTCAACACCAGCGGGCTATGCCATCATCACTGGCTGATTCCCTAGCCCAGTCAATACCCACCATCAAGACCACAGTCCTCAAATAAGGCTAGACACATTCGCTCTCAGGAGGGCCTATTTTTCTTTGGACAATCCTGTCTAGAGGATCCTTAGCATGACTTCATTTTATACCTACATTGTACAGGTTAAAATAAGATTCAATTAACATTTTCATGGCCTCGTGCAGTTTTAATCAATGCGATTTGACATTCATTTGCAGAGTACTAGTTGTGTTCCAGACGCGGTTGTAAGTCCTCAGAATCAGATAATGAGATGAAAAATGAGAACTCTCCCCAGAAGAGAACACATCCCCAGCTCTGGCTATGCCCTCACGGCTTGGAATGTGTTCTCTTGTGGATGCCTTAAGGCTTCTTTACTGTACTTATGCTCGTAACACCCAGACAGGGGAGACTTAGGGACTCCGTGGTTGATCAATACATTTATTAAAAGAAAATGACAGACCCTACAGTGTAAGATCAGCTGGAACACCCCCAACCACCATGCATGTCCACACGGTTGGAGCCCGAGTTCCAGGGTGGATCAGGAGACTTTGGGCAAGTCAACCCCACTCCTGGGGCCCCATTCTGTTCATCTGTAAAACGAAGGGACTGGAGCAGATAGTCTTGATTTCTCTCCCAGGTTCGAGCAATCCATAATGCCTTATGCATCCAGGTACATGGGAGCTGCCTTTTGCTATCTGTGAGTGCAAGAAAGAGCTCGACATCACCCCTTTTTTTTTTTTTTTAAAGATTTTATTTATTTATTTGAGAGACAGACAGTGAGAGAGAGCATGAGCAAGGAGAAGGTCAGAGGGAGAAGCAGATTCTCCATGGAGCTGGGAGCCTGATGTGGGACTCGATCCCAGGACTCCGGGATCATGACCTGAGCTGAAGGCAGTCGTCCAACCAACTGCGCCACCCAGGCGTCCCGACATCACCCCTTTCCTCTTTTGTAGCATGGGCCCATTTTGTTCAGGTTCCTACGTCTTCTCTACACTGCCCTGGGCCTCAGGTAAGCTGGGCCAATTCCCTTGTCAGCTCCTGAGTCCTGTCTGGTCTACATCTAAAAGCATTCCTATTCTACTTGGTACTGACTGACTGAGTGGCAGGGAACTGGCCTACAGAACAGATGGAGAATTGGCGGGGAGACTTCCAGAAAAAGTCCCTCTCTCTATCAAGCCCTCACTAGAAGAGACTGTCCCACCACATCTCTGGACATTGCGGTGTCAGGATGTGATGCCTGGACCTGCTGCAGCCATTTTATAGCCATGAGACAAATGAGATTTAGGATGAAGCTGTTACTGAGGAGGAGCCATGACCTCAGACCTCACTCAGCCAGACCCATCCACACCAGTCAGCCCTCACCCCCACCCATCTCTGTTCTACTTGCAGGAAATGTACTTCCTTACCATGTAAGCCAACTTGAGTCCATGGTCCCCACTCCTCACACCCAAACACATGCTAGCTACTGTAGTGGACCACCAAATTGAAAAGGATGAAAAAATCCTGAAACACACTTAGCACTAAAACTATACTCCACACAGCTGAATCCTCCTTTCACGTCTAGGACACCCTCTGAATGGAGGTCACCCTTTCAGATAAATCCCTGACATCTCGTCCATTTCTTCCTCATCCAGATACTCATACTTTGTAGCTGCTTGGTTTCCAGACAAATGCAAGTGGCCTGCACATTCCACCAAGAAGCAGCACTGGCTTGCCCTTCTCCATGGAAACAGTGAGCACAGCCACTAACGCAAGCACAAAGGGCAGAGGAATCAAAACTGGCAGAACGGTGTGTCGTGTTGGTGATTCTGAGCCTGCAAAGCATTACTATTATTTGTTCTGTTTTACCTGTAAATGAGTCCCAGAATTCTCAATCTGCTGACTAGCTGAGATAGATCTTAGCTCAGTATCAGGGAGAGACACAGGTTCCCTCCTCTCTTCCTGTCTCCCTCTTCAAGCCTCCACCTCTCACCCAGGTAACAAAAGAAATGATAACTAAAGTCAATGAGCTTGGGGCACCTGGGTGGTTCAGTCATTAAGCAGCTGCCTCCAGCTCAGGTCATGATCCCAGGGTCCTGGGATTGAGGCTCCGTATCAGGCACCCTGCTCGGTGAGAAGCTTGCTTCTCCCTCTCCCACTCCCCTACTTGTATTCCCTCTCTCGCTGTCTCTGTCAAATAAATTTAAAAAAACCTTTTAAAAAATAAAAATAAAAAAGTCAATGAGCTTTACATGATGCCACCATGAGCAATCAAAACACCTCCCATCTTCCATTGTCATTTCCTTTTTAAACCCTGCGGGGGCATTGTGTGCAAATATAGTAAACAGCATGGAGGGAAATAATGCTGCACATGCTTTCAGGAGCACGTCATGTCCCTTTAAGACAAGGCCCACTGTTCAGTTCCATTCTAGGCCAGAGCTCCGGTTTCAAGCCTGCGGTCCCCTTACGGCCTCATGCAGTATTAATATGGCCCTGGCGTGCTCCCAAATTTGTATTGTCAACCATAATCTGGGCCAGCTCCCACAAGACAAACTGGTTTGGGGCTCCCTCTTCATCTCCCGGGAGGGCCCTCCCCATCTCAAAGCCCAACCACCCCTTCCCCAGGGTCCCCCACCTTCTGCTTCAGCCAAGAGGCCCGTCCACAGGCCATTAGCAGCCCCAGCGTGATGTGTCCTCTGTGAGTGCTGCTCACACAACAGCAGATGAAGACTGGCCCGTGTGACGGAGGATGGGGAGCAGCACTCAGACACCAGAGCCCAGCCCAACTCAGGGTCACCTCTGCAGCCGGCAGGCACCATGAAAACCCCCAGACTGGATGGACCCTGTGGATTCTCCTCTGATCGACTGAAGAAGCACTCTCTCCCTGACCCTCCCCACCACTATCTTTCCATGGTATTTCTAGAAGAGCCCATAAACCATCTTCATATACTGAAAGGGACAGAGGGGAGGCAGGTGACTGCAGTGGGGGCAGTGGGGAGAAGCAAGTATAGAAAGAACAGAAGGGAGGGGGTACAGCTGATTGGACCCCGAGACAGCCTTCAAACCCGGGGGCTCACGTGGGCTCCACACTGCACACACAGCCTCACCATGCAAGACAGACACAGCCGGCAGCCTCGTCTGTGAACACTCCCATGTCTGAGGCATCATATGGCATGTTGAAGAAAGACCAGGCTCAGGAGACAGTCTGTCTGGGTTCAAATCCCCACTCCACCACTTAGGAGTGGTGTGACCTTGGGTGTGATGTTTAACCATTCTATGCCTCAGGCTCCTCCCATGAAATCCGGGAACAAGAAGAGTGCCCACCTCCTAGGGTTGATAGTGTGGGTATAAAAACACCCCTGGCCCCCGGTAACTGCTCTGTGTGTTCCCCAGAGCTTGGACCCAACAGCATCCATGAGAAGGGCATGGCTCTGAGCGGAGAGTAAAGCTACAATGTGCCCTCAAGAATCCAGCAATTTCCTCAATATGTGAAATGCAAAACTACCATTATAACCCAGCAATTGCCCTCCTAAGGTATACGCCCCAAAGAATTAAAAACAGGTGCTCAAACACTTGCACACAATTGTTCACGGAGGCATTATTCGCAAGAGACAAAGACCGAGATGCCCACCAGCAGATGAAGAGATCAACACTAGGTGGTATATCCACACAATGGAGTGTTCTGGAGCCAGAAAAAGGAATGACGTGCAGATACACAGATGAACCTTAAAGCGTGCTCAGTGAAGGAAGCCAAACACAAAAAGTCACATATAGTGATTTGACTTCTATGAAATACCAAAATAGGCCAATCCATAGAAGCAGAAAGTAGATCCATGGTTCCAGAGGCTAGAGGAAGGGGGATATGGGAAATGACTACTAATGGGTGTGGAGTTTCTGTTTGGGGTGATGGGAAAATTCTGGAACTAAATGGCAGTAATGGTTGTACAACCCTGTTACTACATATTTTTAAAAGGTTAAAATGGTCAATTTTCTGGTGTATATATATATATATATGAACCCAGAAAAGGCACAGCACACAGACCCTCCTCCCCCAAGACCTATTACCTGATGAGGGTTTGAGGGGACCAAGGGATCAGGATCACGGGCTGGGGGCTGCTGCCGCTCCTGCTCTCCTGCCTGGCCCCCCCTTTCCCCACACCACACCACCCTTGGTTTCTCACATAAGCTGTGCTGCCCGTCCACTCTGGGCCTTCCTTATACTCTTTTCTCACCAGGAATGCATGCCTGCCAACTCCAGAACACTTCCTAACTCCTGTCATGCCCCAGGACCCAGCTCAGGTGCTGCCTACTATGTAACCCTCTCCCCGCAGCCACCTCTTCCCCGACTGGGTGAAGTGGGATCCTCCTCACCGCCCCCCCACCCACGGCACCATGCACTGCCCCTCATCAAAGCACCCATGTTCTAAAACGTCCCACTGTTGCTCCCCAACTTGACTCTAAGTTTGTTCCAAGCAAGGGCTGTATCTAATTCACTCTTGGATCCCTAGAACCTAGCACAGAATAACTACACAAATGAATAAGTTAAAATTACAGACTACCATCTAGAAATCATGAGAAAGGAAATAAGTAGTATAAACAAGGGAGATTTAATTCCTAGATAATCTAACCCCACCCCCACCCCAAAAACCTCCCTGGGAGAAGGATCATGAGACCCCAAGCAGGCAGTCACCGGGCCAGCTCAAGGCACCAGAGAATGAGCCTTTCTCAGGAAAGTGGTGCGCTGGGGGACCACAAGACCCCGAGCTCAGTTTAGAGTGAACAGCCTGCCCTTGGCCTCAACTACACTGACCCAGAGAGCCAAACACTAGGCCTCCCCCACCTCTTATCTCATTTAAACGTGCAGAGGTCAAAGCATTTGATATGATAGAGGAGGAAATTTAGACCCTGGGAAGTGAGCCACAGGTATGCAAACCTACAACCACAAGAAGCCAACACGTGATTTTAAAATTCACTTCCTCTTCTTCGCATGGAGTCAAAACAGCAGCTCCCTAGCAGGAGAAACACAGGCGATGCTCAAGAGGAAACCCTCCCAGTCCCTGGGCTTACATGCCTGAGGTCGGGCGGGTTCTGTTCTAAGAACACACTCCGAACAATGAAGCTATCGCCCACAGTGAGAAGCAGCAGGACAGAGGAAAGAAAGATCTTTAGGGAAAGACATGTAAAGATGTGTCCCCGCCACTGCACTAAGTGCTTGTGGGTCCCTGAGGAAGTACCTCTTAGCACCCTTTTGTTTGTAAAATCATTTTTTAAAGACATCACATGAGTCTAATAGATAATGACACAGATGGTCTCCGAGATCCCTTCTAGCCCTAGGGCTGTCCCTCTGAAATGACTAACACTTGCCCTGGAAAAATCTGGAAAGGTGGTCATCTCGTCCAGAATCACTTATCAAGATTCACAACTGGGAGCAGACAGCATCCCTACAGGATGCGGAGTGTGAAGTCGGGCTACCAGCAAATTCCCTCTTTGAGCTTCTCACACCAGCGCCCCACATCATCCCTGTGCCAACACCAGACAAGAAGGCCAAGGCACGCGGACACTGCTCCTACCACGTATTCTGACATTTTTAGTACAACGGAGCTCCATTGTACCTAGAATTCTGTCCTCCCTACCCACCTTCCTGATTTCTGCCGTGTCTGCCTGTCCTGCACTGAAATTCACTGCGCTTTGGTCTTTAAATCAACTTTCAATGGTCTCCCCTTTTTAAAGTTAGCATTGTCCTGAGCAGTAGTAGCTGCAAAAGCACGAGCTCTCTTGTGCTAGCTCTATTTTTTTCACAAGCACATTCAAATACATAACTATAATAAGAAATTCGTCTGTGTCCCACCTCAAAGGATCCCACCAGTGTGGGGATGCTGCAAAACACAGTCTTCACTCATTTGGTCTTTCCCCACAGACCTCTTAGGTCAATGCTCTTTTCTCTCGATTTAGAGAAGGTAAGTCGGGCCTTGGGGAGGCTAGTTTCTAAGGCAACGCGGCCAAAAGCACCACTGCCGGCCTCAGACTCGGGCTGTGCCTACTTCCAAATCCCAAGTCTATGCCACTCCTGTAAGAACCCAGCTTGTCTGTAGGCTATGGAGGTGCATAAAAGTCAAGAGATTGTAAATAATGCTGATGACCTTTATCACCTATTCTTCTTAATCCTGTCCTAAGAACTTGACAGTAAGATTTTCCATGATAATCTGAAACAAGAGTAATTCATCTATGCATGAGCAAAGCTGACAGCCAGAGCACGGGGATAGACAGAGTAATGCATGAGCCCAGACCGGTTGGCTCTGTGGGCAAGTGCCCCTCCCCTACACCAGCAAGGTCACAGTTATTCCCCATCTGGGCATGCTGGGCTCAAGCTGTCCCAGTCCAAAGGCTGCACCAGTGGCCCTGCCAGCCCTCCTGAAAATGCACAGCTTAGTCACAAGGGACTCTGGCTGTGCGTGTGTATGACTCAGCACACATTCATCAGGCCTCCTGGGAAAACAATGGGAAGAGCACATGGGGTCAGTGGTGTTATCCATGAATGCAGGAATGCCCGGGTCTTTGCACAGCAAGCCACCAAAGAAAAGGGCTTCCATCCCAGTCTGGAGAATGTGAGAACTGGGAAGGCCAGCACTTATTGGCATCTGGTCTGACCCCTGTAGGATGGCAAGAAAAAAGCCAGAGCCAGAAAAGAGACAGCAAGGGACTTTCCCAAGGACACTGAGCTGTGTGGGGCCAGGGCTGGACAGAGCATCCCTGTCTCAGGCAAGAACCTGGGTCCTGGAATCATACAGCTTCGGGCAGAGGCAGCGTCCACAGATACAGTCCTCCTCTCTGCTCATGCTGGATGGAGGGAATTGTCAATTACAGGGCCATCCCCTAAATTCAGGAATCAATAAAGTGTAAGTGGAGAGCCCTATGAATTCAACAACAATAACAAAGAAAAATGAAGAGGAAAAGCACGCAGCTCATTATCCCTCTGAAGCATTTTCCACTAACCAGTCAATATGCATCAGAAATAATCTCCTAAAGAAAGCAGCAACTGGGGGGAAATGCACTAAATTGGTGCTCAGAGAGAGAGAAGAGGCTTGCCACGCATTTCAGCCTGATGCAAAGCCCCCTGAGTGCTGTGCAATATGTCAACCGCACAAGGATTCCCCAAGCAGGCATGTGATAACACGTCATTCGATGCCTTTGAGCATCCCCACAATGTGTACAAAAGGAACAGATTCTCCCCTGCAAGGCACTGGGCTCCCTGGACCATCTGATCAAGTGAAGAGGGCAAGAGGCTGCCAGTACATGAGGGACTGAAATAAAGCAAATGAAAAAGGAGATACACCCTGTACAAAGCATGCTCCTGATGGGTAAGAAGGAGCAAGGGACAATATATTTCTTCCCAGGTCTTTTTTTTTTTTTTTTTTTTTAACTCACTGAAACCTGGAAAACACTTCCTTCCAAGCCTCACTCATCAGGAACTAACCAATGGCCAAACCCTATGCAAAAGAAAAAACACAAACTCTAAAATATTGCATGCACTGACTGTTTTTAAGATACAGTTAGGATCCTCTTGTGTTTTCACCATGGTGGTGGTGGTAGAGGTAACGAGGTAGTTTGACTATTTACAGCAGAATTTCACAATCTCTTCATTCATATAAGCTCTTGCTTATAGATAAAGCAAGCAAGACGTAAAGAAGCAAATGACTTTTTGAAAGTAACCCAGCAGGCCAACAGCAGAACAAAACCCAAGTCCAAGTGGGAAAAAATCTAGTTATTTTAACAAAACCCTCTCCTGGCGTTGGGGGGCCCTGACTTCTGAGTCCAGGGATTCTGGGTGATGCTGATAGATGCGTCCCAAACTCGACCATGTCCCTTTGCATATGTTCTCTCAACAACCTGAAACCACTCTCTTCCTTGGCTCTTCTACCATCTGTAATTAATTAATTCTATGACTCTTGTTGAGAACTTTCTCCTCGGCAGGGATAGGAGGTCTATTTGTAGAAAGAACGCATGTGCATTTCTGACAGACAGATGAACACTCGTGCATTCAACAAACACAGGCTGACAACCCACATCATGACAGGCCCTTGCCTTCTTCACTCTGGGAAATCACTCAGGGTTACTAACATGTCCACTGAGTCCTAACAAGGTCATGTCACACATGTGGGGATTCAATAAGAGAAGACACAACCCTGACTCCTCCTTCCCAAGGAGCAGACAGCCTACGGGAACAGAAGCCAATGCATGTAATGACACTGGGGGGCGAGGGGGGTGCTGCATGACATGGTGGACAGGGCACTAGGAATGCTGGATCTCTCTGGTCTAGTTTTGCATCCCCACTCAACGGTGACACAGCCTTAGACAAATATTTTAACTTCTCTTGGATTTGACTGCTTAATTTGCAAAAATAAGACAAACAAAAAGAGGGAAGGCATCCCAGAGTTGGGAACACCCAGGGCTAGAAGAAGGGTTCCGGAGGATCATAACCTCCTTGAGTGACGGGGCCAGTCTTTCTTCCATATCCTACTCACTCCCCACCACTCTTCATGCCAAGCCCTCCCTTCCTTCTCCACCATCCCTCTCCCCTTAAGATTCACCCAACCCTATGAAGGGGTCACTCCTCTAGTCACTGACCTTCCAAGATCCCTCTCAGGAGCACCAAGTAGCATTTCCCAAGCCCTGACAAAGCAGGGTCAATTGTCCCCTGCTTAGGCTTTGAGTGTGGGAGAAGCAACTGCCTATGGCTTATTGACAGCTCAGGGCAGAAATACCAGATGGGTATGGCTGTTCCTTCGCACCCCATGCCCACCTCTACTGGATCTATAAACCCAAATCTCTGTGGACACTTGGGTGGCTCAGTCAGTTAATTGTCTGCCTTTGCCTCAGGTCATGACCCCAGGGTCCTGGGATGGAGTCCCCAAATCAGTCTCCATGCTCCACGGGGAGTCTGCTTCTCCCTCTCCCACTGCCCCTCTCTCCACTCATGCTCTATCTCTCTTGCTCTCAAATAAATAAAATCTTAAAAAAAAAAAATACATACACACATACATACATACATAAATCCAAATCTCTGAAAGGCATCCATTTTCCTAAGCTCTGTGCCTGCCATGTCCTTACTCCTACCTAAAGAAAAAAGGAGAACCCTTTCCTCTATCTCTCCGTCTACCCCAGGGCTGGCCCACTACACTACCCAGTGCTGGCTTCTGGGCCTGTGGTCCTTGCCAAGGGCACTCTTGAATGTGGCAGCTGTGTAAACCCAGGCCAGGCTTCCCATCAGGGAGTTACCAGGCCTTCCCCAGCCTCTCCGGGGCATGGAAAACACTCAGCCCCACATTCCCCCTGGAAACCTAAAGATACCAGCTTCAGGAAAACTGAGCTCAAAGATGACTGTTGTTATCTTAGTTATGAAGCCAAACACTTTTGCAAACAGCCTAAACATCCCACACTGGAGGAAGGCTAACAAAGAAATGGTGGCACAGCCATCCTCAACAGCATGTAGTCATAAAAATAAAAAAAAAAAAAAGGTTTACAGACTTACAACAGGACAGAATATGTTTATTAGAGTAATGGGGGGCAGATACAAAATTGGATAAAGTTCGATCACAGCTAAGGAAGTAACACTCTGAAAATCTGTACAAAGAGGGAAATGCATCAAACCAATAGGGGTCTCTAGGTAAGAGACCAAAGACAAGGTCCCTCCTCTGTGTTTATGTGTATTTATAACAGCAAATATAAACAATACCTTTGAAGCACATCTCACCATTTCTCATGGAGGAACATAAACTCAGAAAGATCAGGGACCTTGGTATCAAAAGATGTGGTTTCTAGGTTCAGGGCTATCTGTTTCCATGGCATGTGACCTTGAGAAGTGAAAAGCCCTTTGTTTCTATTTCTTACTTACAACCACAACTTATACCTACAACCTACACCTATAACCTACAACTTACATCTACAACCTAAACTTAGAACCGACATCTACAAATTATAGTTACAACTATACCCACGTCACGCCTGTACCTATGACCTAAATCTACAAGCCACAGGGACACTGTAAGGGTTGTAGCGCTCACCCAAGTGCCAGGACTTCTAGGAAGATGTTATAGGGAAGTAAGGCATAAAATTATTATGATTTCTTGAGATCGGCCCACATATACACACTTCCAATATCAACAACATATCAGTTCACGAAGTGGGTCTTGATTCCAGGGGAAAACACCCATGCGCCAGAAAAGTCTTATCAGGAGTCAAAGTCGAAATGAACACCATGTGACTCCTACCCAACACTGCTCAAAGCCTAACAAATTTGATTCAAAAAGTTTATTACCCAGAGCACCCGGGTGGCTCAGTCAGTTAAGCATCTGCCTTCCACTCAGGTCATGATCTCAGGGTCCTGGGATCGAGCCTCACTTTGGGCTCCCTGCTCAGCAAGGAGTCTGCTTCTCCTTCTCCCTCTGCCCCACGCCCTCACTTATGTTCTTTCTCTCTCTCAAATAAATAAAAGCTTAAAAGAAAGTTTATCACCCTTCTGTTGAAAAACAGAAGAAGCTTTAATTCAGTTTTGTTTTTGTGTTTTGTTTTGTTTTTTAAGACAAGGAAAAGGAAACATACTGGCAGTTAGATTTTGTGTAATTATTTGGTTTGGCCATGACCTCTTGGCCTAGAAACAATGGTTTAGAATTTTCTCCCAAGTGACGGCATGGTAGTTGGCATCTAGGAGCAAAAGAAAGCCAGCACCCTTTCTTGTTAAAAATCTGAGAACATGGGCTTTCCTACTGTGCTCTTTCTTCTTGATGCTGTTCAGAACTCACTGAAAATACCGCCACCAAGATCAAGGGTCCACCTAAGACAAAGGGCCTTTTCTCTCTCTAGCAGATGTCACTTCAAAAGTGAAGAACTCTACTCTTCTTTCTTATTTAGTTCGTAAGGTCACAAGAGGTGGAGGTCAAGGCTGGGGCATGACCTTCACCCTCTACCTCCCGCTGAGACTGGATTTAACTTCCAGCCCCACTAGGTACTAGTAAGTAACCACTGGCAAGTCACCTCACCTCACACCAAGCTTCCATCTCCTCACTGGTAATAGGAATACCAACGTTTCCCAAGCACCTAGAATGTACTAGATACTAAAGCTTACATTTAAAAACTTATCCTTCCTTGCAACGGTGCTATTATGAGAAGAGCAGTAGGTACTATTACTATCACGCCCACCTTAGAGATAAGGAAATGGGAGACACAGAGGGGAAGGTACCTTGCTCAGGGTCCTACAGCTAGTTGGCAGCAGAATGGGACTGAAACCAGGTGATCTGTCCCCCACGCTCTTACCATTTACCCTGTAACATCTGTTGACTGGAGAAAAAAAAAAAATGCCACTTGACAAGGTCATCATCTGGACTTTAAAAGCCAACTATTTAGAATACCACAGTAGATCCTCAACAAATAGTAGCACTGCTATTTCCTCCCAACACAGCCAAATCTGCACCCTTCTCTCAACAGCCAACTTGAGAGTGCTTCCTGTTGGATACAGAAAGGATGCATAACTCAACACACCCAATGACTGGGAAATAGAAAACAAAACTCAAAGCCACTGCATAAAGTGTGAGGTCCCAGGGGCACAAGCTGGGTCTTCTTCGTTGAGCCATCTGCACAACCTAGTAGAAAGCCTGGCACAGAGCAGGAATTCCGAAAAAGCTTACTGGTCGTCTTGCATTTCCTTTAAAGGCACCCCCTCTTCCTTTATGTTCCTGTTTGTTTCCAGGAGACAGCCCTAAATGGTAGGTATCTCTAATTCTAAAATCTCCAAGGGAATACACAGAACCCCACAGATGGGAGGAACCATGTCCCCTAACACCAGCCCCCACCAGATCTCTGAATTCTCTCTAGAACTTAGTTTCCCTCTGTCACTCTCCCCTTTCACTTCTCACTTCACTGGCAGGACATACCTTGCTTTTGGTCCATCCCAAGCCATGCCCCACCAGATGCCAGCCTAAGGGACAGTCCTTTCTGCCCCAAGGGCCACTCACTCAGTAGAACTGAGATGAGTCTGCAGGGCCCATGCCACGCTATGGAAGAAATCTCATCCTCACCACTTCCCCCCAGGCCCACCTTCCCCAAATAGTCTATAAATGCCAGTGCAGGGCCTCACAAGGGTTCTTCCATGCTCTGAGACATGTGAGCTGGCTTGGAGAGGGTCTTCCATGTTAAGATCCTCCCATGAGTACGAAAAAGTAAAACTACTCAGAATTCTTTCTTCTGGCTTAGAGTGTCAGAATTTACTTGATGATCCCTGAAATCTTTCAGTCTCTCTTGCCGTCTGTATCCACCCCTCCTCCTCTCTCTAGTCTGCCTGTAAAAGAAGAAATAATCTTCAAAAGAAAAAAAAAAAACCCTAACATAAAAAACTGGGAACAATCTGTTATTAAGAATGTACGAGCTCCTAAGGAGGCTTTTAGAGTCCTAGTGGCATCGCTGGCCCCACTGTCACCCAAATCATCACAATGGGCCACTGAGACCACATAGCGCCACCTGCTCCTCTGCTGGCTCGAATGTTCTTTATGGCTCTCCCTCCCTCCTTAATTTTTTTGGCGGGCTCAGCAGGAACACAACAGACTTCTGTTATGATGATGGACACGCTGGTTGCTGGCAGAGTAGGGCCTTCGAGGAAGCATTTTACACACACACAGACATCCTGAGATCCTATACACACACACACTCATATACTCTACACACTCATATACTCTCTACACACTCATATACTCTACATATACTCTATACACACATACTCACACAACTCCACACACACTCACACACACTGTATACATGCTACATTCCACAGCCTCCTCACAGGTACTGTGTGTGCTACACCCTACACATACATGTACACACACACTCACTAACCATTGCCCACCAGCACCGAGGAACCCCCATGGTGGCCTTGTGGGCCAGGACACCCTGCCAAGCAATTTGGCCATTGAGGCAGCCCCGTACGCCAATTTCTCTCACCATTTCCAACTCCAGAGCCTTCACTGCTATCATTATCCCCATCTGGATGCCTTAAGCCAGACCTGAGTTCAAATCCCAGTGGACTAGCTGTGTGGCCTTGGCAAAGTCACTGAACTGCTCTGGACCTCAACTTCTTCTATATGTCCTGGAGAATGGCAGTAGCAAACTCCAGAGCTAATATGAAACTGGTCCTCAACAGCTCAGCCTGATCATGGGCCCTAAGTCTATCAGCCTTCTGGCAACCCCCCTACCCTAACCCCTCCCTCCTTAGATTGCTGGATCTTCCACAACCTGATGATGAATAGGTTAAAGCCCGAACCCAGGGGGATCCTGTTACAGCCAGAAAAAAACCACCTCATGGGATTGGTCCACACCTGTGCGGGGCGGGCTGGCCAGACACTGAGTAAGCAGGATGCTGAGGGGAAGTTGTTAGCACAGGGCCTGGCACGGACTCCCTGATGAATACAAGTTACCCCCCCCCAAGCCCAGGCTGCTCCAACAGCATGTCCCTCCTCCTGCTGAGCAGTAACCTGTCTCCTTTGCACTCCTAGTCACGGTCCTGCACCTGCCCGTGGGGCTGTACAGATTCCAATACAGGCCAGTTGGTCTGGGAGGCCCCTGGGAAAGGCTGGGGACTCCCAAGACTTACACGGTCTGTGCAACAGCTCTCCCACCCTAGAAAGGAAGCAGATATTCCCCCCAAGGAAGTCCCTTCTCTTAACTCTCTCCCCTCTCCAGAGCCTGCTAGACCATTCTCTCATTGGCACTTCCCAGCTCCCAGGGGAAGCAAGGGCATTTTAGAGATGGTCAATCACCTAAGTCGGATGTCCAAGATCACATGGTGATGGGGATGGAATTAAAACCTAGTTCATCTCCTGACCCCTTCCACTAAAACACCTGCAATTCTAATTTTACAGGTTAGGAAACAGATGCCCAAGAAGGAAGTGAGTGGCCTAGGATTTCCCAGATAACGGATCACATCAGGGCAGCATAACTGAGGCTGAAGGCAGAACTATATCCTTCCAAAGGCAGATCTGGGCAATACCTTCAAGGATGGGACCTAGCTCTGACAGCATCCCTCACCCCAAATGTCCAGGCTTACCCTACTCCTGTCCCCTACTATTTCCGGGGCCATCAGAGGAAGACAACCCAGGCCCTAGGGAGCCATGGCTTGGACTCTCAGCCATACTTCTCTGTTCTGAGCTCAGTCTGTGGGCACATCACCCCGTGAACGTCACCCCCTCCCAGAGTATCTGCACCACCTACCTCCAGGAACGCCACAGCCGCCGACAGAAAACAGAGAGTAGCTCACTGCCAGCCCAGCCCTGCTTAGTAATCTGCCCTTTGCATTGCCGGGAGAACAGTGGGAATGCAGCTTCAGTACCTGATGGTACATCCAAAAAAAGCCAGCTGAGGGGGCCCACAGACTCCCACCTGTCCTCTCCCACCCGCCATTCTGGGAGGGTGTCGAGGAGCTGCTGTTTCTTTTTTCTCCCATCCCAAGGAGATCAATATGTTGTGCAAAAACATCTCCACCCAGCCAAGTTCTCCTTTACACCTACCTCCATCTGGACCATCCCTCACAGCATTCCACTAATTCACCAATAATGCCTCCTAGAATCATCATGATTGATCTCACAGTGCCAGGCTGCCTCCTGCCTGGTGGTGCCCCAGCCAGGGGGAGTTGAGCAGGCACATTCATGCTCAACCCACCGGAGCTGTGGGTCAGGAGGTTGAAGCCAGAAGGGCACATGCACCAAGAACTGGCTCTCAGGGAACTAAGGCAGGGTAATGCATCAAGGCTAGCACGTTTGAGAAGGTAAGTTCAGCTTTGTATCCATATAAATGCCACTAATTATTGAACACCCACTCTGTGCTAACCGCTTTGCAAAACTTTACTCATTGAATACTTAGCACAACATTTTACAAATAAGAAAAAAATCACGTATAAAGATGCTGTCATGAGCTCAGGGACAAAATACACCAGGATGCAATGCTATCTTCCTTAACAGGCAGACCCTCCTTTGGGAAAAACTGTCACTGTTCAGACTAAAAATTTTTCTGCATAATCTTCATGATGTTCAGGTTCTTGATAACAACCTCACAGGTAAAAATAATCCTTAGCAGCTCTTTGGATAAAATGATGATATTAATATTAATTGTAGTGTTGGCAGTTGTAAGAGCAGCACTAGTAACTGGAAATTATCATGCATTTTAATAACTATCAGGCACTATGCACGATCTGTACATATAGAATTTTATTAATAATCCTGTATCGGGGTGCCTGGGTGGCTCAGTCAGTTAAGCATCCAACTCCTAATTTCAGCTCATGTCGTGATCTCAGGGTCCTGGGATGGAGGGATGGAGCCCCACATCAGGCTCCAGCTCAGCAGGGAGTCTGCTTCTCTCTCTCTTCATCTCCCTTTGCCTCCCCCCACTCATGTTCTCTCTCTCTCTAAAATTAAAAAAAAAAAAATCTTAAAAA
This sequence comes from Mustela nivalis, assembly GCF_964662115.1. Taxonomy (NCBI): domain Eukaryota; kingdom Metazoa; phylum Chordata; class Mammalia; order Carnivora; family Mustelidae; genus Mustela; species Mustela nivalis. The sequence continues at coordinate 138,152,425 of NC_139021.1, forward strand.
AAATAATAATCCTGTATCACTTTCAATGTTCTTAGAAACATTTTTTGCCAAGTAAAGTACAGGCATACCTTAGTGATACTAAGGGTTTGGGTCCAGACCACCACAATAAAGTAAATATCACAATAAAGAAAGTCAGTGAGGTTTTTTGTTTCTCAGTGCATATAATCATTACACTCACAGTATAGTCTACTAAGTGTGTAACAGCATTATGTCTAAAAAACAATGTATATATCTTAATTTAAAAATATTCGATTATTAGGGTGCCTAGGTCAGTTAAGCATCTGCTTTTAGCTCAGGTCCTAAATCCCAGGGTCCAGGGATCGAGCCCCACATCAGGCTACCTGTTTAGCAGGGAGCCCGCTTCTCTCTCTCCCTCTGCCTGCCACTCCCCCTGCTTGTGCTCTCTCTCTCTGTCAAATAAATAAATAAAATCTAAAAAATAATAAAAAAACAAAAATACTTGATTGCTAAAAAATGCTAACCATCATCTGAGCTTTTGGTAAATTGTAACCATTGATCGCAGATCAACATAACAAATATAATAATAATGAGAAAGACTGAAATATTGTGAGGATTACCAAAACGTGACATGGAAACCCAAAGCAACCAAATGGTGTTGAGAAAATGAAGCCAACCAAACCTTCAATTTGTAAAAAAACAAACAAACAAACAAACAAACAAAAAAACAGTATCTGCAAAGCATAATAAAAGTTCAATAAGACAAGGTATGTCTATATGTTTAAAATATTAAAAGGAATCACTAAGAACAGAATATGAACTATATACTGTGAACCAGCAAAGGAATAAAGAATGGGATGTGGAAATATCCATCAATATAGAAAAAGAAAAAGAGGAAAAAAGAAAAGGATTGGTAAAAAGAGACCTAAGATAAAACAGTAGGGAAAAGAACTCAGAAATTATATCAGTGATTATAATAAACATAAACGGATTAAACCTACCCATTAAAAGACAGAGACTGTCAGACTGGTTTAAACAATTTGATTACAAGAGACATAGCTGAAACAAAACCTCATTAAAAGACTGAATAAAAGGACAGAAAAGAATAAATCAGGCAAACACTAACCAAAAGAAAACTGATATAACATGTAATTAATGTCCTTCAAAACTACTACAGGTCCTCAAAACAACCTTCAAAATACTGTAGATTTGAAATCCATGTTTTGCATAAGAAAACTGAGGAACAGAGAAATTAGGTTACTTGCCCAAGGTCACACAGGCAGCAGGGGCAGAAAGAGAATCCACCTTCAGGTTTCTATCACTCCAAATCTCGTGTTTTCAACCACCACACACTACTGTTCTAACATTACCTTGGGAAATATTTAACGTGTAGGAAATACCTATGACATAAGCAAGCATATAAGTAAGGAAAATGGAGAAAGTATTCTGAGTCCTTTAAGAAAGAAGAACAATATACTGGTTCTCAGTGCTGGAAGTAGATTACTTAGAACATCTAAGGAGTTCTAAGAAAGGCTGGTGATTTGGGCTCCATCCCAGTCCAATCAATACAGCATCTGTAGAGCCCCATGGCCCAGGTGTTCAGTAGTTTAAAAGCTCCCAAAGTGACAGTAACATGCAGGCAGGATTGGGAATAATTTAACTGTACACATACTCAAGGACAGCCTGTTAGAAGACAGAGGGCAGTTTTAGGTTACTGTGGAAAGCAGAAATTAGATGACCCTACAACCTCCTTATCTCTCCAACCAATAGATTAAAACCAATAGATTTAAAAAAAAAAAAAAAAAAAAGCAAAAACCTTCAGAACAAGGAGAGATAATGTGACCCCTTCTTCCATATGATGAGGGAAATCACATCTGGGACTATGTGGGAAAAGAGCTAACAGAATCCTTACACTAACACCCCCTCCCTGCTTCTTAAAGAGAACAGAATGAATCACAGAATCTCAAGGGTGGAAGAATCTTATAGGAAACTTCAAACGGAGCCTAGAGACTTGGCTGACTGTAAGAACTGCCTTGTGAACCTCATAAAAATATATAGTTGGCGTTTAAATAACATGGGTTTGAATGTGAGGATTCACTTACATGCAGATATTTTATAGTAACATACTGTAAATGTATTTTCTCATCCTTGTGATTTTCTTAACATTTTCTCAACTTTACTTTATTATAAGAATTCAGTATACTATATATAACCCAGAGAAAAATATGTGTTCATCAACTTTGTGTTATTGGTAAGGCTTCCAGTCAACAGTAGGCTATTTGTAGTTGAAGGTCTGGGGGAGTCAACGGTTATACCCAGATGTCTGACTGTACAGAAGGTTGGCGCCCCTTTCCTCTGCCCTGTTCAAGGATTCATTATAGATCTCTGTGTTCTACTGATAGGGGAGTGTGAGTCCATGTAACTGGCCCAAGATTGAGAAACAATATCTTTTAAAAGATATTCAGAGACTTTTGGAGAAAGATGGTAGAGTGAAGCCACATCACAATAACTCCGTGTACTAACACATAATTAAGAAAAACAAAACACATACCTTCCTCAAAGAAAAGGGGAGAGGGGTAGGAACCAGCATTTATCAAACAAGGAATGCTATCAACATCTAAGGGGAAGACCTGGGGGGAGGGTAGGGGAACAGGCTTTGGTGTGCCTTATGAAGCGGCTATCCCCACACCACCCCCAAGAAGCATTCTTGGTGAGGCCATAATCCTGAGACCTTTTATGAATTGCTATCATTGTTACACAACTATTCCTACTCTTTAGAAAGAAGCAGACCATGGTTGCAATGTTATTTTTTTCCCCTTTGTCTGACTTGACAGGAAAGAGTTGAAAGGATAAACTGGAAACTGCTAGAAGACACTTGAAAGCTGTGGTTTCAATTATTCAGGGTCCCTCCCTCCCTTTCAGATGAGCATATGCTCGAAGGCTCAATGCGTAATTCAAGGGATCATCTAAATGTCAAGGACTTACCCTCACAGAAGACATTACACCCACCATGAGCAGAATGAACTTGGGAACAGGACACTGAACAAAATCTCGGGAGAGCAGCACACTGTCCTAACCGAAGGAACACGCAGCTCTGAGCCCCCACCTTCCCTCATCCCCATGTTCCTACAACACTCTTGGGCATCAGAAATCATCTCAAACTGCAGTTCAGATACCAAGGTAGAGATTCCGAATAAGTTACAAAAGGAGTCATTTAAAAAAATTGAAAGTCATTTTAAATAAGCATTTGTCCAATATCAGAGCAAATAGAAGGTTTAGACAACGCTACCTAAATTCAGCCTAAGCAAGATAGCTTCATGGTACTTGTATATATATACTAGCCAGGGTAAAAAATAAGGAACCCAGCATACAGAAGGCAAAGAGCCCATCTTGAAGAAAAGAGAACCAAAGAAACCGAGGAAATTCCCTACACATGTTTAACGTATAGGAGAAATTAATCAGAATATATATTCACTAAAACAAGAAAAGTCAGATTACCAGGAAATTAGAGCAAAGAAAAACTGAAGACCAAAATGACCTTCTTTTAGACTGTGGCATAAACTGAACACAGAAAGACGACCAGTAAAAATTGAATTCCTCCGTAGGTGAAAGGCTCAAGACCAGAAGGCTCTGGGACTTACTAGATATTATCAATCTTGACGATATAAAAACAATGGTAGTACTAAAATAGAGCAGAGGCAGGTGACAGGAGAAAGTATGGGAGTGCACCTTGCTGCATCTTTTATAGCATGCACTGAAAAGTCTAAAGTTAAAATCAGACCTTGACCAAAAGGAAGGAATTCAACCTTTCAATATTTTTCACCATCTCAGTGAGATCTTTTAGAAAATAAGTTTGAGCGAAGAAATATTAATCCAGAGGGCAGCACTTTCTTTAGAGGCTTCCTCTTAGAAAATCAAGCAAAGTAAGTGAATACTCTTTTTTAAAATTAGAATGGAGAGTGTGATCCTATTATTCTAAAATTATTCCCATCAGTCTATGGTCTATGTATCTTTCCAGCCATATATATCCATAGAAAGATTCTTCAGTGATTTCCTCCTACTGCTTAAGATTATCATACCAAGGTGGCAGGTTTTTTAAATTATTTTTACAATCTCTCTGTGAATTTTTTTTGTAGTGATTATTTTGAAAAATAATTGTTATTTGTAAAGGAAGGAACCCTCAGGTGGTTGAAATGGTCATGGCCAAGTCTGAGGACCACTGAATGCAGCCCAGGAATCTGACCACTCAATCTGGCCCAGAAATCTCTGTGCAGCCCTCCTGGAAGGCAGCCAGCCACTTGGCCCACCAAAATCTCCAGGGAGGATGAGGCCCTCACTCATCTCCAGTCTCCTCCCACCGCAGGGCGACTCTCACTGCACAGTACAGCGAATCTTCCCACTGCTGCTACCCTTGCAATCAGGTCTTCTAGAAATAATACCTACTTTTTCTTGAATTGCCCTAACTGGGAGTCAATCACAATATTCTACATTCTTCTTTAATCCTCACAGTGAACCGATGGAAGTTACAAGGTTTCATGAGTTTTTCTTATTTCCTACCAAACAGACTGGGCCCTGGAGAAGTGAATTCTCCCAAGGCCCCAAGGCCAGAAGGTCATAGGTCTGGGCTCCAAAACTCTCAAGTCCATGTTTTTAACTAAAATGTTTTGTTAGAAATTGCTCTCTGGAGGGCCTGGGCGGCTCAGCCAGTTGAGCGTCCGACTCGTAATTTCGACTCAGGTCATGATCTCATGTGTTGTGGGATCGAGCCCTGTGTCAGGCTCCCCAGTCAGTGGGCAGTCTGTTTGAGATTCTCCCCCTCTGACCCTCCCTCCAGTCACCCAGGCATGTGCGCTCTCTCCCTCTAATAAATCTTTAAAAGAAGAAAAGAAAATGGTCCCTTGTATTGGTCCAAGGTCCATCTTTTTCTATAACATCTAACCAATGGCACTTACTCTGCTCCCTGGGGATACACCAAAAAAGGCTAACCCCTTTCCATATGGCACTGCCCTCCAGTATAGGAAGACGAAAATCCCATGACCCTCCTCTGCCCAGCTTCTTTCTCCCCAGGTGATCCCACACCAGGTGCAGAAGATACAGGAAAAAAGAAACCTGCAGTTTTCTTCTGACCTGTTATGAAGTCACTGAATGATGAATTTACATGGAATCATGAAGTTTCCAAGATGCTCTTATCTATATGCTATCATTTAAGTCCCACTTTTAAGGAGTTCCTAAGAGTTGAGTTCCCTGGGAAAATCTCTCAAGAGAGTTTCATGCCACAGACAACTCCCAACTCTGCAGGTTAATGGATGGGTGTAGTGGTGTGGATAAAGTAATTTATATCTGGCACAGAAGTGTATTATATGCATTTTCCAATTTATCTTCCTAATTATATTTTTTCATAGATTCATATTTAAATGAGTTTCTACTCCCTTAACGCCTGCTGACTGACAGTGAGGGGAGGGAAAGCAGGATGAAAACGTTAAGGAGATTTTTCCCACCAAGTGTAAATCTTCCCTACACCATCGCTGAGAACTCTCTGGGCTGGGTGGGGGCCATAGGGTTGGGATGGAGGGAGGGCTGTCTTCGGTTTCTAAGCACCCAAGTCTGATTTCCACACACAGCCAGATACACCAGCCTGTCCAGCCAGTAGCATATACTACCTGACGTTTCCCATGCCAGGAGGCACAGGACACCCAGGCACAGGGGGTCCCCCAGGCCCTGCCTAGAACACATTATCCTAGGAGTGTGCAATTCCCAGCAAGGTCTTGCTCCAAGGAAAGACTCTACTACTTTGGTCTTACACAGAGGTCGGCAGGCCTCCACCAAAACGCACACCTGTGTTGGCAGTGGGGCCATGGCACAGGGCCTGGAAAACATGGCTTCATGCCTTGGTGTAAGAATAGAGACCCAATATAGCTCAGCCCAGACCGAGTCAAGCCGCTGACCCCACTACCCTGTCCCTAGGTCCTCTCCTATGGTGTCCTTGATCCTCTCCTGCATTGTCCTTGAGTTCATCTCCCTGTCCCCAGATCCAAGGCCCCATAGGCCCCTTGGGTATAGGCAAGATTCTCTACTTCCTCCCATGGCTTTTCCCTAGGCAAAATCTGAACTCACTTACCACAGCCCATCCGTCCCTTGCAGGGGAGGGGAGACACCCAACACCGCAGCCCAGAAGGAACCTCCACAGGGAATCAGGCAAAAGCCAGACGCTAAAATTACATTTTCGCACTCCCTTCTCATTCGGAGGGAAGTCTGTGTAGGGCTGGCTGGGATCACACAGTCTCTGCCGTAAATTAGAGAGCTATCTCAACAGTCTCCCTCTCCTCTTCCTCTTTCTTCGCCCTGTCCCGTCCCCTCCCTCCGCTGAATCCCCAGCTTATGGCCTCCCTCTCATTCACAGTGTGTTAGGGACACTCAGCCCCATGGGGAACATGCAGAAAGCTCTGGTCCCCCCATTAAGAAAGGGTGAACATTGCCACTGCCCAGCACAGACATACCGGACACAGGAGACAGCAGAGGTACACTGTGCGGGGTAGGGCGGGGCGGGTGGGGGGGCGCTCACATAAGAGAACAATGCTAGAACATCTCAGCCTCAAAGAATCTACAAAAACACCAGCACAAGGGGAGGGCAAGACAAGCTCTTCAAAGCATGTAGCCCAAAACATTCGAGTCCCGGGCCACTCCTGTCCCGTTCTTCTGGAAAAGTTCCCACAAGAAGGTTACCTTCCAAGATTCACAGACATGCGGCCCTCCTCCTTGGTGCTGCCAGGCCCCAAGGTGGCTGAGTATTTCCAACGGGTAGAGGAAGGGATGGTCCAACTCTCAAACATGTCTATTCACCAGGCAATCATCTGTCTTTTCAGGACCTCCTTCACATTTTAAAACATTACTGCTGGGTGGTTACTCAGGGAGGCCCACGGCCAACCTCAAAGATGTTGAACCAAACCTGGAGAGTTGAACTGAATTTTTGTTTGTCTTTCTAGACTGTCTGCTATGAGTCAGGCACCATGCTAGGTGCGTTTGCACAGCGACCCTCGGTCTCCCAGCAGCAGTGGGTATAGTATCAGCACCCTCTCCTGCAGGCGAGCGCTGAAGTTCAAATAGGTTAAGGAATTTGCCCCAGGCCATTCCAAGTCATGGCACACAGCCAAGACATAAATCTAGTCCCAGAAACCATGATCTTCCTACCACACCAAACGTTTCCCCTAAAGAGTGCCCATAACTCCACACAGGAACCCAGCCCAGCCTGAATAATCCATCAGGGCAGAAGAAGAAAACTCCTCTGTCAAAATGAAAGATGCTAATAGCAAGAGTATTTAGCTGGGAGGGTTCAGATTTCCATAAAAATCTCCTTGTGCGAAGATGAGCTGAAAAAAAAAAAAAAATCCTGCTGAATCTGCCTCTTAGAAGCCAGTACATTCTGGAATCCAGACATCAGTCCTCACCAGCTGAAGAGCCCCACTGCTTCCCCACCAACCTGCAATCCTCACCATGAATTATTGAGGAACCACACAGGGCTTAGCGAAAGGAAAAGAACGGGTCAATTATATTTCACTCTACACACTAAGCCTTAAATATGATGCCCAACTTCAAACCGCCCTTGCTTTTCATTTTTCTTGGCTTCGGGAAGGCACTGAGGGTGATGTGGGGCCAAGAACACAAGTGTCTGAGCATTTACAATGACCCAGCCTCACCCCAGACCGGCGCCCCCATCCAGGTCCACCCCCGTGTGGCTTTTCCAGATCAACTGGAGCCTGGGCAGACAGCCAGTCTTTCCATGCACGGTCAGCCTCCTGCACGGAAGGCACATGTTCCCAGCACCTCTCCTCCACAGGTATTCTGAGAAGACGTCTGAAGCAGAGACCGAGAAGGGAGGTCAACATAGCATGGCCTTCCCTTTGGATTACCTGACTCAGGCAGGACCCAGAACCGGCAAGATCCAAGGAAATGGGCTGACCTGAAAGGAGATCAATCAGAAAAAGGCTGGGAAAACCAACAGCCCTCAGGCCAAATCTGGCCTGGCCTTCGTTTTTGTAAATAAAGCTTTATTGGAACTAAGCCATGCTCGCCTGCTAAGTATTGTCTGTCGCCGATTCCAAGCGACAAAGGCACAGTTGAGTAGTTGCAACAGCATGGCCCACAAAGCCTAAAATATTTACTATTTGGCCCTTTACAGGCAAAAAAAAAAAAATTGCAACCCTCAATTTAGAAAAAACTTCAGAATTGGTTGGGCCTATTTCCTGAGTCTTTTTAAAAGCAAATAATATCTCTGGAATATATTTGGTACAGTCTTGCATGGAGGTAAAAGAATGGAAAAAAATAGCCCTGCAGGGCCCTTGCAGCCCCACAGGGAGCCAAAAAGAGACAAGATGCCTGGTACCCCGTGCCTCACATGACAGACGTCCTATGTAGAAGGGCAATCCGTGCACCCCGTTTGGGAGGCCAGATCAACACATTGTACAACCACACAGCCTCACCCTCCACCCACATCCAGAACCCGAAAGCATCAGGAAAGCAAGCAGTCATCTGCGCCACCCCACTCAGAGAGGGGCCAAGAAGTCCGCCTGATGTCGTTCCCCAGCAGGATCCGTGCAGCAGACACCACCCGCTCCAGAGCCTCCCACGTACAGGGTACACACACGTCAGCGCACATAGGGAGGTCCAGGGCAGCGGGCTGGCTGAATATCTGGGAAGCTGACCTACAAGCAAACCTACCTTTTATTTAGCCCCTGCTCGGGCCAACACATGGGCATGACTCTTAATCAAGGCCCTGGCACATGGGGACAGGAGCACTGGGACGGTACTCAGGAGACGAGGGGGGCTGCCCACAGACTCTGCTGCTAACAACTCATACAACGTTGGAAGAGTCAGGTAGTATGTCAGGGCCTCAGCCTTTCCCCCTGTCAAATGGGCTAATACCACCCACTATGCCTAACTCACAGAGCTCAGACATAAGGCAAGTTATTACTGAACATCTATGACTGGCCAGACATGGTTTCTGAAGCATTTGAGGTATCGTGGCAAACACAACAGGTAAAAGCCCTTCCCCATGCAGTGCGCTCTCTAGGGCTGGGATAGAAGCCTCTAAGAAATGCATGTAGAATACTCTGAAAAACCATGATGTGCTACACCTGCACATGGTTGGGGGACATTATCTTCCCACTCTGGGCCAATTATGGACTGGACTCACGCACACAGCAGACCTGCTGGGAACCCATCACCGACCATAGTCACTGACTAGGAACTGTTCTACATGTCTTGTCATGTAGTAACCGTACAGTCACAAGCAGCTCCCAACACCACACAAGGCACTATAAACACACACCCCACAAACAAGCAAGCTGGGGCCCAGAGCAGGGAAACCCAATCTTCCCAAGAGAACACAATCGGGAAAAGGCAGCGAGAAGATTTATAATGCAGGCATTCTTCTACGAGGACACTCATACTAACCACTGCATTGTCCTGCCTATACCAAGAAAGAAATGAATTGTCCTGCCCCTCTTGATAGCTCCCATTCTGGCTAGAGGAGCTGAACTTACTGTGCCGAGTTCTGCTATCATGAACTGGAGGAGTAAGGCCATGCCACCCCAGGCTAGCAGGAGTGCCCCCAGAAGGAAGAAAGGAAGCTCCATTCTAGGATGGAGGTCTTCTAAGAAAGGACAGCTTCTAACAGGACAGCTGCGCCCAGGAGAGAGGCCTTAAACTGACCGGGAGGTGGTCCTTGTGTCTCCCTCCCAGGGCCCCTCTCCTGGCTGGGCATCTCCAAACAGGCAGACCTCTCGCTGTAGGCCGCCGTGAAAGCTGTGACCCCTGCCCACGGAGGCAGGCCAAGACTAGGATGCAGGCAGGGATACGTAAGGTAGTGATCTGGTTCTGTTCTTTCCCTAGTGCCAGCCCCTGTTTTCAGTAAAGCCCTGTGTCAATGTCCCAGGCCAGATGTCCAGCAACACCAGGAATTAAGGAAAGGCTGAAAAGCCAGGCCACCCAGCTTGGGCCACAAGGGTTAGAGGAAAATGGTGCCCCCTTCGCTAGTACCTGGCTGGAAGTACTAACAGGTGAGACATTCCTCAAGGGAAAGGCACAACTGGAGGGAGCTAGGGATAGGCAGCCACCCTTGGCCCACATGCAGTATTTTTCTCCACCACCCATGCTGAAGGATCAAAGTCCTGGCTTCCTGAGGGAAAGAACAGCTTCCTTTTCAGAAGAGGAGGATGCTAAGAGGGGCAGAGAATGGAACATGGGGGAAGGGCTGAGATTCGGGGACTGTGCGGGGATCCCCTCCCAGACATCCCAGGGACTCTTCTGAGCCGGGCAATGGTGTTCACGCCTCCTGTGCCCGTCCCCAGCACCAGGGAAGCAAAGCAGAAAGGAAAAGAAGGCAGAGACAAAACCCTCTCTTTGGGCAGTCCTGGTGCTACCCGTTGGGAGGATGGCGCATCAGAGAGGACAGAAGACTGGCCGGGCTCCCAGGCCTGGACGGGATCCCCTCTGACACTGGTTCTAGCTGGAACTGCCTCGCCCCGGTGCTGAGTGCGCTGGGCCCCAAGCAGTCTGCATTCTGCCGCTGGAAACAGTGGGAAAGCCCCGGGGCCTCGGGCTGCCTCGGGGATTTCACACTCTTTCCTCCTGCCTCGCTTTCTCTTTTATCTCCTGGATTCACATACTGCTGAGCAGTGGACAGGGCTGTCAGCCTGCCCATCTTAGCTCAGTGACCTCATGCAGGCGTACAGAACACGGGAACTGGACGGGGCCTTGGAAAACATTCCCGAGCAAGCATCTCAGATTCGGGCACGCCTCTCCGCCGGAAACCGGGTTGTGTCTTGTGTCTAGGCAGAAGCGAGGCTGGGGAGTGGGGAGGGCTGGGGGTGCTGGTCCTGAGCATGCTTTCAAAAGGGGAGCATTTCTAAGGGAAGATGCTGACATCATCGCTAAGTCCGTGAAGAAAAGAGGCTAGAAGCAGTGGGAGAATAAGACCCTGAGACAAGCAGAAAAGGTACCGTGCACGTGGGGTACTATTTTTATATGTCGACCCCCAACCTGAGCGTGGCACAAGCCCCGGCCTTTGCCTCCCAGACGGAAGGCCCCAACCAAGGTTTCGGTGTCAGGGTATATAAGACCACTCGGAATATATTCATGGAGCGTGAAATTGATTCAAGGATGTAGAGACGGTATTATTAATGTATTAAATAAAACACATCATGGAGGGACAGGAAAAATTTGTACAACTTCATAAAGTAAACGTGTGCTTGGAGCAGACAACTTTGGATGATGATCCTATATTTTGAGGGGACAAATGGAGAAAGAGCCCATTTGCCTTTTATTCTTTTCTCGCCTTAAAGGATTTCAGTAGGAGATTCTCAAAAGCACCAAGCATTTTTTTTTCCAGTTTTACTGAGATGTGACACATAACATGGTGGGAGTTTAAGGTTATTACTTTGTAATCGTTTCTAATGTCCCCAATTCACAAATGAGAAAACTGAGACCCAGAGGGAAAAAAAAAAAAAGAACAGAAGCAGACTAAAATCCAAAGCCCCTGAATACTGTGATCAATGCCCTTCTCAGCAAAGTATCACTCCACCTTACGGGGTCCCACTAAGAAACCAGGAACCGTTTGCAACTGAACTTACCCTGCCCTGTGACTGGGACAGCATGGCATAGAGATGCACCCTTAACTAAATAATTCTGCTCAGCGCAGCCAAACTCTGAGATCCCAGCCAGTATTCAGCAGATAGTACAGACTTGATCCTTTAGGAAAGAACCTCTGAGCACGGTGTGTGGGGGGCAGAAACCCTACCCTCCAGCCTGGCCAAACATGCCTATTCCAGCTACCGCTAAGATGCCAGGTGGTACCTGGACGTCACCCTCTCCCTCCAGCAACACTGGGAAGTTGATTCTGCAAAGGAACCCTCCATGGTTCAAACAGGACAGATACTTGCAGAGTCCACCAAAAGGCCAGGGTGGCAAGGAGGAGAACAACTGTCAGCAACAGAGGCACCAACCTCCCAGAGCCTCAGTAAGAAATTAGTCCCTGGACAGATCTGCAATTTCCAGGCACTTCTGAAAGCTGGAAGAACAAGGAAAGGGCTCAGATAACAGAAGGCTGGAGGCTGGAGAGATTGTATCCAGAGAGACAGGAAAGACCTAGGAGCAGAGGGCCCTGCCGGGACACAGGGTGGCAGGAAAGCAGACGGCACTGCATAGGATGGGATCTGAGCTCGCCTCCGCTATGGAAAGGCAGCAGGTGCACTGGTTAAACCAGGGGCTTCTGCTGGTTCAAGCCCCTGATGAGGCTTGACTCCTAACTCTTCCATTCACCAGCTGTGCGACCCTACTATGGTTATTTAATTCGCTGGGTCTGTTTCCTCATCTGAAACCAGGGACAATAACTGTGTACAGACATTATGTGTGTGGGGAGGACGAGGACGGGGAATGCAGGCTGAGCCCTTGGCTTCCTCCAAGTGGTGGCTATGACACATACCCACAAAGGTTGCTGTCTACCTGACAGCAGGTAGGACATAGCAGGCAGGCATGTCCTGGCAGGCAGGACATGCACACATGCACTACGGCTCTCTGCTCCTCCTGTGTTTCAAACATCAGGTAGTGGGGCACCTGGTGACTCAGTCGGTTAAGAATCTGCCTTTGGCTTAGGTCATGATCCCAGGGTCCTGGGATCAAGTCCTGCATCCCTGTTCACTGGGGAGCCTGCTTCTCCCTCTCCCTCTGCCCTTCCCACTGCATGTGCTCTCCCTCTCAAATGAATAAAAAAAAAAAAATGCAAAAGGTAGGAAGCAGCCTTTGCATTACTACCCCCTCCAACAGCACAGATATTCACATTTTAGTGACAAGAAGGCAAGGCCCATTTTCCCAATAGCGAATTACTGATGAGTGAAATATGAAGTCTAAATTTTTTTTTTTTTTGTCATTTGGGTCTCCATAAAACTACTTGTTTTGAATTTTTGAAAATGTGGCCCATCCCTCTTTTAAATGTTCCTGAACTGGCCCTCATGAGTAAATGGTTCTTGCCATTGGCCCAGCTCTTCCCCTCACCCCTGCACGGGAGAAAGGAGTCCTGGGGCAATGAGGCAGCAGCGGACAGGGACAGGGTGATCCTCCCCACGAAGACAAAAGCTCCTCTCCCACTGGGTGCAGAATGAACCCTCATCCATAAGTGTGCCCACCTCCTGCTGGGCACTTAGCCAGGTGCCCTGCGCCATGAACCAAGTTGTTCATCCATTGCACACGCCTAGCCAGAGCCTAAGTGCCTCTGTGGCCCACAGGAGCCACTAAATTGTTCAACAATGAGCCCACCTCAAGGTCTCAGGTGCTTCCCACTCCCAAAAAGTGGCTTCCGTCTCAGGCCTGTCCCCAGGGGCACGCCCATACCAGGCCCAGAGCGTCCTGCTGACCCACCCTCAGGGCTCAGTGTCGGCAGCAAACAGAAAGGTGTGGTGGCCAGAGGTGAGGTCAAGGTAACTTCAAAGACATAAGATCCTATCTGAAGGTCATGGGGCCCCTCCTCCTGCCTTGCCCCCCTGCCTAGTTGGAGTAGAGAGTCCCATGGTTCTGACACATGGAAGCACATCAGAACCACCCACAGAGCTGGTCTAAATAACACAGATTTCATACTCCACTCCTGGACGTTGCAACTTAGGAGCACTTGAGTGGGGTTTTATTCTTTTAAGTTCTAACAGGTGACTTTTTTTTTTTAAAGATTTTATTTATTTATTTGACAGAGAGAGATTACAAGTAGACAGAGAGGCAGGCAGAGAGAGAGAGAGAGAGAGAGAGAGAGAGGCAAGCAGGCTCCGTGCTGAGCAGAGAACCCGATGCAGGACTCGATCCCAGGACGCTGAGATCATGACCTGAGCCGAAGGCAGCAGCTTAACCCACTGAGCCACCCAGGCACCCCTAACAGGTGACTCTTACGGCCATGACTAGAAACCACTGGCCTAGGCCCCTCTCTACAAGCAATGGGAAGAGAAGCCCACAGGGAGCCCTCTGTGTGGCAATACAAGCCTTTGAAATAAGCTGAACATCTTCAGAGCCGGATTTTCCACCTCTGGGGGTGAGCCTACTGTTTCTTTAATCCTCTGAAAGCCCAACAGAGCAACTGTCACGGGGGCCCTGAAGACATTTCCTGAGAAGAAAGTCCTCTCTGATGAGGTGAGGAAGACTCCACAGAAACTACTTTTGCAATTTAGAAATGGAGAAGACCAAGAGAGAGTCCAAAAGAACTTTGGCCTCCATCTTACGAGCACACATACTTCACAAGGCCTTCCTATTCCGGAAACATTGTCATCGGCAAAGACTCGCAAGCACTTGAAAGGCCCCAACTTCACCATCATGGCACAAAGCCCACGGAGTCAACCGCCAAGGTGAATCCTTGTGGACTAGGCAGCTCCTGAGGGACTTGGGGAAGGTGGGAAACAAGGAGGAGGCAGGAGGAGTCGATCACAAAGGGGGTCGGGTGGGGTTGGCAATGACATCTTACTAGCTCCCCCATCAAGGGAATGTGACTTTTCTGAGAAAAAACATACGCTAACAAAAACTTTATCGACAACACCTTTTCCCCTATCATGTCTTCACTCTGGCACACATATTTGCACACATACACAAATACGCGCGCGCACACACACACAGGTGTGCACCACAGAAATATGGAGCAAAGAGCTCTCCTGATCGGGAAGAGGAGGGCATTCCTTCCCAGGGAGGGTAATGGGGAAACAGGGAGATGGAGAGAGGTGTCTGATGGACATCAGGGAAGGAAAGGATCAGCAGGGCCCTTCTTCATGGGCCACAGTCATTATATGACAAAGTCACAAGACCTTTGGTGCTTCTGGAGACTTGATTTGAACCCAAATAAAACTGAGGGTCGCTTCTGATTATTATAAGATGTGAGTCTCCAGGCTGACAAGCCCACAGGTCGGGGGCGGGGGAGGGAGTGGAAACAGAATTATGTATCTTGAAGAAATAACCTGAAAACTAAAATCAGGGAACAGCCAACCTCCCTTCTAAGAGAAAATAAAAATCGTTTATTCAAATGACACTTCAGTGTCACCTGTTTTTTCAACCTTGGTGTTTTGAACCGAACATAAAAAACAGTTGTCAAACTTTACTTCAGCCAACCTCACGACAAGAAAATCTAAGGGTTTCTTGTAGCTTTAAGCAGAGTCCTGTACCGCGCGTCTTGAAGTGTTCCAAGATCCCAGTCCCCACGCTGGAGTAAAAATGATGTATGAAGCCATATAAAAACATCATTTTCATTTGGCACAGAGAGTGTGGAATAAGACTTTGGAGGTTAAACTAAACCGATGAGAAGGGAACAGTACAGGGACCCAAACTTAGCTCCCCCATGCCCCTTGCACACACACAGGCTTCACAGGGGTGACATCTAGAAATGAAGTTAGTGCTAGAGAAGCCAGGAAGCTTGGTTGTGCCTCTGGTTCTGTGCTAGGGTCAACTAGGTAAGTCCCAAAGAATAAGATTCTTGATCATTGCGACCTAAGAACTTAGGCAAACACGGACATCCTATAAATGAGCAATAGCAAAATGCAGGTTTTCCAAAGCATTTTGAGCTCCTCTCAAAAAGGGCTGGACAAGAATCCAGAGGAGCTCCGTGGTGTGGCCAGAAAGAACTTGGGCTTCAGATCGAGGTTCTAAGCCACTTGTTACTACCTGTCGTCTGGGGGACTTTGGACAAGTGAGTGAGTCTCGCTGAGTCTGTTTCTTCATCTTTAAAAAATGGAAATACAGCCACCTGGGTGGCTCAGTCAGTTGAGCATCGACTAGTGATTTCAGCTCAGGTCATGGTCTCAGGGTCCCGAGATCGAACCTGGTATCAGTCTCCATGCTCCACAGAGCAGTGTCTGCTTGTCCCTCTTCCTCTGCTCCTCCCCACACTTGCCTTCTCTCTCACACACACACACAAATAAATAAAATCTTTAAAAATGGAAATACCAGGGGTGCCTGGGTGGTTCAGTGGGTTAAGCCTCTGCCTTCGGCCCAGGTCATGATCTCAGGGTCCTGGGATCAAGTCCCACATCAGGCTCTCTGCTTGGCAGGAAGCCTGCTTCCCCCTCTCTTTCTCTGCCTGCCTCTCTACCTACTTGTGATCTCTCTCTGTCAAATAAGTAAAGTCTTTTAAAAAATAAAAATTAAAAAATGGAAATACCAAAAAATGGAAATACAGTTTTTCAAAAATGAACAAGAGAAATTGAATTAAAAGTCGTAATTCAGGTGACAGAGGTCTGTCTCCTAAAGAAGCATCAGTGTTGTCGATGACAACGAAGACTGTGATAGAACAAGGACACTCCTCACTCATCTCAAAGCCATGATCATGCTGTATCGTGCTGAACACAGGACCCTGGGGATATGAACCAGATCCATCCAAAACCCAGGATCATGACAACCATGGGTCGCAGGGTCATGGACACACCCAACCAAGTGTCTCCTGCCCAACAACAGGGGACAGTCTTTCATCAGTACCCCCATTGTTAAGTGGTGACGATGCACCTGTGTGCCAAAACACACCAAAAAAATGCAATCACTGGGGCATTTCCCCAGCTCCAGCCTCTCGCCCATCGATCACAGACACAATCAAACTCTGATGCCTCAAACCCATCTCCCACGGGCCTTCCCAGGGCCAAGACCGAAAATCACCGAGGCAAACAATCATGTGCTCTATTTGTTGGTCCTCTAGCTGTAATTGCTGGTTGGTTGGAGACTAATATAAATAACTCACTCAGATAATTCTGGCAATTAAGTCTAGCAAAAGAGCAGGAGATGGATGTGACATGCAGGGAGCACAGAGGAGCAGAAGAGGCAGGTTTCTCAAAGGTAGGGAGAGCTCTGCAAGGAAATTAACTCCAGAGTGGTTTGCAGGGAATCAGGGCTCTGGGCTCATTAGTTCAATCTTGGCAGCTGACAATCACTGCCAAAAGGCAGTTTACTCTGGCCCCAAAGCTTTCAAGAACATTATGAATGAAGGCCCACGGTTAGCTCTTCAATGTTGAATTTAGGAGTTACGAGCATCCTCCGGCTGGGAGGGCACAGGCTCGTCCCACACAGCATGTGCCCAGGGCATAAAGGATGTGGGGATAAATAACAAATACCCAGACAGCCAGAGGGGACAGAAACAGGCCGCTAATACTAGCCCATCTGGGTTTACGAGAAACAAGTGTGCTGTTCAAGCCTGTTTATATGGTTTATGGGAGACTCTGGAGCAGTGACAGAATATCATTCTCATGCTCTTTAGGGCTTCCAGAGATGAAGAGGAGACCCAGAAAAGACAGTAACAATGTGCTATTAGCAGAGGAGCTGGGTGATCCTGAATCCCCGTCACCAGTGTTTTCAAAAAAACTTTAAACTGTCTGGCCAAGTTAAAAAATTCAGACTGCCAGGGCAAAGTGATTTTTTTTCTCTCTCTTTACACCATTCTATAAGCAAGTAAGTTAACATCCCAATCTGGAATTATAGGAAGACTGCCCCAAACAAGGCATATGTGTGTGCTATAAGAAATTCTAAAGAATAGCAATATTAATAAGAATTCTTTTCTTCCACCTTCAGCAGAATAATTTGCAAAGTTCTACGTCATAGGACCTTCACAACAAACCTGTAAAGTGGGTATTCTTATCCCCTGGTATACATTTAAAAAAAAAAAAAAAAAGGCTCAGAAAGTGGGTTCTTGCCTCTCCAGATTTCAGATGAGTCCCAGAATGTTTGTAATTCTGGTCTTACAAAAATAAGAACACCGATGGCAGAACAGGCCTCTTGAGTCAGATGGCCCTCAAGTGGCCCCTCCATCAGCGTGGGGACCGGAGGGGCAGAGCCTGAGTGGAGAGCTAGCTCAGAAGATCTGACCAGATGGAGGTGACCAGGGCTATACCAGGGGAAGCGAGAATAGACAGGAACAATGGAGCCCCAGACGGGAACGGAGAACGCCGGTGCGTCGTTCAGCAGCTCACCTGAGATGCCAGAGACCCTAAGGAAGAAGATACCAGTCTCCAGGCCAGTCCCAAGGAGAGAGGCTCCTCTGACAAAGTTACTATCAACTGTGCACCTTTTGTCCACAGACCTGCCCCTCACCAGGCAGAAACGCTGCTGCATCTCAAAGGTGGCCCGCACAGCAGCCCTGGAGTTCCAACAAGGTCGCTGCTTGCCCACATGGGAGAGTCGAAAGCGCAAAATAAACCCCAGACGCAGAGGCTTGGAAGTAAGCATCAAGCCAGCCGTCTGGACACAGAGCCACCGGCACAGTCTCCGTGCGCTGGGCCCCGAGACCTCTCCAAGCCACGCCACTTTCTGATGAGTGATGCTGAAATGGTGCGGCCTATAAGCCCCCGGCGGAGCGCAGGTGATACAGCTCCATCTCCACGCAGCTGTGTGTGCTTAGGCTCCCACGCTCCACAAGAACTGGAGAGGCGGATTCTGGCCACGTGCTGGGAAAGGCCTGATGGGTTCTGTTGTTGCCTGGGGCTTCAGCCCTAGAGGAGCGCCCCTCTCCAGGCCTTTGGGGAGCCCAGCCCCTGTGGCCCCGCAACATTCCGAGGGTGTTCAGACCGGTTTCAGTCAGTCTATATTAGGTGGGGACCTGCGGGGCTGGGGCTGGGGGTGGAAATCTCTAGAGAAACCCCAACAGGGCTAAAGGTTGGAACGTTCGCACGGGTGCAGATCCACCAGCTTAAAATACTGAAACACTCCGTCCACGTTAGTCAGTAGGTGCTTCTCTGAACCCCCGCGTGCGCAAAACCATCACGCTGCCCAACCCCGCAACCCCCCCACTGCGCGACCCCAGACCTCGCAGCGATCCTGCAGCTGAAGCGCTGGTGCCAGGTGTGCAGCGGGTGGGCGCCTCCTCAGGACCGCACGGGTGCACAGGCTGGGCGATTACAAGGCAGCGTGAACCCTCCAAGCGTGTGCGGCCAGCAGGGCCACGCCTGACCCGCAGCACTGCCCTGGCGGAAGGGCTACTGGACCCAGCTGTGCCCAGGGCCATTTCTATCCTTCTCCACGTGGGGATAGGCCTCCCTGCATTTCTTCTGGGACTGGGGACTAGGGAAGCAACTACAGCCCCACATGTTCTGTTTATACCTTTGAGTTTATGGAAATATCCACTTGATTTCGAGGAAAGGGGGAGGAAAAAAAGGAGCAGCACCTGGCTTGACCTCTGGGCTTGAACAACTGGCTACTGTGTCACAGTTTCTGGCCCAACAGAGAGAAGCAACTGTCTCCCACCACCACCACCAATGTCCTAATGGCACACCAGCCCTCAGGGGGTTACATGTTTACACTGCACATGAGGACCCAACAGTGGCTCACAGGACCAACTTCACAGCTGGCAACCAACATTTTTCAACTGAAACAGATAACAGCCTGACAGGGGCACCTGGGTGGCTCAGTCAGTTAAAGCGTCTGCCTTCAGCTCAGGTCATGATCCCAGGGTCCTGGGATCCAGTCCCACATTGGGCTCCTTGCCAAGCCAGGAGCCGGCTTCTCCCTCTACCTGCCACTTTCTCTGGTTTTGCGTGCGCTCTCTCTCTCTCTCTCTCTCTCTCTCTCAATCTGACAAATAAATAAATAAATTTTTAAAAAATGGAACAGCACAGAAAACAGAATGTCTACCTCATGGAAAGGCGCCCTGGAACTCTGGCTTCATCATATTCACCGATATAGGTAGTGAGTTGAGAAAGAAAAAGTGTCTCTTGTTGTGGGTCTCAAGGGGGAAAACAGAATCTGAAAACCCCAATCCAGCTAATCCCACCCTGCCACTGATGAGGAAACTGACCCATGCAAGGCCACCGGAGGACGTGGCAGGGGGACGTGGCTGACAGCCCATGGGGTGCAGCCTTTACTCCTCTTGGAAGCAGCTCTGGCTCTGGACATGGATATCAGGTTTCCCGGATGCTAAGGATCCAGCTCTTCAACCCCCAAGAGCGGCACTCAAGTGGTCTCTAGTACGGCTCTGACTTTCATCAGCAGGCTAAACCTTAGCACCCGAACTTCTGGTCCCAGCCAGGAGGCCTTGACCAAGACGCAGCTGTCGGGGCCTCCCATTCCCCTAGCCAGGCTGAGGGCGGTGGGCTTCATGTCCGGCCTCCACCTCCAGAACCCTCCTCCGCCACCTCCAAAGTTGCCTTCAGACCCATGTTCATCAAGGAGAAATAGCATAAATCCTGGAGGAGAGACTCCTGAAACCACATAAAAAACATAACTTCATTTTCCAAAAGGACCTGGTTCAATAAGAGCTAACACTCATTGAAAATTAACCATTTGGCAAGCATCGTGCCAGGGGCTTACACATACTATCTCCCCCAGTGTATAATTACGTTATCTCACTTGACAGAAGCCCTAAATGTTAATATCACAAACACACACACAGAGCCATCATCTCTATCATGTGTGTTCTATTCTAAGCATCCCATATGCATTGTCCAATCTTGCCCTCAGCTCTAGACAGCAGGTGGTATCATGCTGCCATTTTGCAGGCAATGAGTTGAGGTAGGAGAGGCGACATGACTTACCTGAGATCGCACAACTAATGGATGACAGAGCCAAGACTGGAACCCAGTCAAGTTTCAGAGCCCAACCTTGTATCTACCTCTACTGTTTATGATTAGCTCCATCTCCAGGTGCAGAAACAGAGACCCAGATGAGTCCAGTCATCATGCTGACTCTACCCAGAGACTACCTGTAAGCCAGGGAGACGGCTACCATCTTTATCTGTGGGTAAGGCAGGGCCATGAGCATCAGGACCAACATGGATGGGCTTGGGCTGAAGAAGCTGTCAGAGCCAAACCTCAAGTCTTCAATAACTGCCCCCTGGGTGAGGTCCAGAGGCTTTCAGTGAAACAGCCAGAGTGATATAGATACTCACACAACTTGGGACAACAGCTATTTTATTTTGTTTCTTATTTTTTTTTTTTTAATTTGAGTGTAGTTGACACAAATGTTAATGATAGTTCCAGGAGGATAACACAGTGATCCAACATCTCTGTATGTTAGGCTATGCTCACCACACAAGGGTAGCTACCATCTGTCGCCATACGATACTACTACAATCCAGTTGACTATATTTGACAACGGCTCTTTCAACCAGAAGGGAAGTTTTTTAATTACATTATCACTGTTGACTACTACAAATGGCCCAAATAAGAGAGAGCTAACGCTCTTACTTGACTCTTTGAATTTTGGTTTGTTAATTATAGGGCCGGGGGTCTGGAAAGGACCCTAAAACATATATCATTCAATACCACCACATTACTCATGAGGAAACCAGGGCGTCTGGGTGAAGTGTCACGCCCAGGGCCACACAGCTAACAAGTGACAGAGTCAAGAGGAAATCCTAGGGCTCAGGGACTAGTCACTTCCTGGGTCTGTCCATGGTGGTTTGTCTCTTCTCCATCCATGCTGACTCTGCTCAGTAACTAGCTAATGTGCATGTCTAGAACCCAGCCCGCAGCTGATCTGGCACACCCGGACAATCCCGGGATCCTGAGACACAGGCTCAGCTGTCCAGATTTCCACCGGCGACTATGCCAGTCTCATGCGTATTTAGATGTTTTGAGTAAGCACCTGAATTCTGTGTGGCCGATTTCAGCATCCACTGGAGGCAGCTTCTAAATTTAGAATTAACATCCCAGGCAGTCTGTTGCACAAATGTACACTTTGACTGTTGTCAGAAACAGTACAACTGACATCCATAAAACAGTTCCTTCATTCCTTAATAACATTGAGCTGTGAAAATGAGGCATCTCAAACAAACAAAGCTTTCGCCACGATGTCCTTTCAAAATAGCCACTGTAGTCAAGGACAGTCCAGATTTGTATTTAATGAAAATTCCGAAGGGTGCCCATCCTTATTCTCACTTCTAGTGCAGCTCCCTGGGCCTGGCACTTATCTCTAGACGCTTGTCACTACCCAATCTAGAGCATTAGTAATTGAACATTTGGGGTGCCAACCTATACGCTATGTGAGAAAACCACCTTTGCAGAAGCTGAGTGTCTGTTCATTTTCATCAGCGCCTTCTTTGTCTATCCCAGCTAATTGCTTAGACTCCCTTATACTGTCTCCCCTGTCCTCTGCATATTCATTCAGTTGTGCCAGGAAAGGGAGAGGCCTTTCACTGAGGACCTCTCCACCCAGTAGACACAGCAAAGGCAACAATCCAGGGGGACTCACAGTCCACGTTGACTTGCAACCTTCCATCAAAACACCTTATCATCCCTTAACAGAGCAGATGGAAAAAAAAATTACTCTTATGCTCTGAAATTTTCCATTCTTGATCTCAGCCCAAAGGTGACTTTTTTATTTTTAAACATGAGCCAAAAAAAAAAAAAAAAAAAGTTCAACTATTTTTGATTCATACCCGGGCTAAAGAAACACACTTTGTTCTTGTTAAAGCAGGGTAAGATTTTTTTTTTTTTTTAAACACATAGGTAACTCACACAACTGAGCTTCAAAAGCCCAAACATTGCAACTAGCTAGTGTTCACCCTGGCAGCCCCTTTGCTGTAATTGGAAAGTCAAAAATCGATAGCCAGGTTGAGAGGGAGCTGGGATCCCACTTTCTGGATACCATTTTCTGTCCCCAGTTCCACTAAACAGTTTGAGAACCACATAGAATTCTTAAATCTTGAAACTGAAACTAAGCCTGAAGCTTTTCCTGGATGATGAGGGACAGGGATAGGACTGCCTCTGTCCCAGGCCCTGCCTTCTTCCCATCCATCCTACCCACGCCAGCCCCTTCCCACACTGTTCCTTCTACTCCCAATCCATCCAGCTACTCCCATGTCCACGGAAGAAGGGCGGGTGGGGGCAGGGCACCTGGAGGAGAAGCATCAGGAGTGCAAATCACCCTTTACCTAACCAACACCATAACCCCGTGTGCCTCCCTCCTCCTTAATGAACCTCCTGGATTTCAGCTGCAAGATTCTCCTCTCCACTCTCTATCCTGCTTCACATACACACACTGCTGGCCCGGAGGGGAGCCCACAGTCATGGGGCTGCCTCCATCCACCCTTGGGGTGGGGGAGGGGCCTGTGTGCCACACACTTGACAAAACCCAGGCCCAAGTCCTGCCTCTACCACTCACAAACTATGTGCCTGTGAGCAAGTCGCAGCCATTCCGCACACGGGGCCTGATCACATCTGTCCTGGCTGCCCCACAGTGCTGTTCTGAGAGGCAGGGGAATCACGGAAGCGAGCCCACTTGGGACTCAGCCCTCAACATAAACGTGTATTCCTATTAATAGGCTATAGTGCAGTACAGTGCGGTATGTTCCTTTAGGATAAAGTCCAAGAGATACTGGCATTAAGTGAATAACGTCAGGCAGAAAACAAGGCACTAAAAGAGAAGAATACATACTGGGATCTATAGGGCTCAGTGGCACAGCAATCAGCGAAGGCTCCCTGGAAGAGGAGTCTTTGTACCTCACCTAGAGTGGCTCTCACCATGCTGATCCAAGACCAAGAGGTCTTCAGGGCATGGGGCCTGTCTCGTATGCCTTGGTTTTCCCAGCCTCTTCCTGGCACCCAGTCGCCTCATCACGAGGAGCACTGAGTGAACAGAAGGATGGGCAGATCCCCGAACGAACAAGGGACTAGGGCACCTAGGGAGCAGGACAGAGTCCCAGGGAAGAACACACAGGTCAGGAGGGCTTGTTCAGGGCATGATGCAGACCCACCGGGTAGAGGGAGGCTCGTGGAGGGCAGAGGAGGAAGGGGCACTCGGAAAGGCCAGCCGAGGTCTGAGGGCGGAGGCGCGGACGCTGGGGTAGAGGAGACCTTCATGCTTCTGAGCACAAAGAGGAGCCAAGGGAGTTCAGAGTGATGTCACCAAATCAGTATTTGCGGAGATGGCTGTGGCAGCTGCGTGCAGGGCAGCCTGGAGCGGGGAGCACAGTAACCTGGCAGAGCAGTCAGGAGGCAACTGCAATAATTCAAGCAGGTGGTGAGAAGGGCCGGCGTGCCGCATCCCACTGCTGGCAGCGCCCGTCTCGGAGGCAGCAGGAGCTCCACCACGGCCACACTCGGCCACCGTCTTCATTAGAGGGGACCTCAAACGTCCAACCGTCCTCCCGCCTGACGCCCAGCCCCGGCTTCCCGAGAGTGGTCACCTTCCCCTGCCTGAGTCCCGCGCGGGCTGAGCCAGTCCATTTTTAGATAACAGCTCCCATCGTATGTGCTCCCTTAAAGGAGATAAACAGGGGGTGAGGTGGGGGGTGGGGGGGAGCAGGCAGAGAGCCTCCACAGCTGAGCGCCTTTTCCCAAAGTGGTATCTTCCCGATGATTTCAGAAGCTAACATGTGGATAGGACAGTTAAGGCTGCGATTAGAAAAGAAGGTAGAGAAAACAGTGGGAAAGAAAGGGCCGGAAGGTTAACCCACGTTCTGTTTAAACAACAGTGAGACCTGGAGGGGAGGGATCTCTGATGACAGGCCGCCTTCATTCCAATCCAGCACCTGCCACTTCCTAGCCTGTGACCTTGGGCACCTAGCCTCTTTGTGAGTCAGTTTCCCACGTGTAAAATGACGTTAATGATCGTTCCCAGCCCACAGGGCAGTCGTGAGAATTAGATGGCTGACCAGTGCAGGACTGGGCGCTCGGGCTGTGACTGCTAAGTGGGCGGGTGACCTGGATGCTGGAGGTACTCTGCTAGAGGCTGTCCCCCCAAGCCCAAACTGGCTCTGACTCCCAAGGCTCACCAGCAAGCCCCCTGCACTGTGGTGTCCCCCAGCAGGAGCACCGCCAGGAGCCCCCGGCTCCCCACTGGGATTCCAACCCTGGTTCTCTCGCCAGGGGACCCCCAGAACAGGCTGATGCCTCTTCCCCGTCCCAGACCTTCAGACATGGGAAGGCCACTGCCGTGTCTCCACAAAATAGTCTCTTCTCTACAATGCTTCTTTGTGTTTCTCCCTCCCTTCATTTCTTTTACACTCACCTGCTGCACAGAGAAGATGAGGCATCAGAGATAGCTAAATAAGAAGGAAGTGTTCTTTAAACCAAATAGCAAAAAAAAAAAAAAAAAAGAGAGAGAGAGAGAGAGAGAGCTTTGAAAATTATTGACTAGGGGGCGCCTGGGTGGCTCAGTCAGTTAAGCCTCTGCCTTCAGCTCAGGTCGTGATCCCAGGGTCCCAGGATAGAGCCCCAAGTCAGGCTCCCTGCTCAGCAGGGAGCATGTTTCTCCCTCTGCTTCCCCCACCACCACCACTCATGTGCCTTCTCTATCAAATAAATAAATAAAATCTTAAAAAATAAAAGAAAATTATTGCCTAGGAATGCATCCCGTGGGCTCTGGAGGCCTATGTAAATGGAATCCCTTCGGCATGAAGCTGCTGCCCTCCGGGGAATGTCCCTGCGTCCCACCCCCAGGAGCTCTGCTCCAGAGAAGCTGGAGGTTGGCTTCAGCTCCCCCTGAGCTCCCAGGGCCCTGCTCAGGGCAGCCACCTGAAAAGCCCAGCAGCCGGAGCACTTCTCACCACATACACGAATGCTGTGGGAAGCATCTGAAAGTAAAGTTTCCAATTACTGCTGGCATTTCTGGAGTGTCCTGCTGCTGGCTGCAGCTGTCCCACGGAGGGCCAGTGACGTCATCTGCAGGCCTGACTGTGCTGAGTTCCAAGGCTGGGCTGGGCCCATGTCACTGGGGAGGGGGAACCTGCCATTTCCTCCTGAAACCAGCCGTGCTCAGTATCACTGCTTCCCTTTCTGGGTAGAATCCCATTGTCCTGACTTGGATTCACACCAGCAAAGGTCCAGAAACTCTTCCAAGGCCCAGGACAACCCTCTTAGATAATTTCTAAAATCTTAGTATATTCCAAGCCTTGGTGTGGGTCCAGGCAAGTCTAGATGAGACCTACACCCTCAAATCTCACTGTATGCATTTCACAGGATGAATAAGAAATGGTCTGCATTCCTCTGCTAGAGAGAAGGAGAAAAATACAAAGATAAGAAGGGAAAGAGAAAAAGGGAGCAAAAGCCAAAGCAAAAGAATGGGCGGGGAGAAAACGAAGGGGAAAGGAAGAAAGGTGGGAGAGAGCGAGAAAGAATATCCACATGCGAGGCTCTTTTAGCCTCTGAGTTGCCCTACAGATACCTCCCTTCCAGGAGCTTTCCTTCCCTTCCTCCTCCCATTGTTCCAGGAGCTCAGGTCATATCCTCTGGTAGAGCAGACCAAGAGGACAGGGCACACCATGCCTGCAGGACAACATAACAGATCTGGCCCGAGCCCAAAAATAGAGTCCAAGCTCAATGCAAAACTCTGATTTCACATGGGTTGGGATGAGATGCATTGGGAATAGGATTTGCAGGCTGTGCCTTACCAAAGATCCATATCTGTCACCATATTAACCAAATCCAGATCCCGCTTAAAGTCAGATCCCCACCATCTATTCCCCACCTCCGGACAGAAGGTCTGACCAGGGCCTCGCTCTCGGAGACTGACCCCTCTGCCTTTCAGCCAGTCTGGCTGAAATTAGATTTATTAAATTATAATTTAATAAATTCTAGGATACTTCCCGAATGACAAGGAAACAGGAGAGACTACTTATTCGTCGGAATCCAGAGAAATGAAGGGAAAAGGGGAATCAAGACCCTTTCAAAAACTATCAGATAGAGCCTTCAGAGAAAATCTTGTGGAGTCAGATTACAGAAGAGGAAACTGCATCTGAGAGGTTGAGAAGTAACCCAAGGTTCCATGGCCGTTAAAGGAAAGCCCGCCTGGGTCCCACACGCTTTTTTCAGTACATTATAAACACATTCAATTCTGCAAAACTGCAGATTTTTTTAATGTTGTCTCTGATGTACCCTTTTCCAGAATTGCTCCCTTTATGTTCCTAATAACCTGTAAAAGTGCATGCTTAATGCCAAAGATCGTGTTTTCAATTTAAGTTATTATATTGTTCATTTCTGGATGTTTTATTCCTTTCTTCTTCAAATATCCATACATTTTTCAAAATAGTATAATGTTTCTTGCTCATTTTTGTCAACAACTTAGTTTTTTAACGTTTAAAATATGTTATATATCCAAGTGGTCTTATCCATGAAGCCCCTGGAGATCTGATGCTTCTATTTGCTATTTCTGCTGACCTTCACTCATAGTGACTTGTTTCCTTGTCTGTTTTCTAATTTGCGGGGAAAGGCCCATGGTTGAATGGCTGATTTTTACCTACAGGAATCTTTCAATGCTTGAGCTATGAGTAAGCCCCTCTAGAGAAAATTTTTCATTTGGTTCTGAGGGACCCTATGGAATGTTATCAACCCAAAACTACATCAGGTTTGTTTCACAGCTTGGGGTGTCCCAGGTCACACAGGTAGTATTAATTCAAACCTGAACCTCATGAAGGCAGATCTATGATGACAAATTCTCACAGAAGACATGGTTTCACCTTCCCTCAACCATGTCAAAAGAGAAAAAGGTAAGGTCTCTTATCTTCTCCTTTTACACTACCCCTACCACTCTCCATCGTCTCCCAAATGTTTGCTGGACCACCTGTTCCCTGAGGATATAGCCCCTCCCACCACCTCCCAAGGGCTGGCTTTATGAAGGAATCTCATTTCTAACTTCCCACCTGGCAAGGGCCCAAGGTCTGGTCTCCTGGGCCTTCATTAAGACCACGTTTTCAATGCTGGCATAAAGTCTGACACTCCCTCATCCTGATTTCTTCCTAAACATATGAGAGAATCTCTGATGGTCTGGATCTGTGCCTTCTACTGTACTTCACTGAAAGCTGGATACACTTCCTCTTATCTCAGGAGCCTGGAGTTCCCATGGCCCTCTAAAGCATATCTTTGAGCTTAAGTGTCTGCCTTAAAAAGCTTTGAAAACTTTAAGATTTTTGAAACCTTTTGGGGTGGGGAAGAAGCAGCCACAGCAAGGTTTTAATGACCTACCAGGCTAACAGTAATGAAGAAAAATGCATTCCACTGTGCAGTCAGCAGTTTCTATTAAAAAGCATCTGAACTGGGGTGCCTGGGTGGCTCAATGAGTTAAGCCTCTGCCTTCAGCTCAGGTCATGATCTCAGGGTCCTGGGATAGAGTCCCACATCAGCTCAGCAGGGAGCCTGCTTCCTCCCACCCACCCCACCTGCCTCTTTGCCTACTTGTGATCTCTGTCTGTCAAATAAATAAATAAAATCTTTTTTTTAAAAAAAGCATCTGAACAATTATAAAGAAGAGAGAACAAAGAGGAAGAAATATTAGAACAGAGCCAAGTAGACGTGAAAGGAATCTACAAAGAATGCAGAGACATTCCTGTCTTTTTATTTTGCCTGGTTATTCCTCATCTGTGGCACAGCAAAATAAAGATGACAACTTCTCAGCGTGTGTACGTATACATGCACACATGCACGCAAGCACACACACGACATGGGCCTTTGATAAAGCCAGAAATAAGTGCATCATATAGAGAACAATTCAGTTTTCTAAAGAAATCAGACCACACCAAACACCTGATATCAGTACAGGCCACTAGAGTTTTCATTGATTATTTCATAACCTTCAGTCACATCGTACACACACACACACACACCCTCTGTTCTTCACAGCTTGTTGACAGTCAATGTTCTGATAATGGGTCCTCCCCACTTTCCTCTACCTACCACTCTTTCTTCTCAAAAGCATTCACTGATTACTCAGTAACACGCTCACAGACGCTTCAACTGTGTCTGCAGGCTCCAAACTTCCTTCCTCAAAACCATGGAGCCGGATATGTTTCAGAATTCCAACTGTTTCAGATTTTAGAAAATTAATCAGGTGAATCTTCGGGGCTGGGACCACCAATCATGGCCACACACACTACAGTTTCTACAGGGACACACAATCCTCTGAACGAAGCTGGATGAATAAACACCATCAAGAACCTCACATCAGTTTGGGGCAGGTTTGCCCCCCACACACACACACACATACCAAGATTATGTGAAAACCTTTACTTTTCAGAGCTTTGGAGATTTGGAAGTTGTAAAAAACAAGGTGTTGTGGAGCCAGATCAATGGATTCTCTCTCCAAACCCTTCACACTTAAATCCCCAGCCCAAAACTGCTGGCGACTCAGTTGCAAAATTCATGCTCTGGTTCCCAGAAGAAGAAGACAAGAACAGTGACCAGGAAAAGGAGAAAAGCATTGAGATGGGGGATGGCCAAAGAGAGCCTGAGCCTGGCCAACCCCAGAAACCACAGGTTTGCAGGCATAACACCACAGAGCATGTCAGGAAATGGCCCCAACTTGTCCCTAGCAGAGTCTCGGGTGCCACGGTCAGGCTTGGGCAGAGTGAAAGACGGCCATCAGGACAGCTGGATTCTAGTCTCAGAGCTGGGACAGTGCTGCACAATGCGAAACAAAGCCACAGCTTCCTCCCAGTGGGTGTGAGGAGCCAGATCCACCTGTAATTTACAAATGGCAGGAATTAGCCCATCCATTGATCAAGAAATTTACTTAATGGAGTATGAGCGATATTTTTGAAATAAGATGGAGTAGAATAAATCCAATACATCAAGTTGGCCCATGTGGTAAGAACGGTTTCATAAATTCTTGTTCTGTGATATATAGGTATATAGATAGACAGATGTAGAGATATATACATATATACTCCTATATGTAATCTAGTATGTTATATACACATATATGTATATATGTGGGCATGCATATATATATACACACATACATACACAATGTCCAATGTGTTTTTTTTTTGTGGGACGTGGTCTAAAACATTTCAAATTTACTTGCTAAAGAATTTCTTGTGAAAGGCAAAAATGAACTATAGGGACTTTAAGATAAACAGCTTTTGTACAGCTAAAGAAACAGTTGACAAAACCAAAACACAACCAGCAGAATGAGAGATGTTTTCACATGACATACCAGATAAAGGGCTAGTATCCAAAATCTATAAAGAACTTATCAACTCAACACCCAAAGAACAAATAATTCAGTCAAGAAATGGGAGCCCTGTACAGACATTTCTCCAAAAAAGACATCCAAATGGCCAACAGACACATGAAAAAATGTTCAACTTCCCTCAGCATCAGGGAAATACAAATCAAAACCCCAATAAAATACCACCTCACACCAGTCACAATGGCTAAAATCAACATCAGGAAAGGACAGGTATTGGCAAGGATGCAGAGAAAGGGGAACCCTCCTACATTGTTGGTGGGAATGCAAACTGGTGCAGCCACTCTGGAAAACAGCATGAAGTTTCCTCAAAAAGTTGAAAACAGAGCAATTGCACTACTGGGTATTTACCCCAAAGATACAAATGTAGTGATCCAAAGGGTCACATGCACCCGAATGTTTATAGCAACAATGTCCACAACAGCCAAACTATGGAAAGAAACTAGATGTTCATCAACAATGGATAAAGAAGATGTGGTGTGTATATATACAATGGAATACTATGCAGCCATCAAAAGAAATGAAATTGTGCCACTTGCAACAACGTGGATGGAACTAGAGGGTATTATGCTAAGTGAAATAAGTCAATCAGAGAAAGAATTATCATATGTTCTCACTGATATGTGGAATTTAAGAAACAAAACAGAGGCTCATAGGGGAAAAGAGGAAAAAATAAAACAAGATGAAACCAGAGAGGGAGACAATCCATAGGAGAACATTTCCTTTTTTAAAAGATTTTATTTATTTATTTGGCAGAGAGAGAGATCACAAGTAGGCAGAGAGGCAGGCAGAGAGGAGTGGGGGTGGGGAGCAGTCTCCCCGCTGAGCAGAGAGCCCGATGCAGGGCTCGATCCCAGGACGCTGAGATCATGACCTGAGCCGAAGGCAGAGGCTTACCACTGAGTCCCTCAGGTGCCCCTCATAAGAGGCTCTTAAGCACAGGAAACAAAGTGAGGGCTGCTGGAGGGGAGGGAGGTGGGGGGATGGGATAACCAGGGGATGGACATTAAGGAGGGCACGTGATGTAACGAGCACTGGGTATTATATAAAACTGATGAATCACTAAACTCTACCTCTGAAAGCAATAATACATTATATGTTAATTAACTGAACTTAAATTTCTTTAAAAAAAGAATTTCTTGTGAATCTTTCCGAACATATACCCTGTGAATGATTTCTTCTAGAGCTACATAAACCAGGCCTGTCTGTACTAAGGTCATCCCAGACTGAAAAGCAAGAAGAGGTTTTGCTAAACCCTTTGTTTTTCAAGATGTGCCTTAATGACAAGGACCTGACTTCTCACTTTGTCTCTGCTGCTTACTCACTATGACCCCTTGGGCACATACCTAATCTCTGGGCCTCAGTTTCCCCATTTCTGAAATGCGGAGGTTGACCATCGCAGACGCCCCCCACCAAGAGCAAATGTTCATATAAAATGGAAGAAATAATGGTCATGAGAATCCCATGAATTAATATTTAACAGTCTCGGGCACTTGGTAAGCGCCATGTAATTTTGTCTGTAAAATTAAATTAGGATTACTTTCCACATCTGGTGTTTCATGATGCTTTTGAGTCCAGTATTTATAATGCACACACAGCTTCACCCGCTTGTTGGAGCCAATGGCTACTTTCAGAAGCCCTGGACCCCGAAGCTGCAGAGCTTGGGTCTAAAGACCGTAACCATCCCCCTTTCTCCTGCCTCATCTTAGCCCTTGAAAAGCTCAGCTCATCGCCTCCATAAATTATGACCAGAACTCTGTGTTTGTTACCCAGCCTCCTGGGAGATGGGCAGTGGCATAGCAGAGGGATTATTCCGGGTAAATATTTCTCTAAACTTCATTCTTGCCACCACCAGTGTTCAGAATGAGGGGGCCAGTCTCCCAACAACCCCCCATTCCAACCCAAGGGAGCCTGGGATGAGGCCGACTTCAGTATGTCCCAAGACAAGAGAGAAGGATCCCACCACAGGGAGGCTCCTGCTGTAGGTGGAAGCAGGAGGTGGCAGGTGGTGGCTGGGGGCGAGGAGAATTCCTGATCTGGGCTCTCAGGGAGCTAGTGAGCGC
This sequence comes from Mustela nivalis, assembly GCF_964662115.1. NCBI lineage: Eukaryota > Metazoa > Chordata > Mammalia > Carnivora > Mustelidae > Mustela > Mustela nivalis. The sequence goes on from NC_139021.1 coordinate 138,184,335, forward strand.
CTTGTCCAGAACATCGCTATTACAGCAAGCAGGGTATCGACTTTACAGCACTTAGTACTTGGATCCAAAACTGCCACATTCTAATTCCACCCCTCAGCCCGCTGCGGGCATCCAATCCCACTTCTGCCCCAGCAGGAATCTCAGCGGCACCTTTCCTGACAGATGGAGGCCCGCCTCCCTAGGCGCTTCTCCAGGCCCTAGGGAGCTCAGAGAAAGGCTCCCTGTGGCACACAAAAACTGGGGTTATTCTGCCCAATTCTCCCCAGTCGACAGCTGAGAAAACTGAGGCTTATTACTGCATGGGCCTAAAGCACTGGTCCTCAATGCTGTCTGCACGTTCGAATCACCCAGGGAGCCTGTGGCTTTCCCAGGGTCCCTGCCACACGCACATGCTCTTCAGTGGCCCCAATATTTCCTTTATCTTCCCAAGGGATTCCACCGGGCAGCCAGGGCTGCAGGCCAATGCTCCCCCAGTTCTCAATCTCCCCAGTGCCCCAGAGTCTCCTAAACCACCCCACCCCCAGGGCTTCTGATTTGTAACAAGCCTCCAGGATGATGCTGCTCCCAGGAAAGAATCGGTGCTTCCCTGGTGGTCCAGTGAGAGCAACAGCACTTTGAGATCCAGGACTCAGAGCCTACATAAAAGCCTTCGTTTTCTCAGCTCTGGGTGGGGAAGAAGAACTCCTCGCTTAGGAAGCACTGCTCTAGAGCCGAGCTCCCCAGCTTCCACACGCACACCTGGGAACCTGGCTGAACTCCAGATCCGGGCTCCGCAGGTCTGGGGTGGGACCCATGTTGCTGGTCCTCTAACCATGCTTGGAGTGGCAAGCCCAGACCACCATGCCTAACACTCAGGGTCACGTTCTTCCCATACTTCTCACGGCAGGCGGGGGTAAGGCCAGGGAACTTGCCCCTTCTCTAACAGAGTTTGCCTTCCCGACACTCCCACTCTGACGTCCTTGCTCTGTGGCACAGGAGAAGGCGAACGTGCCTCTGTCCCAGGAGATGTCCCAGGTATCTTGTCCTTCCTTGCACCCTTGGCTTCTCTCCATACAAATCCCATAGTTCCCGTCCCTTTATCTCTTCTTCCCCTGTCACAGCAAACACAGCTCTCCACGAGGGGTGTGCTTCCTGGATGCCTACCATGTGCTGTGTCTGCGGACCCAAGGGCCAAGGCAAGGGAAGAAACAGCATTCCTGTAGGAGGGGGTGTCATGAGAGCTCCAGAGAAGGGACACTAAGAGTTGGAACAAGCGGACTGCGAGGGAAGAAGCCCCAGCTGCCCATCTTCAAGCCAGGGCATCTGGGGTACAGGCCCAGGTAGGAGAGCAACATCGGCCTAGAGGTGCTGCCAAAGGCAGACAAGAAGAGGGTTAATAATACTTATGTTGTCTCACACTACTGTGTGCTAGACATGGAGCTCTCAAGTGCTCTACAGGAGTGTCACCTTTTTAATCCTACCAAAATCCCAAGAAATGCTCATTACTGTGGTGGCCCATTTTACAGATGAAGAACGGAGACAAGACAGGAAGTAACATGCCTAACAGGGAGTAGGAGAGCTAAAGTTGAACTCCAGGTTGATAAGGCTACACTTTCAACTGCCACACAGTCCTGTCCCATTGGAGGCTGGGAGGCACCTAGATCCAACGTTCTTCCAAGATCAAGGTTTCTGTGCAAGATGGTCACTCAGGAGCAGGTTGCTTCTGGAGCTGTCCTCGTGTAGTAATAAATAACACACAATTTCAGTTGACTCAAGGTACTGGGCTATTCTAAATAATACATACATATATATGTAAATTATTTATATATAATTATATAACAGAATATGTAATTATATAATTATAATACATAAATACATCTGTCAAAGGAGTGTACGTAGGTGCATGTATCTCTTTAATCTTACAACATCCTTATTAGGCAGATAGTAATTCCTCCATTTCATAGATGAGAAACTAAAGGACGAGAGTTCCAGCAACTCTCCCAGGGGCGCACAGCTGTGAAAAGCCGGGATTGGAGCTCTGACGGCCTTGTTCCCAAGCCATGCTCTTGATGCCCCACTCCACTGCTCACAGTGGCTTCCTCTGACTAAACTACCAGTTCAGAACCCAGTTCAAGGCTTCTAGGTGCCGTCTGTGCCCACGCCAGGCCCAGCGCCATCACTGAATCCTTTGTAGGTGCCTTGATAAATGCCTACTAATGACCAAACAGGTGCCTCCCACCCTATTTATAGCTCCCAGCATGGCCAACTGGCTATAATTAGCGCAGCCTCCCCCAGGACCGCAGCTAAATTAAGCCAATGGGATTAGTGGCGAGAGCCTCGCACAGTGCCTCCCAACCTCCAGCAAAGAGCAGTCCTGGTTCACAGGAGTCCCAGCCAGTCGGCCTTTCTCTTGGATGGTACCTTGATCCAAGGGTTTCCCAATGGCCTCTAGTGGCCTTAGCTCAATTCTCAATATCCTGATATCCCCTAATCAAGTCAAAAGAAGATGAGTGATCCCCTTCTTTGAGGGCCAAGGAACCGGGAGTCTGGTCCTGGCTCTGCCTCTGATCAGCTCAGTGGCCAAGGGACTCTACTTCTTTGGCTTTTGGTTTTGCCCCATGAAATAAAGTGGTCAGATGGGTCGATTGCTGAAGTCCCTCCCAGCCATTTTGCAGAACTCAACAGGGTGCTGCTGGGGATGTTCTGGGGTTGAGATAGATGCCAGGAAGCTCTGGACAAGGGCCTGGGGAAGGTGCCACCCACCCACCAGGGAGGAATCTGACCTGAGAGCCTGCTGTGACTTCTCAGGCCGCTGTACTGTGGGCCTGGGGAGGAGAGATGCATGGCCTCTCGCCATCTCCTCGAGGCTGAAGAGGGAAAGGAAGAGATAGTTTTAGAAGAGAGCTCATCCTTCCCTGTCACTCCAGGGCTTCTGGCTGCCAGTGCTCTGCTCATTCAGGACTTGGAGGCCATCTCCTTGGTAGCCTTCCTGGCCTCCTGATCTAGACAACTCACCTCTCCATCATTCCTACCCCCCTTCCATAGCACCAGCGAGGACTGGAAACTCTTTCTCACTTATGTGTTAATGGGTACATTGTTTCCCCCATTGGAATGTTAGCCCCAAAGGGACAGAGCCCAACTCTGTCTTCTCTATCTCTGGAGTACATGGTGTGGACCAGTCACACGGTCATGTCTCCAGGCCCTGCTTCTGCTGTGCTGAGCATCTGGCTCCCAAATTCGCAGAACCTCTGGGATTCTCCCTACTTTTTCTATCCAAACAGTGAATCCCCAAGCAGGGAACCACTAAACCAGAGAGGTGGCCCAAGAAGGCTTCCTGGAGGAGATGAATTCTGCAGAAATGAGTCAGTGACATCTAGCCAAGGAAGGGGAAAGGATAGAGAGAAGAGAAGGAACAGAAGTGAAAATGGTCCATGCAGGAAACAGAAGCAACCACAAGTTCCTAAGAGCATAAAGGGTAAGTAAAGTGAGGTGGGGTGGGGAGGCAGGCAGGAGGCAGGGACTGAAGCCTTAGATGCCATGCCAAAAAGGCATGAATTTTATCTTACAGCTTGGGTGTCAGCAAACTTCTCTGTAACTGATCTGGGCAACTACTCAACCGCCATTGTTACATGAAAGCAGCCACAGAAAATATGAAAATGAATGCACATGGCTATGTTCCAATAAAACTTTATTTATAGACACTGAAATTTGAATCTGTCATGATTTTCATGTGTCAAAAAATAATACTCTTCTTTTTGTTTTTTTCCAACCACTGAAAGATGTATAAACCAATCCTCAGCTCATGGGCCACAGAGACTGAGGTCGCTAGCTGATCTCCGCAGAAGGCACTGGGAAGGTTTTGAAAGGTTTCATAAAATAAATGACGAATCTAGGGGACATTCTCACGGTCCAGGTGACATCATCAACCTCTTTCATAGTTTGTGGAGGATGGGCTGAATGGGTGTTTTTCCAAAGGCCAGGAAACCCTTTAGAAGGTCCCTGGTATGGGTTACGTGAAAGAGAGATAAGGACCCAGGAGAGAAAATCAGACACAGAGTCTCCTTCTGGGAAGTGGTTTTCATTCTCACCCACTGGGGCAATGAGGCAAGCGTCCCCAACTCTTTCTTACCAAAATTATGAGCCACTACCTCCTATGAATGGCAATGAAATATAAACATGCATACAGAGTTTGAATCTGGATAACAGCCCTTCATCCCAGCAAAGCAAATCTATACTAATCACTTTACCTCCCCCCAAATACTTAGCTAAACTTTTCATTAAATGCTGTTTGAAAAAAAGAAAACAAAAAAACAAAAAAAAAAAACAAAACCTGGGGCACCCGGGTGGCTCAGTGGATTAAGCCTCCGCCTTCAGCTCAGGTCATGATCTCAGGGTCCTGGGATCAAGCCCCACATCGGGTTCGCCGCTCGGCAGGGAGCCTGCTTCCTCCTCTCTCTCTGCCTGTCTCTGCCTACTTGTGATCTCTGTCAAATAAATTTAAAACATTTTTTTAAATCTTAAAAAAATATAAATATTTTTATAAAAAATCCTCAATGTCTATAATAATGTGACTGTGC